>NC_142381.1:12773719-13119344 GCF_059441005.1 Hippichthys cyanospilos | reverse complement strand
AATTTTCCAACAGGTGAGCAAGAATGAAAATTTATGCTCTATATTCTGGGGTTGATGAATAAAATACACCATGAGATATCACTACAAGTGCAGTCCTAAAGTTTAGACACAGATGGCACAGTACTCTGTGTGAATGTTTTTTTTTTTTTAACCAAAAATATTTTGCGCTGGTACTTGGCTCAAAAATATATTTCGCAGGGAGTAGGCACATCAGTGGAAAAGAGTTGCCAACCGCTGTTGATTTATAAGCACAGATCTTTATTTACTACAAATAATGGAGCTTTGTCCATGGATTCATGCCAGTGATGTTTAGCGACAGCCATTATGATTCGAAGGCAGACGAATCTTTTGAGATTTGAGCTCACCAACATTTAAAGTGTTTTATTGCCCCCCCCCCCCCCCACACCCACACACACACACACACACACGTATTTTGATAATGCTACCGCTGAAAATTACAACGACCATCACGTTCCACTGTCTTTTTTCTTTTAACGAAGCAGTGTCTTCAGTCTTGCGGTAATGATTTTTTTTTCTTTTTTCAAAATGCAATAAGTATTGAACCGATTTTAAAGGCCTACAGGGGACGACTGAATAAGCGATTCAAGCTCTTGAAATAATGCCACCCTAAAACTTAATTCAGCTCTTGGCGCGTTTTATAATGTCAGCCGCTGACATCCAGTTATTTGTCTCATCTGTACTATGCACCATTGAAAATGCCATTGAGACCCAACAAAAGGTGTGATTGCACTGTTTTTCCTTTTTTTTTCTTTTCAACCAGAAAAGAGGTGTTTATAAAAACGTACATTTTATGATTGCTTCAGGAGCACATAAGCCTTGAGACCTTGTGACATTGATGATCTATGATGAATGTCATGGGTAGGACTTGGTTTCTTGACTTGATATGATAGACTGTCTTGGCACCTGCAGCTTCCTGTAAATTTCCTTCTTAGGTAATAACACTGTGAGAAAACAGCATTCACACTAAGCAAAGACAAAAAATCCCTCTTTATAATTAATCACATCTGGTAATGCCTACATTTACTTTTCTTTGGCAACAAAGGATGATTTCTTGGTGCACAAAAATACCAATTTCCCAATTGGCTGCATTCCTTTCAAAAGTGAAATATCTTGAATAGTCCTCTGATGGAGAAATTACACACTATGTGGATTAAAAAAAACATCTTCTGCTTGTCTTTGTATAATAATTACACTATAAACAGCCAGAGTTCAGATTCATGTATTTAAAAGATACATAAAAAAATGATAATAAAATAATCCCTGTTGTGGAATAATGTGACTTTACATCTAAATAACAGAATACTTTGAAGACCTCCTCAATTCCACTGACACAACTTGCCTTGTGGAAGCAGAGTGTGGAAACTCCGAGGTAGGCTCTTCTATCTCTGGGGCTGAAGTCACCGAGGGGGTCAAAAACTCCTTAGTGGCAAATGGGGGACTGGAGGGTGTGTTCCAAGTACAGAAGGATCACACTCATCAGCCTCCCCGGTAAGGTCTATTCAGGAGTGTGGGAGAGGAGGGTCCGTCAGAACCTCAGATTCAGGAGGAGCAGTGTGATTTTGTCCCGACAGTGGAACAGTCGACCTCCACAGCACAGCCAAGCCTAGTATAATAGTATAATACAACAATACTAAACCATATTTATGATGTCTATTTAGCTAGAAAGCAACGTGTGCAAAATATCCACTTTTTGTGCTTTATTCTTTAGCCATGACCCTTACCCTTTTGAAGTCATGCCCCTTCATTGACAATCAAGCCATGTTTTTTTTAGTTCCCAAAAAATATACAATATTTTACCCTAATTTTTAAATATTTGAGAGTAATTTAAATGTCTCATGTATTCTGTAACAAGAATTGTTGGTTGCATTATAAATACATACATTATGTAAGCTATCTGTCTGGAATACAAAAAAACAAAAAACAAAACACACACTGTGATGAAGTGTTTTCAAAGTCAATAAAAGTGGTGTTTTACATTAGTTTTGCTTCACATTCAATTTAGAAAAGTGATGAAAGAATGCTGGGTCAATTCTGAGGATGACCAGCCTTAGGAGAAATGGTCAAGCTGAAAACCATTTAGCAGACCTTCTTTGAGCCTATATCGTAGCTGTCAAGATCTGATAGTGGTGGGACCTCGTCAGCTCTTTCCCATTGATATAAATCTTCCCAATTGCTGTGACATTTTGCTTTGGTAAATCAAGTCGCTCCTCTTTTAGGGTATGTGTCAGCAGCAGTGTTGAGCATCCAGGGAACTCCTTTGCCTTTGGAAGACTAAACTGTAGAGTTCATCATTTATTAACTCTACAGGCAATACCTGGTCATATTTTAAATTGTCACGCATCAAAAATAATAACAAAACAAAAATAACTGAAAATGACTCTTTAAACATTCACAATTTTAATCACCACTAACATCAGAGGCATAGCTACTCAGTGGGTGGTCCTTGATGGCGAATATGAAAATATATATATTTTTACATTGTTTTGTAATTTTCTATCTATCTATCTATCTATCTATCTATCTATCTATCTATCTATCTATCTATCTATCTATCTATACAGAAATCAATTTTTGATTTCACTTGTTTGATTGATCACTTGTGATTACATGTATTGATCATCCTTGAGTTGTTTCTATAGCTTAAATTGAGTCCACCTGCAGTAAATTCAGTTGACTGGACATTTGGAAAGACACACACACCTGCCTATATAAGTTCCCGCATCTAGTGCAACCTGTTGAGCTTTACCCACCTGCTGTCCCTTCTTATTTTGCCCAGATGGGTTTTTGAGTCTTTCCATCCTCTTCTGGGAGCTTCAGGGGGTGCCATTGTGTATTTGTGATGTTCTGTGTGATCATATCTGTGATTTCTCATCACCAGGCCAATATTATTCTTATGGTAAAGCCTGGTGGTGGCAGCATCATGCTATGGGGATGTTTTTCAAAAGCAGAAAGCGTCCAATACTCTTGACCTCAGATTGGGGGAAAGGTTCATTTTCCAGCAGAATGACACAAAACACACGGCCAAGATCTCAAAGAATTGGCTTTAGAACCATTGTGAATATCCTGGAGTGTCCTGGCCAGAGCCCAGACTTGAGTCCCATTGAGAGACCTGAACATGGCTTTGCAAGACATCTGCCATCCAACCTGGTGAAGGTTGAGAATTACTACAAAATAGAACCCTTTATTATTGAAACTTTTGAAATTATTCCAAGATTTTACTCAAGTAAATATCTCTTACAAGCTTTGTAAAAAATAGTTGTGATTGTCTTTACTTATGGAAAATTCTACAGGACCTTTGCCTGGAATTTTTACCTGCAGTATTTGCCTGAAACTGATTGAGTCACCAGTCGTGCAACCCATTGAGCTTTTTTTTTTCTCTCATTCAAAAAGAGCGCAAAGGCTCTTCTCCAAGTAGTAGTTCTTCAAGCAGATGCTGCTTTCTAGAACAAAGGTATGTATTTTTCTGTCTCACTGTGACCATCTGGAAAAAAAAAAGTTCCTTTTCAGACAGTTTCTGTCACTCCAAAAGAAAAGAAGCCCACCTATCCACATTCATTAATGGCCCTTCACTACAAGATGGGGGGGAAAATAAATGACAAGATGATTTGCATGAACAAAAGGTATGTATAAATTTAAAAAACAGACACAGCCTGAGCGGGGCTGAGAATGTTATGTGTTCTCCACCTGCGGCCTATCTCCTCTGGGTCCATTCAGGTCAAATATGACAAGTAATCCTGTGTGATTTAATCATCCGCTTCCTGCCTCCACACAGCTACGCCTCCTCAGGTTTTTATTAAAGAGGAAGCCGAGGTGGAGTGGAATGGCCTCGACCTGAAATGCCACCTTTCCCGTCGAGGTCCAGACAAAGATGGTTTGAGACTCTGATTGTCATTGTTGAGGATTTTCCCTTATGCGTGCTTGAAGGTGGGCAACAAAGTGCTTTTGTGCAGGAAGTTTACACTGTGCTTTTTTTTTTTTTCCCAGTTGCCGTTTGGCTCTTCAAATGAAGTTCTGACACCTTGTGATGACATACCGCTTCAAAAGTGAAAAACACTCACATAGGTTCCCAAGGTATTGCTCCAACTTGTCAAAAAAGGATTTATGATAGACATCATTATTTCAGCGTATGAGTTAAGCACTTGTCTCTCTTACCTTTGCCATCTTGTGATAAAGTGGAGTTGATAGTGTGTGGATGCTCTTTGACCACAATTTGTTACATTTTTTTTTTAAGATTTAGCAATTTAAACAAGCCACACTGTCATCACTATAACACTCGAATGACTATTATAATTGCACAAATCTCATGCCATTAGTTCTCACACACGTGTAATTAAGAAAAAGAATATTACTTATAATGGTAAAACACTCAATATATACTTTTACAGGAAATATTCTTCTTTTCACATTTTTAGTGTCTTAACACCCACATTTTCCCTCTTTTGGAATAAGCGAAATGAAGAAATATTAGGAGTTCCCACTGACTTCACACTCTGGCTACTTTAACATTTCTAACACCTCATATATTTTACTAATATCTTTTAATCATTTGATTCAGTTTGACCCCGGAAAAACGTTTTTAGCAATAACTAGGTTATATTTTGTCAATAAATAATTGGATAACTACACAATTTTTAATGTACGATTAAATACCTTAAAAAGTACATTTTTACCACTTGCTGTCAAGTGAAAATAATGTCACTTGATCAAGGTTCAGGCAATGACCAATTACATCGCATGTGTTAGGTCATGTGACATTGTTAAGCTGTTCCGTGTTTGATGGTTAGCCTGAGGACAACATGTGATTGTTAGTTGACAGCAAGTGGCAAAATATGATTTTAACCCTTTCACTACTGATTATTTTATTGACGTATTTTTTTCTGAAAAAACATGACAAAACCTATGGCACTACTTCAACTTCAAATCATTTTATTGTTATAACATTACTTTCAGCATTTGGGTCTACACACATTTCCTCACACTGGTCGCATGTTTTTACGACCCAATCACCCCCATAATTGCAACAGTATGTTATTCAATATACAATGAAGAAATGCATCTGTGTGATAATTGGACAGCCATTATCTATGTAATCACTAAGTCAGGGGTCAACATAGTCGCGTTTTCGTCAAATTCACCCAAAGTGAAGTAATAAAGAGGGGTAGGGGTCGACTTGTAAGCGAGGTGGACTTGTACTCTGAGAAATACGGTAAATTCTCAATGTAAATCAAGATCGAGTCTTTTGCTTGTGGAAAAGCAAAAAGTTAAGATAAGAAGCTACAATCTGGTCGACTTGTACTCGGAGAAGCACAGTCAATTATTTTTAATGGATAACATATGTCACATGCGGGCCGTGTCTGGTCGTTACCCGAGCCTGGAGCACGCTTGAAGTCAAAAAAATATTTTTATCACTTTAATCATAGTCAAATACTATCTTTTTACTGCTAAAAATGACTAAATAGGTGGACTAACCCTTTAAAGGCCTAATTTGGATATGACAAATAATTTATCTGCTGAAACTAACCTAAATGATTTTAGTGTCTCTTTAAACATAAGACAGTTGCTGAAGTTTATGAACGAGATACTGTAGACCATAAATTAACAACTACCGACACACTTGCAGATTTAGAAAACGAAGGTCAACTACTGTACCAGTAATTGTTCTTGATCTTTATTAACTTGGTTTTAAGAGCAAAAACAGTAGTCATGGAAACCTGCTTTTGGTTCCCACAACAAAGATCAAAAAATGCGTTGACTCACCATAATTGTACCTTTGGCTCCAATGAGATGCAGAATTCTTGTTATTGTAAGTCATTTTGATCTGAAAAAAAAAAAAATTAAAGTAGTTAATGAGTGGATGTTTCATTGTTCGCAAATGTAGCAGGGGCGCAGGGTGTTCACTGCCCAACTCTGTGAATGCTGCCTATAATCAGCAGCTTGTTCTTCAACTATATATTATTACACTAGACTCTGGTTCATAGTTTTTTTGGGTAGTCAGAATAACAGAACAGTGCATTTGAACAATCAGTTCAAACTTTAACAGTTTAACTGATTGCTTTCCTCAGTAAACTAAGGCAGGTTTAAGCTTTATCAAATATTCACAGTCTAGATTTTTGTAGAGCAAATTTCCCTTAAAAAATCTGCATTTTCTGACTGAGACTCAGAAGAACGAAAAATAGCAAGAAAACATGTAAAATAGTCATGTAAACCTGCAATAGATTAAGTGACAAATGGTGAGAGGAGATAATATGTATAATATATATTATAAATGATACTATTTATAATATTATAGTATAATACTAATTGTCTCGCAAAATAACATCATTTTGAACACCATCATGCAACACAAACAGCAATCACGTCATTTTTCTTTTCTTTTTCTCTCTAAAGGGCAAATAAGAAGTGCAATACAGTCCCTCAAACCATAAGGGAGTCCATCTCATATTTCATCAAGGCATAAACTACAGAAATTAATTGATAACAACATTTTTCAAAGCCAATTTTTCTAAGACGTCTAAGAACTATTTTTATGGGGCCAAGTTATTTTTTCCACTTGTCACCATGCATCACTGGCATATACCTGCATATAAAAAAAACACATTGTTTTCAGTAAATAACTGACTTAATCTGCCATTTCGCAAAAAGAACATTTATTTCATTCACTGCCAATGACGGCTATAGACGTCAAAGATCCAAAGAGAATTTGAACTTGAGGACCACCAGGCTGTGTTGCAGTCATAAGACGATGTTAACAATTTGCTAGCTTGAGTGTGGCCGAATTACAGCATATTGGCTATCAAGAGGCTGCTGAAGCCAAGGCTTAAAATAAAACAGGCTTCGAATCTGAAGGTCTGCTGAAGAGAAACAAAAGCTGGAAACCATCCTTGCTATTCATGATGACACTTTATTGCCGAAATAGCCTTGCACACAGAGCTGACTGCTATTACGGTTAAGTGTAAGAGTATAAGAGTTTGTAGCTGTCCGGGACAAATGAACTGATTGCGGCGGTGATCGAATGAAAGAAGCAACTGTTGATTGAAAGATTGCTGATACATTTTTAATATACTCCACCATCGATTTTGTACCTTTCATCCCTGACGTTCAAGGCGAAGACCAAACATGTGCTAGAGAAGAATCACAAAGGCCGATCTCGAAGGAGTTTCTCTCTAACGCATCGGGAAAGTCGATGAATAGAAATGTGGATTATGCAGCTCCGGGTACCCCCCCTCGCTTAAACAGCCGTTTCCTCACATCTCACACACCTTGCCACTTGCCGGGGAATTTTCTCAATTTCGTGCTTGGCAAGACACATGTATTTACTTATATAATTGTATTCCTCATCCAATTTATAATGCGATTAAAAATTAATACAATTTGGGTATTGAAGAGGGGCATTCCTTATGAAAATGATCTCGACTGGTATAGCAGAAAATTCTTCTCCCTGCTTTGCAGCATTTTTAATCACACAAAACTGATAGTGAAGCGATGAAGAAAAAGACTTTTTCTTTTTTTGGTACACCCCTGTAATCGCATTTTCGGAAAATACACTTCTGCAGGTAGGAGATGAAAATATTTTCCTGTGATATTATTTTCCTCAGTTTCGCTATCTTCACTTAGGGGTCGTTTAGTCAAAGCGGAGCTCTCCCGAATGAGCGTCGAGCCTCAAGTCCCCGACATCCTCTCACTGAGTGCAACGGAATCATACAATCGAGCCAAACGTTAGTCATAGCCAGATTGTAATTACCTCTGCACCCTGCAGAAGCAGACCAATTGACTCCTCAAGACGAACGACGACAGGTAAAGGCCAATCATTAGCCAAAGGCTTCGCCGGGCACGTTAACGCAAAAAGAAGGAATAGATTTCATTTGGAGCTGAACTTATGACTCACTTGTAACGTTTCTTTTTCTTTGGGATTATCATAGAAGCCCGCAACTTGACACCTGAAAGACTCACTCTCCAACAGTCTAGTGTGTCAACATGTCTGCTTTGTGAACAGTTGTTGCATCATGACTATGTTCAAATGAATGTCTATTAGCTCATCTGCTTGAAAGCAGTTTCAAATGAGTTCTCTGCAAACACTGACACACATTGTTGTGCCTACAAAATAGCTCTTAAAAAGTACTGCCTGCTCCTTCATTATGTAAATTGATCTTAAAGGGTCATTTAAAGTGATGGGACTTTTGGCTCTTTCAAAGAAATCGTTCAGTTCACCAAAGTAGAGTAGAGTAGCATCATGTCCACTGGATGGCAATATCATGCTTTACATGCATTCGCATTTATAAACACGTATAGAAGATGGTTTCATTCAAACTTGAAAATACTTTTTAATTAGGGAATTAACACATTCTGTCTTGTATTTCCTGGCCAAGTGCCAATCAGAGAAAACATGCAAATTAATTGTGCAGCCATTGGGTACTTGAAACAGTTAACAATTTGCAGTAAGCAATTTCGTCATTAAAACATACTGTAAAAGCAAAATAACTACAAACAAATCCTGTAACACTTAATTCTAAACATTACTTTTGGTCAAAGACATTGTGTGCACTATGCATTTTGGTTCATGAAACCAGGACTAAGAAAGGTAGCAACTACAAAGAACTCTCCAGTAAAGGCAGCTATGTTGCAGGTGAGAATGACAAAGAATAATCTGAACTACCTTTGGGTATTCACTCAACTGAACATGTTTTTACACTCCTTGGTACTGTTGCAAATTGCCTCTTGCCACATATAAATTACCATTACCAACTGTTAGCGATCATGATTAGCATTAGCATGCTGGTAATTACCATTTAAATTCAACTAACACCAACTAAAATTTACTTCACTCCTACATATGTTATACTGTATGTGTATTTCACATGTAAAAACCTTGGATCACGTAATGTTTTTGTATACTGGCGACTTATCAAACAAAACAGTTTCGTTAGATTCCGTTAGTTTAGAAAGAATAGAATAGGGTTGAATTGTGTCGTAATAGAGATGTTTACATACAATTTTAAGGCCATTTGATTCCCGTCTTATGACACAATTAGCAATTTATGAGCAAGGATTTGAAAAGAAAAAAGTTGTCTGGGTCTTTCCCACATTTGGTTAAGGAAGAAGGATGGGCTCTCATTTTTAGAGGACATTTTAGAAATAAGGACCTATTTTCTTATTCCTCCAAAACTAATTGATAACACTGAAAATGCAAGCTAAAGTCATTTTCTCAACTGGAAAACACATACATGAAGCTTTTGGTGAAAAACTGATTTTGGCCGGATTGGCCCTTTAAGAAATGATAGGGCCGAAAAAAAATGTAGGTTTTACATTGGGGGAGACCTAGTTAAAAACATACACAGAATGATTAAATTGTGCAGAGAGGCTTTACATGTTATTGATTAAGTATGACCCACCTGTAGCGTACTGCTGGAACTAAAGGTGTAATCAATCTAAATTGTGGCTTCTGTTTTCCCTCCTTACTTCATTGCAAAACATTTTTATTTATCAGTCATTAAATATTAATAAATTAAAGTCTGTGGATAGACGTAATTATTCATCTGTTGAAAGGATCAATATTTATAGATTACGCGGACTCAATTGTAGCTGTTGGGCCAAATACTGTAATGCAAAGCATATTAATTTCTTTTTCTTTTTGAAGGCAGATCATTCAAATGTATTGCTTGTTTAGTAGTTTAGGTGCAGTTATTGTATGCTTCGATTGATACAATTAGTGTTCATGGCCTATTATAATACACTCAAATGTATTTAACATTGAACACTGACTGCAAACAGAATTGAAATGTGACATACTCCAGTTTTACCCAACTGCTTCAAAATTATTTGATTATTACGCTCATCACCAGTGGCCATACATATAAAGTGAAGTGCTATTTGCTGTTATGAGTGTTTGGATTCATGAAAATGTAAGAATGAAATTTGACGTTTGGACAAATTGATCTGCTTGAAGCTGAAATCAGTGCGATGCAGATGGCAACCCGTGTGAAAATGACTGAGTAGAACCCCGGAAAGACCGATGAAATGATCTGTGAAATCATCTCATGCTGAACCATCACCCGTACACCTGTTGACTTGGAACAACAGACAGCAAACTGTCACCATCCATTGCAGGCAGCGCACGAAGAATTGGATGATGACATTTTTATCCAGAGTATCAAGCTGATTACACAGACAATGGAGCATGTTAACTACTGCCAGTCTGTTATCTTGCCGTTTAAACAAAACACGCCACAAGAGCACGGATTCCAGCATGCTTTAATTGGATTAGGATGCGGAGTTTACCTTAATCCTTCGCAGAGGGCGGCTCTCCAGCGATGGTGAAGGTGAACAATTGTCAGCTAAACGGTGCTGATAATCTCCTGGATACACAAGTTAAAATATTCCGAGAGGGCAAAGTATATTGCATAAAGACCTCGGGGATTTGGGAAGGTGGTATAAATAGACGAAAAAGAGGCTCTTTGGGAAGGGGATCTCAGCAACTCGGATTTGTGAATTCATGGCAGGGACTTGCAAAAATGAAGTGCCGACATTAACAAACACGGTTGCCTTTATGGACAGCAATAAATAATAAACTAATATTTCATTGAATTTTTTGACTTCTGAAACTAAGCAGGCTTGGATACTCAAGGACAATTTTTTTTTTATTTTTAAGTCAGAGTGTAGAAATGGCTCAATTGGAAGAAGATGGTAAAGTTTTCTTTGAATGTGGCAGGCAGGTTTGCCTTGAACGGGTAACGCTGGTGCGGGAGTATTGAATCAGGCAGTATGATGTAATTGAGGCAAAGCTGAGCAGTAAACAAAAAGTCACAGAGATGGATTAAGAATGTTGGCTCTGTTGATGAAGCTGCAGTGCTGAAGGTTAAAAGTGGCACGGGAACAAACAACAATGCTGAGAACGTATTTTATTGCACTTTTAATTTGATCTATTGGGTAGTTCTGGTGGGTTGAAAAATGGCTCAAAAGTGACTTTCATTACTTGTTGAGGAGCAGCGTATTAACCATCCATCAGTACCAGGTTTTATACCCTCTTCTGTTTGTATCACCCATCTGAATCTATCTATCTATCTATCTATCTATCTATCTATCTATCTATCTATCTATCTATCTATCTATCTATCTATCTATCTATCTATCTATCTATCTATCTATCTATCTATCTATCTATCTATCTATCTATCATCCATCCATGCATCCATGCATCCATCCATTCATCCATCCATCCATCCATCCATCCATCCAATCTATCTCTTTTTCTCTTGCTAGCTAACAAAAGTGCATGTTAGCTAGCTAGCATATACTGTTGTTAGGCAACGGCAGCCATATTTGCCCAGTCTGTGCTGGGCACTGTTGTGTCTTTCAGTTTCTGTGACATATGCCCAGTTTTATGAGACCATATCAGACTCACACACCCTCACATAAAAATGTACGCTGACCTGATCAACCTAATCATAATGGGGCGATATTGGGCATTTTTGCAAAATCTGCGGTGGACTGTAAAGTTATAATTTGTCAAGCGATCGATGATGTTTTGTAAAGTTTTGGAATGCAAGTTGTAGCTTCTTCCTTAATTGCAGTATTTACTTGGTGCTGTAAAGTAATTCAATCACAGTATGGTCACTTACTTCAGTGAGTTGTATCTTCAAATATTTCTGTCTGAGGTTGTTTTTGTTTTATGTGAGTGAATGTTCACTTTCTAGCCCAATTTTTAATGCCTTGTAGAGGTCATCGATGTTTTTACCTCTACATCGCTGTGAGTTTTGGTCTTGGAATAGATTGTTAAAATATCAAAAATTCAGTAGTTGTGTCAATATTTTTGTACGCATAAATAGACATATTGACATGTGTTGTAATCTGATCGATTGTCGGTTAATTTTAAACTCGCAGATCTGTGATTGCCGTCAGCCCAGAAATATACGTACAGTAGATTGTGTAATTTGTAAAATAGTTTGCTTTAAGTGCCATCTTTACTATGCACTGTACTATGTTCAAGTGAGGCGAGGAGTTTCATTTACACAGGCCATAGCCTTGTCTAATAATAATCTTGAGACGATTGTGAAGTTTTATTCGAAGTTTGTCAAGCCCATGCAGATTTAAGCTATTTGTGGCAAAGCTCCGCCCTTAAATCCTGGGAATAGTGAGGCAACACAGTAAACCCATTAGGATTTATTTTTCATAGCCTTTGGCGCACCTGAAAATTTGGTGGCAGACAGCAGCACCTTAAATCAGTTGTTATTTACGACGCTGGTGGTGGATCATGATTTTGGTGGATTTGATGCAAGGTGCAGGCAGGCACTGTGATTGTGTGATGGATGTCATTCTATTTCTTCATAATAATGACAACAGCATGCATCAAACCTTCTGAAGAGTTGTAGATACACATTTATTGAACACACTATTTATATTTTTATCTTTAATATCTTTTGAAAACCTCCCAGCTTGGTTACCTCTCATTGGTATGATTATAGTTAAACACACACAAAACACAAATCCTTCTTGTAAGTGCACAGCAATTTAAACTAATTTTCCATGACTTTAGAGTCCTATTTGTCACAAAAAACATCGTTTGAATTACAAATTGTGCAATGATTTTTTTTCTTTTTTCTACAGGTTGTCTTTCAGCAACAGATTGCTCTTAGCAAAGCCAGCCAAAGTGTCAGTTTTCATATCCAACAAAAGCCATAATCATTAGCGACTTAGTTTCTCTCCGAGCTGAATAAAAGTGATTTGGATAGCCCGGCTTTAAATGGCATTCTTGCACCAATTTTTGTGTTACCTTTATTCAGTGTTACCTCATGAATATTTGATCATGTGGTGCTCCTATTGCAAGAAAAAAAAAGCGACAGAGAAGTGCAGAGGCTTATGCGGCAATAGTGGACTTTGTTGATGCAATCCTCAAGACAAAGTCAATCTTTAATTACTGATGCTCACTTTTGATTGAAACTGCTGAGAGGTAGTCATTTAACAATATGTCAACGTTGCATTTCGGAGTGGTGTTGAAGCACATTGCATTATAATGAGGGATGTCGTTTATATGATGGTATTAGCTACACGAGAGGGTTGAAGATGATAAGGGCGAAATTGATTACAAAACACTACCAGCAAAAACCTAAGGATAGGCTCCACAGAAAAAATGAAAGACAGTAGGTGAATTTATTATAGGTAAACCCTGAATTGGTGAGTTGGGTGACCAAAGGCAGGGATCCCCAACTTTGTGTCACGTACATTTTGGTACATGGTCTGTCTCAATTAACTTTGCATTATTTAACATCATTGCCACTTGCAAATGTTCAAATTAAAATGTCACCACTGAATGCTGTTTTGGTCTGGTGGCTGAATGTCCGTTTAGTAGCGGCTGAACTGCCGGCTAATGTTTGTGTTTTCATGTTTTTCCAGTTTATCTCTTGGGTGTTACTCGTTCAAATGATTCAACGGATTGTAGTCTTGCCTCTTATTTGACAACACACCTTGCACAACGGCTTCATTTTCTTCATGTGGCTCTTGAGATATCGTCACACAAGCGATGGGAAGAAACTAGCTTGCCGTAATAGTTTTGTTTTCAAAAGATGCACTTTTAGCTCTACCTACACTTTGGTTCATTGCTGCTATTGCATTGTGGTTACTGCTTCCTATTTTGGTTCCAGTTCTCATTACTTTGAGGTACAAACCAAAGTTAGAAAGAAAAGCTGGTTGCTGATTGACTGTAATCATATTATCACACATAACTACTAAAATTGCCCTTTGGAAAGTAATCCATGGGGTGGGGATGTTGTGGAGGGGGGCGGGGGGGGGGGGGGGGGGCTTGACGTACGTTCCACATTTTTTTTTTTCAATTTGAAAAAATAACTTTTTTGGGAGGGGGTCTCTTATGGTGCAGTCCGGTCTGCGGCCTGGTTGGGTACGACGGTCTTAAAGGGACAATGTGTAAGATTTTGACCGTGTTTAATTACAGACAGCAGGAAGTGCTGCATTTACCTTTGTCCCTAGCTATAACAGACATGGCAGCCTCTGAAGGTGGGCCATCACCTCATGCAATATAATTGAATAACTAGACCTACGATTATATTTAAAACATGCCGTTGGTCATTAAGAACACATTCATTTGCAAGTTTTGGTCATTTATAATCATCTAATTTATTCCTTTTTAATGAAAAAATGGTCTAAATCTTACACTTTGTGCTTTTAAGAGATGTTCAATTGTGCAATGAATACATTCACGTCTTACATTCAGGGTCATTCTTCTATTAAAGCAATGCTTTTCAGTTATTCTTTGCAAAGCTCCCCAAGAAAAGAGAAAACATTTTGCACCCTCAATTCTCACCGCGGTGACTTAAATGAGATATTTTATATACTGTAAATAGGCATGTATATAAGTGTATCCTTTATAACATAACAAAGGAAAAAAATAGTTTAAATCAACTTTCAGCAAATGTTAACTTTTCACAGGTTTTATACTGTTTAGAGCTTATTCTGAATCTGAAAAAAGAAAAAAAACTGAAAGTGCACCAAAGTGCCTGAATCAAATACAATATGTCAATCCTTATTGAGCTGATATTTACACTAATCTTAAATATATTCAACTGAAGAAAAAGGCCTAAAACATTGTGCCTTTTTTCCCTAAACATTACTCATCAATTTTAAAAATGTTGTTGATAGGGATTGAAAAGGTTGAGAAATCCTGCAGACTGACAATGAAAGCGCTACTCCACCACCTAGTGCCATAGATGTGCAATTACATCACACAGCGCAAACGCAAAGCCTGCTTTGCGTTATTTCAACATTCAAGCCACAACAGCCTGAAAAGCATAAATATTAAAATCATCCTTATTTACACTAAACTACAAAGTTAATTGTCAAGTTTGCTTTTCACTTGGCCACTTTCAAATTGACACTCTTCACACTTGGTGAAGGTCTTACAGCTTGGGCCGGTGACACCTCGAAACTCCCAGCTGACATCAGGCTGTAGACGGGCGACCCTGAACGGGTTGCCAGCCAATTGCAGGCAGCGACACATGTTGGACGTACTCCCCTTTACGCCATTAAGCCACCCCTCACTAAATCTATTGCTGTACAATTTTGCTCACTCAAGTATTTGAGCGGATCTATGCTTAAAAATATGGTTGAATATTCAATTATATCTCCCATCGTGGTAGCAACCACCCAGATATAATTGGTTAGTAATTTGTGATGTAATTATCTCATGATTAGACCAACCTTGGTTTCACTTTAACAACTCTTATTACCTTGCTCTTACTGTCATCAAATTTGGTATGAATTTGCTAAGATCTTAAACAGTGCGGTTGAGTGATTAACGGTAGTTGCTCAAGTGCATCGGTGGTGGCCGCTTTAGCCGTGGCTCGAGACAAAAAAAAAAAGAAAACAGCCCTGGATTCATTTTCAGTCTTGAAAAGGATACACAACCTTTTTAGCTATTTTTCAAGTAGTTGTCTCTATTTAATTTGAGAACATTTTTCAAGTAACTTACATTTCTTCAACGTGGCCTGAATAGCTCACCTGTATTATGAATAATGCAGACAATACATGAAACGAGCAGACTGAAGCACTGTCGAAGTCTATCCTTATTCACACACAGCAATATTCCTAAAATGAAGAGGATCATATAAAGGTTATGATGTCTCCAGCTGGTTCAATTAATAGTGGGAAGGTATGGAGCTGTGTCCACCGGTTAGAGAACACGAATTGACACGTTTATTATTTGCGGCGTTTTGGTGTATGCACACAATCATGAACTTGATGGAACACGGACGATGCGCAACTTCGGGAAGTTTTTGACAATATTTGATACGTTACAGTGACGCAGTGTTCACTGACCGCTCATAATGCGGGAAATCTGAAACACACTTAACTTAACCCGCAACAATTATATAATTTAACGATATAAACACAAGACGATATGAAGACTTTACCAAGATGAGATTGCTTCTGTTTTGCTAGCGCTGTTATATTGTTGCCCGACCGTTGATGCGTCTTATACACGGTAACATAGAAAATACCAGAATTGGACCCTACAATTAAGGGCGCGTCGTATATTCATCACGGCGGGACTTTAACCTGCAATCTTTCAATCCCCATTCTCATCTTGACTGACCTACCCATGAATACATGACCTGTACAGCAATAATAGTATACTGTAGTTGTGCGGTCATTCCGCCATACCGCTTTCTCAATGCTTCCTCTTTTGTATACAGCCAGAACCAATTACAGCAATCGATTGGATGCGCACGCGAGATCGAACGCTGATCTCTTTGTTCGGCACCCCTCCCGCCATCTTTCTGCTCTTGGCACCTCGTACGTTCAGCCAGCCGTTCCAGACGTATGACCATTGTCTAGAGGTCACGGCGGCGGTCACCCGTCATGCAGAGGTACACTCGTCATCATGCCGAGCGCCGCACGCTTCGGGGAGTAATCGCGTGCTTCGAGCTCCCTCCCCCTCGCATTCCTCGCTGCCCTCGGGCCAACAAACCAGATTTTTCATGTCAGTTGGCATGCACCTTCAACTTCTAAGTAGCGGTTTGACTTTCACAAGTCTCCCATCATCTCAGCGTACGCTCTCCCGGGCAAGGTTGCCACATCCTTGCTCTGTAATTATATGCCAGTTATAAGTGTCCACTTGCGCATGCAGATGGAGCCTGCCTCCTTAAAAAAGAAATCCAGGTAGCAGGTCAAACTTATCTACGCTGCCTATTTATTATTCCCTAAGAGGGATTTAAAGTATTTCTCATTACTTTTCGCTCATCCTCTTCAAAGGGAGAAAAAGACAGAGAGCATTTATGACTGAGATCATTTTTATGATGAGCCCTTTAACCTAAGTTGGTTTTATCAGGGACAAATGTCATTTACTGTATAGAATGAAAATACAACAGACCAAAACAGCCAAAATTATAGTCGATAAAAGAACGTACAAATATATTAAAAATACCCTCAATTACTGTGGGGTTGAGAATTCCCCAAAATACCCACAGTAACCGAAATCTGCCAAAAAGATGAAACTTTTGTTTTTGTTTGCTTAGCTTATTTCTTTTTAAAAAATAGTACAACGGGACCTAATTTAAACTCCATAAAGTAGCGGTTGATTTTTTTTCTATTAATACATAAAATTGCTAGCTGAAATTGAACCAAAGGAATTAAACTTTTTTTTTTACTTTTTTTTATGTTAAAAAAAAAATGGATAAAATCTACATAGTTTGTTGACTGGTCTGACTTAAAAGGAAGTAAAATTGCAAGAAAAACAGCGATGTAACATACAATAGAAAAACTTAGTGTCATAAGTGAAAATCCACAATAGGGTCAAGCTGCAATAAACAAACCCCAAGTGAGGGAACACTGTAATTGGAAAATAAAACAACACATAAAGGAATTGACACATGAATACAGGTCAGAATAAATAAAGACATAAAAATATCATACTTTAAAATGTCAAAAAGTGCACATAACTCAAAAAACAAATACATAAATAAAATTAAAAATCAATGCATGCTTGAGAAAATGTCAACATAAATTGTTATTCAAATGATTTGATTAACATTTGATCTTCAAATATTTAGTTTTACTTTCATTTCCACATTCATTTTGATGTTTTTCATGTTGTTGCATTTTAGTGTTCAAAAAGGCTGTTTTTATTTCCCATTTGATTTTGTATTTAATTTCTCAATAAGTTTTTATATTCATTTAAGCTTGACTTTTATTTATTAATATTTGAATTTTGGTAGTTTTGGTCCTCCATAGGTTGCAGCAATTTTTCACACACCTTCTAAATAAAGTGAAATATTTTCTTAAAATAATACATCAATGGGATGCTTGCAAATGAACAATAAACATTTTTTTTTTTTTTATTTGCCACTGGCTCAGTGAAAGGTCTGTAGGAAAACTTTGCTGGACTGGTGTCACAAAATATCATCTCAAAAGAGTTATCAACAAGACGAGGATGCTGCAAAGAATTGCACATTGTTCAACTCTGTTTTATTTATTGTCAATGTTTGTTTCTCTCTTTTTTTTATTATTCAAATCATTCAGGACTTCATGTTGGGTACACTTGTCAAAACGTTTTGACATCTGAAAGTTTAAAGATGGAGTGTTCACTAAACACCAAGGGAAAGTCTGCCTAATTAAAACTGTCATTGAGAATGAACTGAATGATGCTGAAATTGGCAGCGTGATGTGCGTTTCTGTATCAAGCAAGCAGACTTTAGGTCAAAGAGGCAATTTCTGTGCAGGGGATCCAATCAGTAACTTGGTCCCGTGAGGCGAGCCCAGCATACATCCTTTACATTCCAAAGCCTGGCAAAATAGTCATTATAAAGTTTAGCGTTGTCAGCAGATTTGAGGAGCGCCTCCGTGTAGCACCGAGGGCAGCCAAAAACTGCCTCTCCACAAGATAAAACGTATATCAGGCGGGATTTTAATTAAAGTAAGTTTATTACTTACCACTACCGCAGTCATTAACATTCATTTTTCCCCCTTTTCACTGTGTTTTTATTTTCATTAACGCGAGCTTCATCACACTGTAATGAGATGGCAGATGATTAGTAGAACGCGAGCGCTCGCAAAATACTCATATTTGGACACTTGTCCGTGACACCTAAACGAAATGAAAATTGAAATGAAGATCCCAATTCATTAATTACTTGATGAAAAGCAAGCGCGTCGAGATACGTTCGAGCGCAGCATGGCTCGAATAAAAGACGTTTTTGGGCTCTATTTTGATAAACAGCACACTCGTGCTTTGGTGGAAAAACAGGCGCGTCGTCAATTTAATTTGCTGGGGATCGAGTCATGTGTTCACCCCCAGAGTGGCGCGGACGGACGTTACTGCATCTATAAATATATATTTTAGCCATGTCCCGCCAAACTAGCGCAAATCATTTTGGATGACAAAAAATGACCGAGATGAAGTGCTGTACTATGTCTGATTGATTAAACTTTGGAAGTAAATTTGTCACAGCATGTCTAGGTGTACTTTATTAACCAACTCCAGAAGACAGATTGTAACAACATTTGTGTTATTTCCGGCTTTTGTTCTGAAACATTCTGCCTAGTAATGTGTATTTGAACAAAACTGAATAAAATTAAGGCTTACAACGTTTTTCAAAGCCGTCACTATAACACAACCGAGCATTAAGTTGCTACATGTGTCAATTAATTTGCTCTTTAGGTGATAAGAAAAATCACAGCATTAAATGTATTAATTTAGATATTCAATTAGGGACCCTGTTAAAAATGTAAGAACCACTGCTACCGGCAACTTAGTAGACATGTTGTAGTTAAGTTGTTCTTAATTTGAAAAGAAAAAAAAAAAAAAAAAAAAAATATATATATATATATATATATATATATATATATATATATATATATATATATATATATATATATATATATATATATATATTTTTTTTTTTTTTTTTTTTTTTCTTACAATGACATTAAAATGCATACATTTGTTAAAATCGCACACGTTCTCTGAAGTGCCTTCATGTACACTCAGACGCACAGGAACTTTTGAGAAGCTTTTTGATAGTCAACACATCAAATTGATGGACAGGACACCTTGGGGTGTTCGCAGTCAAACACAGGGTTTTAGAGTCTTCAATATAGAAACTTAGTATGCATGTTTTTAAAATGTTGCAGAAAGCCAGAATAGCCGGCGAAAGTCCATTCAATGAACCTCTCCAACTCCATGCAAATGATCATAGCTCCCCCAAAAATGATGTACAAATGTAATAAGAAAACTTTAAAGCAATTGTAGAGTTGCAAATTTCTTCCAGATGCATTTGCCCGAGCCCTCATCACCAGTTTCACTTTCACATTGCAGGTAAAATTGGTTCAAACAATGGTGGCGTGGAAAGAATAAAAGGTATACATCAGGGTTTGAGTTGTTACTTTGAATTGAAAATTGAAAAAAACAAAAAAAACGTCTAAATAGCCTGCTGTATAATCCTGGCAATGCAGAAGTTTGCTCGAGACTACTTTGCATTTTAATAGTATTTGAATGAACAAGAACGCTATATAAAGCTTTGTTTGTGCTCATATGGGCCGTATTACCATACTTACTGCATAGCCACTTGAATATCTTTACATCTGAAGAAGTAAATATGTTACTGTTATTGTGACAAACGGTAATCATGATGCATTATCCCAGTGATCAGTTTGAAATCTGCAAATTCCCGAAGAATAACAAACTGCTCCCGGTGTTGGCAGTTATGCCAGCGTCGTCATAAGCCTGTTGAATGGGGAACAGGTGCACATGAAAATCAATCAGGACCATCCATCTGCTTTCGTTTCTGGGTCACGATGGGCGTGTCTCGCAAAAAGGTGATATTTTCCCCTGAGTGCCCCCGATTTTTATGGGGGACAGAAGCTTTTTTAAAGACAAGGGGAGCGGTCCTTTTATAAGGTTGTCACGTCAACATCGCTGCAATCCTCCATGTAATATTAACTACCTGAAGGGCGGTTTGGAGGCGGGCACACTTGCCATCCCGAGATGTTTCTTTGTGGTTGCATCATTTCAGTGCTCTCCTTTGGAGCACACCCATGGGGCTATATATTATATTTTTGTGGCTACTTGCAGCCTATCTTCATGATTTGGCCAGAATCAAGCAGGATGCGTTTGTGACAGAGGTTTTCACAATTTCTTATCTAAATGTAATTAGGAGGTGAAGGTTGGGAAAGAAATGATAAAAAGCATGTTTGGTGAAATGCTTGTAACCATAGAAACCATGTGGTCATTCTCTCTGAAGTGGAAAACAGCTTTAATAATATATTGGCAAACAAAGAGAGGGAGATTTAATAACTAACTATAGACACGCCAGTCAATGATTAGGAATGGTTTGATGAATGATGCATGCACAAATTAAACTACTGGCTCTGAAGGCACTGTTAATAAATACATAGCACTGACACAAATGTGTTAAAAAGAAAAATAAACCTTTCGATTTCTTATAATAGATTATAAGTAGTTTAAATCACAAATACACATATTCTGGATGGATGAATGGATGGATAAACTTGATCATGCACCACTTTATATTCAAATCAAATGGTATAATGCAGAAAAACCTCTTTCAAATCAAATAAAAAAATACTTATTTGAATGGGGTTTATACTTGTCACAAACATATGAGTTACTCTCTTACAATGTCGAAAATGCCACTTGATCCCTTCCGTAAGAACGATTCATTTACCAATACGAGGTTTGACGTATATTGCAACATCTTCTAATACATTATTCTCCCAATATAATATGGCGTAAATAACCGCAATTATATATTTATGAGACATACATTATGCAATATATTATAGATACAAGATATTGTAATCTATTGCAAAATGTGCAACATATAAAAAAAAAAAAAAATCCACTTTTCTCACATTACAGCAGTTTTTCAGAAATAGTGGAGCAGGCCCGGCATATTTTTTTTGCCATACGAAGTGTAATTGCACTAAAATAATGATTGGTATCATTATTTAATTTTTTTTTTTTCAGGTACTTGGACGCACTTTTCTTATTTCAGTTTTAGACTAACCTGTAAAAATGCTTTAAAAAGTAGTAGGTGTGATCCATATTGATGAACGACATGTACTCCAAATTAAAATAATAATAACAATAGTAAAAACACAGATATGAATGTATAACCCTTTCTATTTTCTTTTGTGGAGTTTGCGAACTGAAAGGAGGTTACAGGAGCACGCGCTGAACATTTGACATGTCTTTAATTGCTTTAACCGTAATCTTAGTGCCACAATAAAGAAACCGTCTGACATCTACAAAAAAAAAAAAAAAACATTGGACATGCTCTATTATTCCCTTTGTAAAGTAAAAGGTTTTGTTGTGAGCCATTCGTAAACTAAAAGGTTTTTGTTGCGAGCCATTTGTGAAATGAGAAGTCGATTTTGCTTATTAACCGAATGGTGAAGGTAAGGACAGAGTGCAAGTGATTATGCCAGATGTTGAAGAAAAAAACTGCTTTCTATGCAGCTCTAATCAATGTAATGCAGGTATGACGAGGGCTACATCTGACTTGTCCTTGCTGTATGTAATTTGCAGAGGAGCTACTTTTCATCTGTATCCACGTGCTTTCTTTGCCAAGTTGCTAAGTAATGTTTTACCCTTCACAAATACTTTGTTTGGAAGATTTTGTAATGGTTGCAGGAACCTTCTCATAGAATAGCACTTAAAAAGTGTTTACTTGTGAAAACCTGAAGGAAAAAAAAAGCCTTGGGCTGGGGTATAGGCCCTCAACATTTTACCGAAGGTTATGAAAAAGAAAAGGAAGAAAAAAAATGCTGTTAAATACATGCCTGCGGGACCAAAAAAGTATAAATCTTACGAGAACTATTTTTAAAGTTATTATTTCAGTACCATAATTTATTTAGGTTTTTTATTTTTTAGTTGATTTTTTTTTTTTTTGGGAGGCCAGTTACATGATACTGAGTATGACCTAATAAAGAATTTAGTCAATAGATTTTGAATAATATGTAATCGTAATGATAAACAGTGGAGCACTTTCTCACGCTGAACAATGTAATAATGAAAAGTCGGAAGCAAGCTTCGAATCACCAACTCCTTAACCAAACGAGGAGTGAGATAAAGCTATAATAAAAATAACAAATAAAAATCAAGAAGGATGAAGGATGTGTCAGACTAAAATGTTTGAATGTTGGTCCATTGAAACTGAATAAAGACGTTTTGATAAAAAATAAGATATTTAAAATAAGTTATAAAGACTAAACAAACAAACAAATTAATAGCCAGATTTGCATACATTTTTGGAATATGGAACCACTATGGAAATAATGAATCGCTTTCACAATTTGCAGACATAAAAAGTATGGTTTTAAACTAGGATTATGTTTTTTAACTATCATAAAATGTGGACTAGCACTCACAATTACCATATAAACAAAACATCAGTTTTGGTGACATCATATCATCTGATCCAAATCTGCGCGGTGCCCAGCAATACAAGTTGGGAAACAAAATATGACTAATTTGTTTCCCTGGACCTTGTTTTTCCTTGACATGGAAGACCTTGTTTTTCTTCCATTTGTCCGCTGCTGCCACAGCTCTGAAGAAGAAGAGGTAGCAGCGGCAGAAGAAGGTCTTCCGTGTCAAGGCAGAACAAGCTAAAGGAAACAAATTACGGTTGCATTTTGTGTTAAATAGACACATAATAGACCACCAGATAGAGGCCCATTTTACGATTGTTAATTTTTCATTTTTAAATGAAAAGGGAGATTGCTTACTCCTGTTCAATGGAGATTGCAAAACTGCCCCCTCGTGGATGGAGGAAGGATGGCCTTTCATCGCACGACTATGTGAGACCTGTGTGTGAATATCTCGTGAACAGCTTGATAAATGCGTGCAAGCACACATTGTGTTTGCGAGCCATTTAGCATTGGCAAATTTTGTTGACGTTGTATACACTCATTCTAAATAATCGTTTTAATGATCAAGTTATCGCCTCTGATTATGACAAGTCTAAAAAAAACACAATTTTAACATACAGTGGGCCCCCGTGTTACGAGACTAATCCGTTGAACGGTTGGACTTGTAAGATGAATTCACCGTATGTCAGGCGATCCAAACCTATGTTAAATAGCTAATGTGTTTAGAACCCCAGGTAAAAACATCAAAATTGTACATCCATATTAAAAATTGGTACCAAAAGTGCTACGTATATATAATAATGTATACAATCAATAAAAACACCATAATTAAAACAATATAGAATGGATTTATTTACCTTTGAGTGCTGCTTGTTAGTGCTGCTTGTTCTGTCCATATTCCCCAGTAAGGGTAGCTTAGGTTAGGCTAGTTTCATATTTCTTGATTATGTCCAGCTTCGTTTCCATATAAATCTTCTTACTTCTCTCTTAAACATTACTAGCAATCTTGGGACCCATAGCTAACCCTTTCAAGGTTGAATTAAGCAGTAAAATGCACTATAAATACGGTTTTGTAACGACACTTTGAAACGTGAGGCCGACCAATAGCAAACCACCATCTCTGTGAGGAGACACCGACCAATAGCGGACCAGCATTGTAGTGACGTGTAGCATAGAGGCAGTTGGGCAACAGAACAGAAAATAAGTGCAATTACCTAAAAACGCCTGCAGATGGAAACAAAACAAGACTAATACAGCCAACCCTCTAGGTTCATGACAGTTGTTTTTGTCGCAAAGCTGCAAAAACTCTGCATTCCACATCGCAACATGAAAAAAACGTAAGCCAGGGACGCTGTAACACGGGGGTGCGCTGTATTTTTTTTTCCCTAAAATGTCTTTCCATTTTCAGTTTGCTTTTGCAAAAACCCGGGGGTAGCGGAAATGCACCTAAAGATTTGGTGTGTGAGCTCTTTCTCCTTGCTAAACAGTGGGATAAGTGATTTGGGTGAGTGAATAGGCCTGATAAATGTAGTTCAGGGCAATAGTGCAAGTAGTAGAACGCGGTGGCGGCGCTGATCGACTCTGTCCACCGGTGGTGTTTACAGCAGGCTTTAAGCCTTGACATATGTTTAGGAAATGAACATCTGCTGAGTCTAGCGATAATCCTATGGACAGCCCATTAAACACCCCGGGTTCACAGATAAGATGAATACTGTGTGCTTCTATTCGCCCTGCATGGCTATCATCTTGAAACTGATTTTCAATAACACACATTAGTCTGACCTCTTAAGCTGTCCAAGGCTAATGCTATTTATCGCAGATAAAACATTAAGCAAAGTCCTTATGGAGGTTAACGCCCCCCGACGGAAACCTCAATCACGTCACTGAAGAGCCGCCAGAGGTGATTTTTAAAATCATTTATCTTGCAAATCATGTAATGCGGTATATTCACTGATGTTTTATGTGACTATCGTTTAATCTGTACAGCCTGGCACCAATGACCTCACATCATTTACCGTATTCGGTGTGACGCTGTAACAGCATCCGCTGCAAAATATCTCTCAACTCCAATGTAAAATACAGTAAATAAGTTGCAATTTTTGTGTCGTTTTCTTCCACATCATTCTCGCAGTATTTTATCCAAAGAATGGCACACTCCGACTTGTGTGATAACTTTGTGCTCCAGCCATGTTAAACTCTTTCACCTTCTGGGTGAAATTTCAGCTTCCTGCTGTCTTCTTTGATGTGAAATACCTATGATGTGAAGATCAAACGATTGGACAAAATACCGCACAATGGTTAAAGACATTAAAAAAAACATCAACATTGCGTCAATTAATCAAAATATTTTTTTTATTTTTGCTGCATGATAAAAATTCCATATACTTGAAACATCAATATGTATTTTCCTTTTGCGATTAATGTCAGATAGGTGCGTTTCATTGCTCTGACATTTCAATCCAATCCTGAAAAATGGCTGAAAGCCAAAGGTCACTCTTAATGGAAAAGATCAAATGTTGTTGGTCATCCAACACATATTACTGCATTGCGTTAATACAATTCAAATGCAAAATATTTCCATTTAAGATAATAGAACTAGAACACAACATAATGTGTGTTGTCTATAATAAATGTCAAATGCAAGTGCAAGTATTTATTGCTTCTACTTCTTGTTTGCATGGCAAAATGGTTGCATAAATTGAGTAAATAACCCTCTAAAGTAACTTCATGTGTTTCTAATTGATTAAGTGCCAAGTATTTGGGATTAACACATTTCTTTGATGCCCTGTAGGCTAACAAAATCAATTAATATATTTCCTAACGCAAGCATTTACTAAGAAGGTAGCTTTTCAATATTGCTATATTGTAAATAACTGTAATGGGTTATGGAGGTTAAAATATTCATTATGAAACCGCTTAATGCATATTTTACCTTCATATACATAAAAATATCTCTTCTGTATTCAACAAACCTTTTTATAATAAGACTTGAATAAAGTATTTGGACTTGATCAATCAAAATTGGCTCAGGGAAATGTGGTTTTAGCAATAATCATTTATTTATTTTTTTTAACTGCAGCCTTTGCTTCTGATCTCCATTTTGTGGATGTATTTTAAAATAGTGGACCTCAACCTCCTCAACCTTTTTTTTTTTTTTTAAAAAAAACAGTTTAAAGCAATTTTGGATGAAAAAAACCTGAAAAACAAGAGTACTGCATATCCATGTCTGATTTAATAAACTCTGGAACTACATTTGTTGTGGTATCTCTACGCATTTTTTATTCAGGAATTGCTGAAGATAGTTTTTGTGATATCATCTGTTCTTTCTGGCTCAATTGAAAAATTGCATCTATAATTGAAATGTACATCCATAAAAAAACTTAACAAAAGGAAAGCATACAACTTTGTAAAGAAATCAGTATAACACAATATAGCAATAACTTGCTTCATGTTCTAATTAATTTGTTCTTACTTAAAAAAAACAAGTACTGCCCACATCACAACATTGAAGAGCACTAAATCAGATTTGCCGATAGCGACAGTGGCTCTCAAATGTTTTTCAATGATGAACACTCTGTGAAAGTAAAGTATGTGACCTGTTTTATTGTTATTTTTTGTTTTATAAAAAAATGTGTTACTAAGAACAATATTCATCTTTATGAAACTGAAAAAAATGCAGGCACACATCATTTTGCAAAGGAATCACTGTAACACAATTTAACAATAAATTGCCCATGTTCTAATTAATTTTCTATCAATTTGAAAAGTAAAGTGAACTGTCCCTGTCATGGCATTAAAAACAGTACAAATCAGATTTGCATCTCTGACTCTCAGAGTGAGAGTCAAGTAGAATTTTTCAGTATTCACGAAGCACCCAAACAACAGTGAGCCCATGGGGAAGGTGGGAATAAAAAACATTACAAATCCAGACAGACAGTACGAAAGAAAAACACATAACTTCCAATCAGTATCCAGAGATGAGTATCAGTCTGGTCAAAGAGCTTTGCTGTGTGCCACAGTCGCCCTTGGAACTATTTAATCACAACACGGACCACTGTGGCCAATTGTGGCCTTCTGATTGGCTGGTGCTTGACAGCCGTGACCATATGGTGGGAAGTGATATACCTAGCTGCTATCTTTCTGTGACTGATGTCTCCAGTAAAAATGATTACTTCATTTAACCGCGCATTATTCGGCAGGCTTGAGGTTGGCGCAGGGAGAAAATAAAAAACACACACACAAAAAAAACAGTTAAGCTGCAGCAGTTGGAGTGTTCATGAAGTGACTTACAATAAAGCCAGTGGATTTTTTTTTCAACTAACTCTATATGGATACATCCAATTATTGCCTTATTTATGATCTTGTTTGAATATAAAAGTGAAACAAAACAAGCTTCACACAATAAAAAAAAGTAGAAAACTACATGGATAGGGCTATGAAATAATCTCTATTGCAATATTTACGGGATGGATGTCCAATTATGTCTTAATATTTGAATTTGTGCTTCATTTGCTGATGTGTGGTGTGTTCTCTTGGTTGTATGAAGCCACATGGTTATTTTCTGTCTTCATAAAAAAATAAATACAAAAAAAAGGAGTGGTTCTCAATTGCTTTTCTGTGCAGGTGTTTGAACCATTGTCTCACCAGTACCCTTTTGCCACACTGTGTTGCAGGTAATGTTGTTGACTTTGCTTTATTTTGTTTTTCATGTTCTTTGTTTGGACTGCATGATTGTAGCAATATTATTATCAACTATTGTATTCAGAGTCGCGCCTGTATTCCAATGTCATGCATCGTGTTTTCATAAAAGCGGCAGCACGACTATGCGGCATTTCGATAAATGCCAAACAAACGGATGTCTCATTCTACATCTATTCTGCGATTGTACTGACATATGCTCCACTTATATACGAGATGTATTTTGACATTACACATCCACCAATAAATGTGGATAAATGATCTTCAGTGACGGTAATCTCGAGTTAAGCGATGGCAATATGGCTACAAATGAGCAATTACCATTATCGGTGGCACGTGCCGATTAGGAGATGCTGCATGCGATCGCCTAGTTCGGTCGTTAAATCAACCGATTTAATAATGTGCGCATTATGCATGTGCTCGTGGGAGCAGTGTGCTTTTAAAGTTGGAAAAAAGGAAATTTTTATGACACCCTGTTGCGCAAGAGCACGTAGACCTTATTGCATTTACAAAATTGAGTTATCGTTTCAATTAAGCAAATCCCAAGGACTCTTATTACATTACCTATTGACATGCAGATATATACGGCAGTAAACTGCGTACTAAGCAGACCATATGATTATATCAATATAATCTCAGTCTGATATAGTAATGAGAGAGAAATAATCAGGTGCTCAGTCAGAACACGTGTGAACATTTGCACAGATCTAATGGCACAATAAACTTGGGTCCAGCATTATTAAAATTAAAAATTCAAAACCGAGGCTTTTCACTCGGAAACACCGCGTTTCCGTATGTTCCACTAAGATTTTTCATTGTCGAGTTCATCAATACTGCGCGCTATCATAATGATTTGACATTGTTTACGCAAATGGCAGTTTGCTAGAAAGGGCAAAATGCATGTGACGCATCCGCCGCGAGTTTCATTCCACTAATAACCATTAATTTACTGTCAAGGTGCATGGATAAGTGCTACGGACAATTGTGACATGTCTAGTCTAAGAATAGAGTGGAAAAAAAAAAAAAAAGACTGCACGCTCAGTGCTGCTCTCCAAACAATGAATCAGTCATAAAGGACTTGTTCTTGGCCATCTTCATTACTGCGTGTTGTTTACACCTGACATTTACACTTGCTGTTTGATTTTCAATGCGTCTATCTCACAGTCCTCACAGGCATACATTCATATGTGAAGAAATGGAGTTTTGTTGACATTCACAAATGGCTTGGCCAGCAAGAAAATGCTTTGATTTGTTTTCTTTTTATTGACTGCCATGATGCTTCCACTTGAATATGACAAAGACAATACTAAAGGCAGTCTTTAAAAATAGGAGGAGTTTAAAAAGAGATATCTGCGGTAAGCTAGTGGCCAGTAAAACTCGGTTTGAAGCAACATTGTTGATGCTAAGCTAGCTAACATTTTAGCTCAGAATTGTTGGTCAAATAATTTAATGTACTGTATTTTCCGCACTATAAGGCGCACCTAAAAGCCTCAATTTTTTTAAAAAGCTGATGGTGCTCTTTATAATCGGATGCGCCTTATATATGGATCAAGATTGAGATTGGGATTCGTAGATGGGGAATGAACTGATAAAATAAGCTTTACCTGTTTCTTTTGTGCGTTTACAGTTGAACAAGGTTGGTCATATTGACATTGAGTTATTATGCTGTTAAGAGTTCAGAGTTATTATTTAAATTCTTATTGTTATTACTTTGAGTATTACTATATTGTGATTGCACTTAAAGGAATATAAGAGTTTGAGCTTAAAGTAGTTCATTAGATATTGCTACATTCTGTGTATGAGAGTGTGAGACTGTAAAGTGAACAAAACAATATGGGGTGCAAGGGAGTGTAAGAATGGAATGTTTCAGAGCAAGCGGTGCTAGTCGCGGGGACGAGATGACCTTGGCACCTGGTGAAAAACAACTTTGAGGAAAACTACAACCAGGAGGAGTGAGCAAGCGATTCTGCAAGTGAAGAAAGACCAATGAGAGCAAGCTAAAGTTAACAACAGTATACACATAGCCAATAAAATAATGCCAGGATGCCTTTGTTGATGTGCCATTTGCATATTGTGTGGTATAACTCATTGCTGGGCAACTCGGATGAGAGTACGTCTGCTGGTGGCAACAGCGGCGTACAGGGCTGTATTGAGAGGGACCCGAGACCCAGGTGCTTGTATTAGATCTGCGTGTTAGGAATAAATCCACTCGTGTGTGAAAATGCCGGCTTCCTGATACCTTTCTATTGCAGAACGAGCGCGCAAATTGTTGGATGAGTGGCAGTTGGGTAAGGTCACAAATTGGAGTCAGATTACTAACTTGAGTTTATGTTGAATTAGAAATAAAATTCCAACACACTGGAGGAAAAGTTCCCTGGAATAAATGTTGCACTATATGTTATACCTTGCTGTTAAAAGATAAACTGTAATGGAAATACTAATAAAATAAATTCATAGTGCGGAAAATACGGTAATTTAATATTTAATGTGGTGTTTTTGAAGCGCTTGGCATGCTTTACATGTAAAACACGATTCATAATATGGCAGAAATCATGATACGAAAGCCACTCCGAAGCGAATTGATTTAAAAAAAAAAAAAGAATTGAATCAGTGGTCGATGACAATTCAGCAACACTAATTGGTCAATGCTTAGTCCCGGTGCTGCGCTAGTGTCGTAAAATTGCTCCTGCAACTTGAATTGATAGCTGTCACATATTAAAAAGTTTGCAATGTGCTCATGAACTAGTCAATGCTTTTGCATGCATTGAATTGAATTCAATTGAATGGTATTTCTATTTATCCTACTGTGTCTTACTGGGTCAGTGAACGCACTTTCTTAACACATATCCCAAATAATTGACTTATTGGACTAGAAAAAAAACTAAAATTCTCGATGCAACTTTTGTAAAATTAGGACAAAATAAAGGGACTGCTGAAATCCACTGGAATTCGGGACACATGTTCCAAAATTGAAAGTTTTCTGCTTTCTAGTATTGAGCGGGCCGTAGTTTGGGCACCACTGTTGTACGCAAATGCCATAATTTTGTGAAGCCTTTGTACTTAACCCTTAGTCAGATTGTTTTCTTTTAAAATACCTTGTGTGTCCACCGCGAGATCAGCCGGACACCCAACCACAAACCACATCCAAGCAAACTATCATAACAGCTCATCTTTTTCCAGCTGTACGAGAATTGTCCACTAGTGCAGCGTCTCTCGGGGGCGTCTGCTGCTGGAGGGAAGGCACTTCAACAAACAGACATGCCATGAATTGTGAGGAGAAAAGGTCTGACAGGTGAACAGATGGGTTTGCTCTATTACTCTCTCGCTCTCTTCCTGCCAGCAAAGTGAGGAACGAGCAGGAGGTGTAGAGTGCAATGCATTAGGCAAAATTGATCCTTCACCTGAACACACAAACGAGGCCCAATGGTGTGAGGAATATCAGAGCAATTATAATATGTTTAGGGGTTACGTTTCCTGCTGCCTCTGCTGAGCTTTCCAGAGTGCCTCGCAGAAAGCACACCCACACAATGGTGTCGTTTTTAGTGTAACAAGGCAAAAGCAAACAAGTGGAGAATGACCGAGCTTTGAATTTGAATGAATGAAGGCCTTTCATAGTCATTTTGTCTTGGGATATAACCCTAGTTAACATTAGGGGTGTCAAAATAATTGATTCATCTCTTTTATCTAACTTTATGCTTTCTGGTTGGTGATTGTATTTGGCAAAAATGATAGCTCCTGTTTTGAAGTTGGGAAGCAAGTTCAGGGGCAGAGCAAGGAAGACATAAAAATGGAAGAGCGTGTAAGAGTTGCCAGTCCAATGAATTGTAAATTTAACTATAAAAAATATGTTCCTTTGATAAAGGTATGAGTGCTTTGCTTTGTAAGAAGAAGCTTGCTCACCCACAGAAGCAGCTCAAGTTTAGCTTACCACATCAATGCAAAACACCCAGCTAGCCACAAAGACACTAATGTAGTGAGCCATAACATAACTCGAGAGCCCCCCAGCCTTATTTTATTTTATTCTAACTGCGGTTAAAGGTTTTTCTCAGAAATATTTAGGTAAATAGGGTCTCACATTAGCGCATAATGTAATCAATTACTCTAGTATTTATTTTCCTAAAGTAATCAATTACTTTGCCACAATTACGAGTGGTCAATAATCAATTAGGTTCTAAAGTACGCCCTAAGGTAATTGATTACTTCATTACTTATTTTTCTCAGGTAATTGATTACTTTAGTTCTTCATTCTTTTTGCGCCATTTTTACAACCTCCGTTAGCCAAACATTTGGAAAAATATGTAAATAGATTCCTGGGATTGAAAGTCTGGACTCTTAAAAAATGTAAAAGTAAGTTTTTGGAATAGATCCAGGTAATATTGATACAAATATTGACTTGAAAATGCATGTCGTTGTTTCTCATGGTGACGGATGTGCTTTCCATGCAAACCTGTAGCACCTCAACCGTTTCATTACAATGTTTAAAATGCACGGCTGGTAGTTGGCGTGCGTTGGCTGAAGCACAAAGTACTTGTCTTTTAATTGCCTTGCTCAGGGGCACTCCGACAAGTGGACACGCAGCTTGTTTCCTTCCGCCCTGGAGGGAGGTAGTGCAGTGTCAGTGGTTAAAACCAATAACCTTCCAATCATGCACCTAACTCTATATGCTGCAGGCTACCGTTGGCACCAGAAATCTCAGCGCAATTATTGGCCCATAAAGATGTGTCGAGCACAATTTGGAACCCGGCGAGGAATATATGCTTAATTTCACCTTTTGACAGATCATTTCCGGGAAAACATCGGGCGGACAATTTAATCAGCTTGTCAGAAGTGGCCGTTTTGTGACTTTTTGACAAGGCAAATATCTGCAGCGTTGCTGATAAGAAAAGGGCCATCATTCTTAATTGTGTAACAACACAAGTGGCCCAAGTAGTTTTATTTTGTGTGTCAGTTGTTCCACCGGTGTGTTTGAATGCCTGCAGATTGTGAGAAAAGGTCTCAGTATTGATATTTTCCTCCAGTCCAGAAGGGATCCTTACCTCCATGAGGCCCCAAATTAAATCCTTCAACTTTGACCCGTGAACCAGTTAAAGATTTTTTGAAACAGATGTGAAATAGTCCCACTACAATTTTAACTGCTGTTAAAAATACAGGGAATACATACTGTAAAGTGGGTAATGTGAGATTTTAAAATAAATTCAAAACATAGAATCCTTGCCGCAACCTTCTAAAAATATAATAAATATAATAATAAAAAATATAACAGTTTTTAGAAAATTGTACTGTAAATCCAGAAGATTTTAATCAGCAGTTCACTTACATAATCCTAAAACCCAGTTTTCCATTTATCAGAATGCCACCTAGCATAACCTGTCAATCACTTTGTTTAAATTTAATGTAAAATCAGTCACTTATTTATTAAGTATATCCACATTTAAGATGCACTAAATGGTGTTATTGGAAAAAAAGAATATAAATGTACTGTATAGAGTAATCACAAAAACTGTGGTTATAGCTATTAAAACATGAGTTGCAAAATATTTACATTTTTAGGCCTAAACCGTTACAAAGAATGCATCAGTGAGTATAGACAGCATAGCTAACATTAGTGTCATCCGTTGTAGCAAAAGCTAAGCTTTTTTTTATGTCCTTGACTCTGAATGCGCAAAGAGCTTGTTCACATCAACAAATAAGTTGTGTGTCCACACAATAGACACAGTTTACACTTTCTTTAAACAGTTAAATGCGAAAATGGCATTGCTAATTGTTTCTACCATTCACTTTATCTAGTTCAGAGTATGTGGTCTTCTTGAATAGTTTTGAAAGTCACAAACACTTTCAAAGCACACTACTGACACCCAAAGCATCTAAAGAATTTTTATAAAATATCAAGTGTATTTTCTTAAATATTGCGTCAGGAATTTTACTACTTGAGATGCTTTAAATACTAAACTGATTGGCAAATATAAAACAGAGAAATCCTATCCTCCAAATGATTGATTTTATCATCTTGAGATCGTTTAACGTCAAAATGGCCGCGACGTAATCTTGAACTTTTCCGACACATTTCGTCTGTCAGGCTAGCATTAGCTCAGCCAATATTAAGATCAGCAGAAGACACACGGAGTGACCCCACATTCTACCAGCTGCTTCCTCTGATTTACAAGCTAGGTTCACTTGGAAGATGATAACACCATCTTTATATGCACACTCACATATTTTATCCAGCAGGAAAGCAGAATCTCTGCCATCTGACACCACCTCTAAAACAACTGCAGATTAACAACAGAAGGCCAATCAAATTCCCTCAGCAAGCAGGTTCAAGATTCACCAATGCTCTCATGGTGCCGCATATGGTCAGTTTTTACACTTTGCATAAATTATTGTCATACACACTTCTGTTTCTACGCTGGAGGTCTTCTTCACTGATGTAATGCTACACAAATGCACAAAATTGACTTCTGGACATTTGAATTGAATATACCCACTTAAAAACTGCCCTTATTGAGCTTTATGATGTTGATGATGACCTGGAATGACTTTCGATATTTAGCAACCATGATTTTTGAGGGGAATTTACTTCACACTTAACTTCACACTCATCTTTCAGCAGCTATATATATATATATATATATATATATATATATGTGTGTGTGTGTGTGTGTGTGTGTATGTATATGTGTGTGTCAGTAATAATCTCTTATCATTGGCCCTACTCCAAATCAGTCCAATTCTATCAGAACTTCGCAGCAAGAGTGCCACTCCACAGGAAGTCACACTGTCTGAGAAGCTATAAATAAACAAACACATTTTAGGCGGCGCATGGCGTCTCTGCTTCCACACAGAAAGCAGAGGTAGACACTACAGTCCGTACTCATTCACACAGAGTCATCTTAAACTAAATTCAAGCATGTCGTCTTTTACGATTGGACTCAAACCACTGTTGTGGAAAAAATGTTTTCCCCCTCTTGGCTGTTGCAGAATTATGATGCAGGCTGCAGCCCCCTTTTAAAAGTGTAGCATGACTGTAAGTTAGCAATTCCGCTTGAAAGTTGATCTAAAAATGGACAGGCTCTTTCATTTTCTGACAGTCTCCTGTGATTTTTGCCGAGTGTCGTCATCTTTGTCTGTCTTCTCTCACCATTCATGTCCGCTATCTGTCTCATGTTTCTTTGTCTGTTCTTATTCAACCTATCTATTCTGCTCCTTTCTTTATTGACTTTTATATTATTGTATTGATTTATTTAATAAAGGATGATACAACTTCCTGTGAAAAAAAGGCATTTAGATGAATAAACTGTAAAATCCTCCTGAGATCCAGTTTATTAATTTGTGTCCACTGTTGTGTACATTTTGTCTCAGCAAGACAGTTAATTGTGTCCTGCTTAAACACACGAGACATGATTGGAAAGGCCAGGGTTTCCTCTACTGAGCACACTAGGATTTAGTAGGGTAAAAAAAAAAAAAAAAAAAAAAAAGCCTAACAACTAATGTCCCCTTCAGTGGACACTAAAGAAAAGGCTAGGTCTCAGGAGGTTATCATAAAGCAAAACAAACAACAACAAAAATAGGATTCGATAGATGTTGTTATTAAAAACAGCTTTATAAATGATGGGTTTATTATCTCGTTTAACCCCAAGGACTTATTTTTATGTTATTTTTTAAGTCCTGACATTCAATCCCATGTACTCAACAAAAATTTAAAAAATCAGTGCGTCTAAAAATGGCTGGCAATATCGATAACTTTAGTAAGTACCTAAACTAGTCGGTTACGTAAGTACTTTCTAAATAAATATTTCAGTACTTAATTACTTGTAGTAGTTTTGCTACCCATATCAATCACTTTTGTACTTAAATACCCCAAGTAGTTAAGCACTACACAAATGCAAGTAGGCCAGTTTAGGCCTAAAAATACTTAGTTACATTTAGCATTACAAAATTACACTTAAGTACCTTAAGAAGTTAAGTACCAAAAATAATCAATTAATACATTGATATTTGCTTAATAATTACTTAACACCTTAATCAATATCAATTGTTATAGATGCACTGTGCTCAAATCAGTTACTTCATTTTATTTATTTTTTCTTAAATCACCAGCCATCTTTCATCCAAACAGATGAATGTATTGACTCTTTAAAAAAAAAAAAAAGTAAAAATATATGTATGTGACTGGAGTGGGTAATAGCCTTTTATTATTGCCTCATTGCAATGTGCACTGGTGAAGCTATTCAGACAATTAAAAAGAAAACTGAACTCATGTTGGAATCTCAATCATAATGTTAATGATGCATTCACTGAGTGAGGGAGCTGCGCTTTTTTTTAAGCTAATAAAATAAATTCTCCTTTGCCTGTGGAGCTGACATATTGGATTTGCGGCTGCAGGAGGAGCAGCAATTTCTTTCCTCATATGGGGTCACTTGTAAAGTTAATAATTCATCCAGCATATGCTGAGATGTCCGATGCTGCCCTTTGATCAAAAACTAAAGACAACAACGGCAAAAAAAAAAAAAATATGCCTTGTTTACCGCACGATTTCAAATAAGCACATTCGAACCGCTGCAGAGGTTAGCGTTTGTGAGTTTTCCAAATATTTGTGTAAAATCAATGATAGATGGCAAAAACTGATTAAATAGCACAAATCAAAACAAAATATGCTTGCTGGGATTTTTTTTTTTTTCTATTTCAGTGTTCCTAATTTGTTGATTTTTTATTTCTAGTTTTAAATTTACATAGAAAAAATCATTTTATAGAAATGTTCTGCATTAAAAGGGAATTTTTTTTGTCTATGTAATACCACTGTAAACATGATCTTCACATCAAATGTGAAAATCACATTTGCTTGGGGTCTGGTTAACAAACAGTCATGGTTCATCAAGTTTCTGTATTTGGTCATGTGACTTTCACAAGCTGAGCCGTGATTGGTTACCTGAGCCTTGAGCACATGCAAAGTCCTTTTCAGTTGAGCTTTTAACCCTTGAATTGCCATACCATACTTAGAGGCACACTGACTTGAGAATGTTTGAAATTTTAATCATTTGCTTGTAAGTCAACAACTCATTACATCTCTTATACTTGGTGTACATGTAATGCATGAAAAGATTACTTTTTTTTGGGAGGGAGGTATACTTTTAAGTGGGTCTCCCAGCAAGATGCAAATTTTTCTCACAGACCCTTACTCATAACATATTTCTGCTTTGTTTTGCAAAGATTGAAATTTTGGGGGAAGCAATATGCTTTTAGGTTATTTGGGTTATTATTAAGATTATTAAGATTTGTACTGTAAAAAACATTTTTTTTTAGTTTATATTTTTGTGTTTTGTTTTCGTGATATGCATTACATCAGAATTTCTTAGTATGATTATTAATGACATTTTTTTCACATGAAAAAGATAATGGACAAAATAATACCTCCTCACTGCTGAAAATGGCTAAATATGTCTAGTATGACTTTAGGACATCCATTTTTTGACAATATTTTACTTGTTTAAAAGAATACGGTTGACAATATTTGAGCTTGTTCCCCATATTATCATCTTTTTTATTTAAATCCATTTTCTGTTATGTTTTTTAAATGTAATGGGTTCCCACCATCTTTGAGGAGGCTAAACAAAGTCCAGCGTTGAAGGCGCGGACCTGCTGGACGGATATCTTCGAAAACTTCCTGGAAGCATTGGCTTCTGCTGCCCTCTCGGGACATCCGTATCTCTGGCAGTCCTGCCTTGGAGTCTTTCCACCACTGAAGTCTTGATGCAGAAGTGTTCTTGAAGCTGTTGCGAGGTCAACGCAGGTCCATCACTCTTCCTCCTCCATTCTTGTGCTTTCGCTCGCACCACTCTGCTTGTTTGTGTTTTAACACAACTGTGATGCGTCCTTAGAGACTGCACGGATAGCTGCGTATACGTGGGGATGATCGATCTGGAACTTGAACTGACCCACTTCAACAATGTATTTTGAATATTGTTTCAATAGGTGATGAGGAAAAACTTTAGGTGGAAAAACAATGAAGTCCAATATAGAATCTTACTCTATGGGTTCCATCTATTTCAGACAACACTATTAAAGAAATAAAATGAAAGGTCATAGAGTTGGCATTTCAATTGTTACCACTCATGGGCGGCTGGGATATTTTTCTGTTGCAATGTACCATGAGCTACTAGTGGAAAACGTGAAATTACTATGACTATTTTCACTTACATGACTTGGTTCAAGCAACAGTTAAAAAAAAAAGGTTGTTTTCACATCTGTACCAACTGGACTTTTAAAAAATGTTCAAAAAAGTTTGATATTGAATGAGTTGAGTATGCATTTTGGATGATCTTTTTTTTTTTAATTTGGATTATTATGTTTACTTAAATTTAATTTGGGGTCATGCGAAGTGCTTCCTGTATGATGCCATTGCTAAAGTGCTCACGATGTGCGAACAACGCTAACCTTAGACGCGACAGCCCAAGACGGTATGTTACTTATGTGATTTTATGTGAATATGTACAATGTTAGCCATAGTTAATGTCGATTTTATGTTGTACGGCGTAAAATGTTGGTGTGAAGTGTGGTTGAAACTTGCAAAGATGAAAAGTGGAAATCCACAGCGAACATCAATGCAATAAACGTTTGTTGTTTGTCGGCAAGCCGGCCAATTAATAAATTACAATAATAAATCACACAAATTATAAAAATGCATCACAAACCATAAAAATATGGTAGACATCACAGGTTGTGGTCACATATTGCAGTCATGTTTTTGTTTTTTTATGTTTTGTTTTTAACTACCAATTTCTGAACAAATCCAGCTAATGAACGGCAGTCCGGAGAATAACTCGTCCGTATGTCTAGGAGCATCTGTACTCGAATTACTCTATTACTCGTTATTCTTGGACCCCATTTAAGATTGATTGATTAAAAGGACCTTGTATGAAAGCACCTTTGGTTTAATTCGCCTGCAACGGATTTATTAGCATTGCCTTTTATGACTTCCACGTGCCGACACCTCAGACGACGCGGCCATTGTTTCACGACTTACCAAAGGGCCCATTCAGTGGTGCGGTCACGAGTGATCATTTATCATTTTGATTGGTTGTCAAAGTGTAATAGGGCAAAGTGAGCCTTGCCTTGAGTCTATGTGAAGCATAATGATAGAAATGTGATGGTAAAAATGTTTTAATTAATATTATTGAGGAAGACACAAGTCAAGGACAGGTAACATGGGTAGGGTCCTAATGGGCTACATCACTAAGAATTTTTACTCGCACATTCCAAAAACATGCATTTCACATTGCTTGATGAATCTAAAACCTTCAACGGTTTTGAATTCATTTTTGTCTGTATTTGCAGTGTGAGTGACTCAACCAAAGTGGGACATACTCTCGCATACCTATGGCCCAAAACAAGGATTTTTTTAGACAATTGTGCTTCGCAAAAAATGTTTTTATGACACCCACCGTCATATATTCTCCCATTTACATGGATTGCACTGACCATGTGTCCCAATACTTATGATAGAATGAAGATTCCAAAGTCAGCGCCCTATGGCCAATAGAGAAGATTAAAACCTATTTATTTGTCTGTATCAGGGGGCAAAATGAGAAGTAAACATCCCTAAATAGACCATCTGGTGGGTTGTGATACCATTTCAATTTAAATGTTGATTAGTCTGCTTTTAATTTATGCTAAAAATAATAACTGACATTTTGGGGTGCAATAAAATGCTTGCAGGTATAAATGCGGTCAAAACCCCAAATAATTTGATAAATCTTTAGTGGAGATAAAATGACAAAGGGTTTCTAGTTTCAACTAGCAATTCAGCTGGCCCAATGTACAGTATATTATTTTTTTTTTATGTGTACTTTTCACCTCTGCAAGGCGCGCTTGGGAGTTTTTTTTGCATGTTCACAGCTGAGAAGGAGAAATGCAACATAACCTCCAGCTGAGATAACCAGATGATGGGTTTTTCTCTTCCCTTTTTGTCAACTTTCAGTGAATGTCAAAAGCGTTCACTCACATGCTGCATAATAAGCCTCAATATCCTTAAAAAGATATTGATATTTTTGACCGGCATCCAGAAGGACAACTATTTCCACAGACGACTTCAATTCTGGTTTTATTTTTTTCCTTGCTCTTTTGTTGAACTGTTTTACAGACCTTTACTTGTTTTTCTTTAAGACTTCCAATCATGTTATTTTTTCTTGTTTTTTATTTTTTATATTTTATATTCATGTCTGTTTTTCGCTGCCTCATGGCCAACATGGCTGCCATGTAGGCATGTTGGTTTGTTGGGATGCGATTGCACACTGGCACACTTAGTTGTCACACTACCGCGAGGGTGCTATTCCTTAGGTAAAATACCGTATTTTCCGCACTATAAGGCGCACCTAAAAGCCTTATTTTTTTTAAAAAAAAGCTGATGGTGCGCCTCGTAATCAGGTGCGCCTTATATATGGATCAATATTGAGATTGGGATTGGTAGATGGGGAATGAAGTGATAAAGTAAGCTTTACCTGTTTCTTTTGTGTGTTTACAGTTGAACAAGGTTGCTCATATTGGCATTGAGTTATTGTGCTATTGAGAGTTTAGAGTTATTATTTGAGTTATTATTGTTATTACTTTGAGTATTACTATATTGTGAAAACGTTTTAAAATATGTCATTAATTGAGGGTGCGCGTTATAATCCAGTGCGCCTTATATATGGAAAAAGTTTTAAAATATGTCATTATAATCTTTATCCTTATAATCCGGTGCACCTTATAGTGCGGTTCTACAAGAATGATGTGTAAGAAAATGACCCAAAAAATTGTCAAAATACTGCACAAGGGTTAAATTAGATTCAAATACGTACACATATACTCATTTCAAAACCACTGCCCTAATGTATGCGTCCACTAAGGGAGTTGATGCTAAAAAGAGGGAATTACGCAAACAGGGATTGGATTAGTGTATTTCCCCTACAAGTTTGTAACACGCCTACCGCACCCTCACTTCAGTTCGCGCATTGTTCCTGCTCAGCCAATCACAGCGGTGACAAAGTTAAAAGCAAACTTTCCGCACTTGACAATTTAACCAGATTACCATTTTTCACAGGGCCGCAAATGACACAAGCATTGTTCCGGGCAATACTTTTTGTACTTGACAATCCACCCCCTACCACCACCGCCGGTTTCATAAATTTATTAGGGGATTTATATATGCGCTGACACCTGCGACCTGCCACCAGAGCAATGTAAATAATCCCATCACACAGCAGCGAGTCATCAGCGACAGGCTAATCCCTTGTTTAAGGCAGTTACAGCGACCCCACCCATTAACAGTGCCCTCATAAAGCAAGAGCTTAGCATACATTAAAGAGTTCTAATGTGGCGCCCGCTCGCAGCCAACTTGGGTAAATCTGCAGCGAGAACATGTCACTTCTGCCGGCTTCATCAAGTGTGCTGCCATCCTATATCGCCGCTCGCCTCCTCAAACCCGACGAATACTTCTGTATCGGGTGCGGGAAAAAAAAAAAAAAGCCTCCCTGTGTAATAAATTAGAGCCAGCCAAGGGAAAGTAGTCTTTGGTCAAAAGTGTTAAGAGAAGTGGAGGAGTCAGCTACGAGAACTAAGCTTGTGTGACGACCTCTCTCCTCGCCTTGAGTTTCTTTTTTTACTATTAATTTTTTTTTCATGCTGTAGTTTGAAACTCATACAGCTCCATGCTACGTGGCTCCGTTCAGCAGCGCTCAGGCAAAAGCAGCCAGCCTGCTCTGTGCGCAAATCATACATATTTGACATGCCGATACATAAATTAGGACATTTGCAAATACTTTCCCCGCCAATTATACTAGGAAAAAACATCAGACTACCATAGTTTCGTTATGATACAGCATAATACAGGCATATAAAATATTATGTAAAATTACACCGAATTGAAAATGTTTGACCGAAACCAACAATTAGAAATGCTTGGCTAAAAAGCAAAACTGAAAGGAAAAAAAAAGAGACTTTCTTGGCACATCACAGCCCATCGACTTCCAGAAGTGACAAATGCATCATGTGCAGCGCCCTGCACAGTTCTGTGAAGGAATTATGAAAAAAAAAAGAAAAGAAAATGACCCCAAAATAGTCAAAATATTGCACAAGTGTAAAAGGGGACTAATTTTAATCATCTCCAGTTTTTTGCTGGTGAATGTTATCACATTTATACATAACAAAAGCAGGTCTTTATTTTTATTCATTGCCATAAAAACACTAGAATGGAAAGTAGAAGCCAAGTTATTTATTCAGTATTAAGTGACTAGGTGGACCATTTATGAAAATTCTTGATATACTTTAGCTTTACTTTAACTTTAGCTTTTATAAATGGATAGTTAGCTCACATTATTTAGACATTTGGTTTTTAATATTTAACGTCCAACTGCGATTGAATGCACCATGTGCACCACTTACAGTTAGCAAATAATGCTAACTCCGGAGGCTTGTTGGTGTCCTTAGTGGTCTGTGTGTATATATATATATATATATATATATATATATATATATATATATATATATATATATATATATATATATATACACGACCATATATATATATATAAATTTAAACATTTTCAACATTTTTACCAATCTAATTAAAATTTAAAACACACACAACACACACAGTGATGTTTTTTTTTCATGTTAAATATTGCTAGTGTTGAGTGTGTGTGATGTTTACAACAATGTATATGTTCGTTTGTTTCTTTCTTTCTTATCCCCAAAATGTTTTGTACTGCCTATTTATTTAGATTTATGGTATTTAGAGGGTTATTGGCTTAACAAATACAAGTGATACATCATTAAAAACTAAGATTGACAAACACCCGCGAAAGACATTTTTTTTTTTTTTTAATTTACGGTTGGTACAGGAACTTGGAGTTGCTATTTTTTTGCACATGGCTGTATGCACATTAATTTCAATTGAAGTTCATACTCTTATGTTCACCTTACCACAAGGTGTATAACTGCTCTAATACCCCTTCTGATGAAAGTATTGCAAGAGCCTTCATTACTGAGACTAATAGCTTTCTCATGTACCGTGTCTTTTATGAGGTCATTTTAATATTTTAAGTAAATAGTTCATCTACACATTCCAGGCGCTCGGGTAAAGAAAGTCCACACAGCAACGAGGTCAAATTCCCGCGGGGACTGCACTTTGATGCCATTTTTAGTAGACGGCTTGTTTCCCTTCACAAATACTGAGAGTCGGAATCATTCGCCTCAGCCGCAGTCAACCACCGTAACAGCGTGCAGCATTCCGCAAAAGTCATTACCTTTAATTTTTGTACGTATTACCCTTGAACATCCTCTTGCTCATATCACAGCTAGTAAAAAAAAAGCTACCATTGAATAGCTGCTGAGCTATAGTCAAGTACCTCAAGGATAAAATGAATATAATATAGATATAAAATTCAACACACACCTGTTCAAATGCAATGTGTTTGTGATGTAAAATACAAGACCAAGATTGATTCCAAATCCTTTTTTCCACAATTTGTGAGACCTAGACATTGGACCTAGACCTAGACTTAGACATTGGATAAGCATGAGATGGTAAACGGTAAACTTCATAAAAACGATACTCGGTGGATGTTTTATGAAAAACTGGACATGATTTTGTGGTATTCATTTATTCCTGTCATTTATTCATGTATTCAAGAATTTGGGGGAAAAAATGAAACTCTAATTGGTATCTTTCCTTCTGCTCACAAGTTCACACAAAAAATCAATAAAAATGGTATTCTAAAAGTTAATTTAATATATTTTGGTCATGTGCAATCTACGTATGTATGAAATGATCCAAATGATCTAAAGGATGTACTTCTGTAAAGGCAGTGCAGCTAAGATAGAGGTTTTTTTTTTTTTAATGTTGATTTGTTTCTTGGTGTTTTTTGTATTAATATGTTGGATGTTGTGGATCATGTATATGCATTTCATAACTATGTTCCGTAGTGGCAGTTAATTCCTAAACTCCATTTCGTCCCTATGTAATGAGAGCTAATTTAATTAAATTTTTTTTTACTACATTTATTGTTTTACTTAATTTTCTTTGCTATATTTGTTATTATTTAGTTATTATGTATTAGTGGTGATTTATTCTGTAGTTCATTAACATTTAATATTCTGTTTATTTTTTATCATTAGTTTAGATTTAATTTTTGTTAATTTACTGTTTTCACTTTGGTGGCATTCGCATGACCAATTTCACCCCGTTTACATTTGGTACGCAGTCATGGCGGTTTTACAGTCCTATATAAATAAAGTTGAATTTTTACTCTCTTCCAAGTGTAAGTTTCAATTTTCCTCTGCAATTGTGAAATTTTCTGTGTATAGTTATGCAAAGCACTTTGTTAGTCTTTCATGTGAAAAGTATGATTCTGTAAAAATAACATGCAATTACCTCATTATGGCATACTCGTAAAATAATTAGCTAGCCCAGTAAAGGCACTGTTTCTCACAGTCGTTGTGAAAACCCATGGGGCGTTTTAGACACAGAGGTTATTTACTTTCTGTGTCTGGTTGCAAGTGGAGAACCACTGTAGCTCTTCGTATGTCAGAAGCTCAGCCCCCACAGCTGCCTTCCCCTCAGCCCCCAAATTGCCAGACTTGCTCTCGGGAGTGTGACAATCACGTTGCAGTTTCTCGCCCTGGATGCTGGGTGGCAATCAGGCTCTACCCCCGACGTGGATGGCGGGTACGAGAGTATGTTGAGTCTCGCGTATGTCTCGCCTGTGTTCGAGAGGCGACTGAGCCCAGGCCAAGTTGGGATGGCTCGGAGCACTTTTCTTTGTTCCCTTGTGAACCCGAGGAGATTCAGTAGGGGCGACTGGATGCCAGGGGCTTTTCTTCGGCAAAGAATGCGGGTAAGCGGGCCAAGTAATGCATGTGCAGGAACTCTTCTATCCCTCGGCATCCAAAAGACTGAGGTCCGTGCCATGCCAAGCAGGCCAGTGAGCTGGCAGCATATGACCTTCCTTGCCAACATTGTGAGCTGGGTATCAAGGGAAGGCCTGGCTTTGTCAGTCTAAGAAGAGTCTTTGTTTGGATGCTTCCAAACATAGCTCCTGCAAATGTTACTTCGCAGCTGAAGGGTGGACGGTGTGCTGAGGCTCGCAGTGCCATGGATCTTTTTACTTGATTTCCTGTTCGATGGTGTAGGGCAGGAGTGTTCAAACTATGGCCCGGCGGCCGTATGCGCCCCGCAGTCCACATTTCAGTGGTTCGTGGACTGTACTAAACGTACATTTTTACATCGCCCGCAAGCAATGTTCCCTCTAATTTTCAATGCGTCTGAGCATTCACACCAACTCCCTGAGCAGGCTTTGGACCAAAGTGAGCAACTTCAGACATGCACGCAGAGAGTTGCCGTGTGCTCCCAAAGTGACCTGTATTCACTTACTGCCACCTATAGTATGGGAGAATATCGTCTGACTGCGATATACCAGGGGTGCCCAAAACCTTTGTGCCCTGAGTTCTACTTTTCCAGCAGCCAACCTCCACTGTCCAATAATGTCTCTAGATTGGCCAAACTGTAGTGAGGCACAGAGTCTAACTCGTTCAGCTTACTTAAGCTTGTAGTACTCATCGCTTCTCCTTTCAGGCAGGGAAGGGCAAAATGCTCCAGCCAGGACAAACGTATTTACCTGACAGTAAGTATGGGATGAAATTTGTTTTTTGTTATTTATTTTTTTCGCTTGTTGGCCCAGAAGTGAAATGAGACCAACGGGAGAATGTGCTGCCTGTCAACGGTGTTGTCCTGAAATTATGTTCACACTTTGTTGTTTTGAAATCGTTCAAACTGTCAATTCAGGGTGCTGAAAAAAACAAAACAAAACTGACTGACAGTCTTTTTTCAGATTGACGTTCCATTTTTCTCGATTGATGTTTTTTTTTATTCTCGACCACGGGCAATGCATTGAGCACCCGCTATATGCAATGTACAATACAGTATTTCACATCAACATTAGGGTCAGGCCCATCAAATTGGTTGATTTCAAACAGCGGTTAAAATTAATAGGCCTGATAGTTGCTGATTATTTTAACTTTTTACTTTCAGTTGTATACAAGTAACACTGTCGTCAATGTTTATTGTGGGAAGACTGAAGGTCCTCACGTTATTCCTATTCTTTAATATTCTTCTTTTTAGTCTGACCATTTTTTGTCATCATTTTTTTGCTTCATAAATATTCAAATTTGACTTTTTTCAGCTTCCCCACAAAAAACATGATTTATTTGATTCCCCTTTCAAAATATTCAGTTCATTCCAATTACCTTTAGAATGTGTTTCAACATTCAAATTTGACAAATACCAATAATTTTACATTTTTAATTACATTTTTAGCCGCCCCCTTAAAAAAAAAATCACACTCTTATATATTTTACACAATTCACCACTATTTCTTCATTTATTTATTTACTCACACGATTCCAAACTCAAAATACTCCAAAAATGAACCCTATTTAGGGATACTCTTTTTCTCATTAACCAAATTTAAAATTTTTCACATCATTCTTCACCCAATTTTTTATATTATACCCCAGGGACACAACATATTCAGCTCTTTTAAAAGAAAAAAAAAACCCTATAAATATTACATTTTTGTGGGGTGAGGGTTCTTCTAGAATTTTTCAAATTTTCAACTAATCTAAACGATTCCAATTTTAAACTGTTCAGCTCATTCCTACCGAAGCCAAATGTTTCAGAACTAACAAACAAAATATTTGAAATATTTACCATTTAAATGTAAGCTTCTTTCATATTTGTCTTTTATTAAATGTTTTTAGTTATTATGTGTCATTCATCATCATATGTGCTGTGTATCATTATACACAGCATGCCTTGAAATTTTGCTTTATTATCTTTTGATTTATTAACCAGCAGCATGCAAGACATGTTTATTTCTCTGACATTTCAGCGTGACAACAGCTCTGCTTAACATTCACATTTTCAAAGTAATTTGCTAGTTGCTACTGTTTTCAATGGACCGCTTTAATGGAAATTATGTCGCGCTTTAATACACAATTAACATTTCACACAGCAACATTTCAGATCAGTAAAGTGAATCAAGGGCAACGGTGGAAGCATATCTTTTGATCAACAGATGGATCTACTATATGAATAAATGTCCAAATATAATTTTTTGTTTTGTAATTTTACACAACTGCCAATTATTACAGCATTGGGATATAGAAGCTAACGTTTGCATGTTCAATATCACAAGGGTGCAGATGTCATATCTGCAGTGCTTCTCAATTATATTTTGGAAATTCCCCCCCCCCCCCCCCCCCCACACACACACACACACACACACACACACACACACGCACGCACACACATGCCACGCCGACAAAATAATTACGATTATTATCTACAAAAATTGTACAACTATAGCTAAAACTGTATCCTTTTTAACAGACACAAGGAAAAGGATATACATAAACTTATAAATTACCTATAAACTTTCAACAACTGTGAACTTTTTTTTTTACAGCATTTATTCAAGTTAAAGGTTTGCCTAAATCAGCGGTTCAGGCCAGCAGATGGGTTTAATCTGGCCTGCAAGATGATTTTGTAAAGCATAAAATGCTAATAATAAAAATAAATGAAAAACTTATGTTTTATGATTGTTGGTATTGTTCATGTTTTATGATTTACTATTATATGCTATTACTATTTTGGATTGTATTCGCTTCTGTTTCCAAAAGTATCGGTTTGATTAGGAGAAATCAATAAATAAAGTCTTCCGAAACGCCTCCCAGAGTTAGCAGAGTTGGCTTTGTGTAGTAAAGGGATATGTTCTTTTACCAACGCTAAAATCCCCATGCATATTCTTACTCTTGTCCAATTCTCTCTCTCTCTCTCTCTCTCTCTCTCTCTCTCTCTCTCTCTCTCTCTCTCTCTATATATATATATATATATATATATATATATATATATATATATATATATATATATATATATATATACAATCATCAATATAATTGTGTTTTTTGACACCTTTGTTTCCTCATTTGAGCGCGTATTTCTTGTCAGAAAGTTCAAAATACTGTGCCTTTTGTTTTTTAGATTGAAGTGGACAAGAGTAGGAATGCACATTTGAGTTTTGGTGGGAATTCTTCTCTTAATGACCATTGCAAACCAACCCAGAATCATTCCAATGCTTGCCTTTTGCCTTCAGTGACATTGTCTGGAATCACGCTGACTCCTCCCAGTTTTGAGTCCCAGAATTCACTGAAAGTAGACACCCACACAAAAAATCTTTTTTGTATAGAGGTAGAATTTTGCTGTAAGTTTCATTTTTACATACAGACATATTAATAAGTGCCAACGTTCAACAGTCAAGTGTCCCTTGGAGGATTCACGAAGGTTGATTAGAAGCAATGAAGTGCTGCTTCCACAAGTGAAAAACAATCATTGCACTTTAACGGCGGCAATAAAAACTTTTTAAACACTGACGCATTTAAAGTCGGGGATTTAAATGATATTTAATAATTTTACTGCGGTTTTTGAGAAGGTTGGCAATTTAAAAGCCACGACTCCTCTGATCCACGTTGATTTTCATTAAAAGAAACTCTTCCACTTGGATGATGCTACCATGCGAATTGCAGTGCAAGGAAGTTGGTAATTAATTAGAAAATAAATCCCCGAGATGAATCTCGTACGCTGTAAAGTCCCGAGTAATTAGGCACCTCTGTGATAAAGTTCTACAGTTGCGCTGTGAATCAGAGGATATCATAGCGTTGATTGGGCTCTGAGTGGAAGGGTGGCGGAGCGTCGGGCACGCCATTTACAAAAAGAAAGGAAAGAAAAAAAATCACAGTAAATAGAAAGATAAAAAGCGGTGTTGATTGTGCGAGTGGCTGTTGCATGCATAATGAAATCACGGGTGGCTGTATGGCTCAATTGCCGACAAACTATCTCTTGAGACAGCAAGGGTTTGAGTGGGTAACAAAAATCTGGTCATTTTCTGTTGGAATTTGTGTCTTTGCTGCAGTCGTTTGACCTCATGAATAAGCAAGACCTCTGCTTGATTATTTTTGGAGCTATTGTCAAATATTCACAAATTGTTTGGCAAAATAGCAGGAATTTTGGAATGGCCTTGAATTTTCAACATACGTTGAATTGTGGTTATGATGGGGCTGGATTTCATGCTTTCACGTTGGCAAACTCAGGTGTTGTCATGGTGATATGAAATTTGGCAAGTGGTGTTCATACAGGACAGTTATGCAATTCTTTTAGTACAACTTAAATTTCATAACCTTATTTAGTTGTTTTTTTCCCATTTGTGGTCAATAATTTATCTTGTGACACTTTGTTTCTCATGATACGAATATTTCAAAGGGATGGTACACTTATTTAGTCATTTTCAGCAGGAAAGACTGATCTGGGCAGAATTTCAGCTCTCTAGAGTCTAATTTAAATTATTTCCCTTTGTAGTGAAATACTTTGATGTAAATGATTGGAAAAACTAAACTACACAAGATTATAAAGATATTGAAAATAATCACACATGTCTTCAAGGCTCAAGTAACGGCCAATAACGGCTCAGCTTGCAAGCGTCACATGACCAAACCCAGAAAACAGGTGAGGACTGATTAGTCGTTACTCATGCCATGCACACATTTCATTATAAATTGACAAAGTAAAAAAATGTTTGCAAGGTAACAGTATTATGATTTCATTGCCATAATTAGCCTACATATGACAAATGTATTCTTAAAGTATTGTGACAACAGTTAATTTCATTTTTCATATTATGACTTAATCTTTGGAAAATTATTTTATCATCATTTTAATAAGATTCTGACTTTTTCTTCCAGCCTTAAATGATTCACTGATTTGATGATTAGCGTAGGTCTAGTTATTTAAATAGCTGATTTTTCTCAATGATTCTTTAACTTTTCTTGTAATTTTTTTTTCATTTTTGAAATCTAATGTGTTTCTTCATTAATCTAAAAGTATATTACTGTAAAGTGTATTTTGTAACGCTACATCTATATTCATAAGAGGTTTTTTTTTTAACTGTCACAGCTTTATTCATTTAAAATGGCAACTTTAAGTTCCTAAATTGCCTGATTAAAAACAACAACTTTAATTCTTATAAGATCAACCTTTATTTTATTCTCGTAAAATAACAAACGTTCCTCTTCTTTTGCGGGTTCTCTTTGGCTATGTCCTCTTACAGTGCCAAACACATGCACGCACACGCACGCACGCACACACACGCACGTGCACGCGCACGCACACACATACACACACACAAGACATGTCCAATAATAAATTTACCGGTAATGATTGGAGACAGTAAGGCTGTGTCCTACTTCAAGTGCACACTCCATCAACGGCATCCCAGATTCTCACAATTTGCCTTAAAATGCAGCCCACAATGCTTCGATCCTGTGCGGCCTCCCTCCCTTACGTATCCCGAAATTCTTTGTGAACATCCATTCTGATTGCCACACAGCACTTCCACTCGTCTGTTCTGTCCTTCAAGGAGATTTGCCGAATGTGAGTGCCATTACTTGACAATAGCTACTAAAATAATCAAGCAGAGGCCATGGTTACTGTGTTAGAACCTTCACCTTCTACATACTGTTAACCAAAGCTTGCTTTTCAAGCTCAAATGTGGTATATCTGCAAAAAAGGTTGTATGATAACAGCAACTATTAAAAAAACGATGTGTTTAAGTAATGATAATAGCTGTATCCTAATATATACTATAATTAAGTAATATATATTTTTTCTTTTCCTGATTTTGCTGTCCTATTCATTATTAACTATATTCAGAATATACAACAAACATACTGCAAAAATGCCATAGATCTATTAGGTCTGTTTAAGTTCATTCCTTTTTAAAAGGATAATGCACTTATTTTGTCATTTTCAGCAATAACATTACATTTAAATCAATAGTTAATTCAATCATTATACCATTTTCATGTACAATTATACATAGTTTCGAAAACGTGTTTCCCCCTTGTTGTCAAATAACCATATGCGCTCAAGGTACATGACCAATCATGTCTAAAATGTTTCCTGGGTTCACTCATGTGACATTCACAAGCTGACTCGTGATTGGTCGTTACCTGAGCCTTGACGACAGCAAGTGGAAAAATGCATGTTTAAAAATGTTTACTGCTTAAAATTGTGAAATAACTATAGCATCCCTTTAAATCTGTTGACTTGCCATCATCAGCAAAATTACAAACACCCAGGTTAACATCTCCTTATACCCTCACCAAGCACAGATTTGCACTCATAAAAACAGCGCTAAAAATTTTAGTTTCAAAGTGAATTTACCCAACATGGCTATTTTTTCCCTGCCCTCCTCTTCCATGTGTAAATTTTACTTTTAAATTTTACTCTGTTTACATTGAGACCAAATATAGACTTTTCGGTTGACTATTTTTTTCCCTGGCCTCCTTTTCCATGAGTAAATTTTACTTTTAAATTTTACTCTGGTTACATTGAGACCAAATATAGACTTTTCGGCCTCTATGAGTTTTACTATGTAGTTCCCATTGCAGCAAAAAATTAGAGGAATTATTACCGTAAATCCCCAAATATAAGACACACTTTTTACCTCAAAAAAATTAAGGCCAAAAGGTGCATCCTGTAAAGTAACTCAAATATCAGATTTTATTTATTCGAGGAAGATTGATCCGTCAGCCACATAATACAAATTTTGACGCACAGATGTGCATTTTAATATCCGTCATGTTCTTACTTACAATAATTACCATAACGGTACAAGCTAGAGGATGGACGTAAGTTGGATGCTGGCAGCCAGTACCTGTTGCAGCTAACGGCAGCTTGTGTTAGCTGATGTTACTACGGAATTATTTTCAATATAAAAAGCAAGCAGACTAAATCAATGTCCGAGTCCATCCTTTTTCACACACAGGAATATTACCAAAACGGAGAGGACAATGTAAAGGACATAATGTCTCCAGATGATTCAATTAAGAGTCCCAAGTTATGCAGCGGAGTGATCCGGTTAGAGAACATGGAAATGTATTTGAAATATTACAGTATTTAAAAAAAATATAATTTAGATCATCTTATGACAAAATGCCCCAATAAATAAATAAATACATAAATAAATGTGAGTAAATGTGGTGTTATCACACACAGCATAAGAGCATAGGTAGTGGCATGCATCCAATCTGAATACGTGTCACAAAGCAGATCAGAATCTGAAGCGTCGGGCAATCAGATATATGCATTCCCACGCAACTAGAATGTTTTCAAGCAGTGTTATTTCTTGCAAAATTAAATGAATCATTCATCACAAGGACATGCAGGGGGGTGGAGGGAGGAAAAAAAAAAACACCGCACAGCAAAACATTAGGATGCATTAAGATGATCACATATTCACAGTCATGCATTTGTTGGCACATGCATGCATAAACAATCCTCCGCCCGCTTGTCAGGTTGTGCTATGAAGACCAGCAAAACTGTTGTTTTTGGGTTTATTTATTCCACCCCTCTTGTGTGATCTGACCAAGGCTGAGAGAACACAAGTGGCGGACGTTCCGAGCATCAAAGTTTCTCCACCTCCACGCTAAATGCGCTAGATCTTGATCCAAAGTCACAACCGCAGAGGCCAAACCGCGACAGTCTGGCCTGCTAATGTGGTCGATCTGCAGTGGGCGAGGCGAGAGGCTCGACCGATAATTCATCACCTTGCACCTCAGACATCTGGCGCGGAGAACAAGTAGGGTAAAGGAGGACGTCTGAGCGTTAGCATCACGCTAGCCGCGGTGTCTGTCTCACCGGGCACGCCGAGCTATTGACTCATTAGCTCAGTGTCGGCCGGGACTGCATACATTATTCATGAGCTATATTGCATGTGTGTATATGCAAGGGTTTTAGTCACAGTCGGAAGGCGAGAGAGGTAGGTCTCCTGAGAGGTCGACGGACATGAGAGCCACTGAGACGCTGGGCAGATGTTTATGTATAAAAGCATATGCATGCAAAGACCTCAAGGTTGTACAAATTGGAATTCAGCCCTTATAAAGGCTTCAATAGTGACAAATCTACAGTTAAGGGTTATTTCATGAAACATATTTTTGGGGCATTTTATGGTTTGTTTGATTTATTGATTGATTTATTTATTATATTCCAAAACACAGAGAATGTCAAAGGAGACATATCATTCAGTCAGTTCAAAAGAATAATTTTCTCTTAAGCGGCACTTCCAACAGTTACTGACAAAAGGTGCATGATATTCCTGGGTCAAAAACACCAAAGATAAAGAATAACACCTAATATAGATAAAGACATGTAGAATAACAATAATTTAAAGCACTATAGCACTATAGTTTACATTTTCCCACAAAAACCTTAGAAGAGCATAAAAGGAGCATGGAACAGGGGAAATTAAAGAATTATTTGGCAACCAGAAATGTGAGCCTCATCGAAGGATCATTAAAAAATTTTAAAAGCCTGCTATTCATCGAAAGTTTCCAATTTTGATAAACATTTAAATGACTTTTTATTAGCGTCGGTGTGGTCACGCTCAGCTTTGACCTTCGTAGGGTTGTATTTTACAGGGAAAGAATTGTATTACAGAATGAATGAAAGCTCTCAAAATGAAACTCTTAAAATGAAATTTTTTTGTTGATGATTTTTCACGAGGGATGCACGGTGGAAAAGTGGCTAGCACATCTGCCTCACAGGGCAGAGGTTGATGGTTCGATTTCGGTTCAGGACTTCCAATTTTGAGTTTTCATGTTCCTCCCATGCCTGCGGGAGTTTTCTCCAGGGTACCCCAGTTTCCTGCAGGTATATTGCACATTTCCTTTAGATGTGTTTGGGAGTGTGAATGGTTGTTTGTTTAGTGACAGTTAATGGATGGATTTTTCTTTGATTCCAAAGCAAATATCTGTTACAAGCGTCGTAGAAAATAGTTGTTGAACAATCCAAAATTTTATTCCGTAAACGTCTAAGACAACTTAAAAAAAATGCAGCTCAACCATTTAGAAAAAAAAAAAATCAAACAAATATTGAAATTCAAGGAACCACAATTGTATTGCAGTCGGACGCGGTGGCAAATTGCTGTGTGAAGAAATCACTGACCCTCATCACAACATTGCGCCGAACAAATAAATTTATGATACACTACAATTCACATGCTTATTGGTTTCATGGTCAAATCGGGTCGTTAAATGTTTTATGCCTGCGTCTGCTGCCTCTCCTTAAATACTAATCAATGTATTGACTGAGTGAATTTATATCATGTCATTACAAGTCGTTGATGACTACAGTTGTATTTGTTTGGCGTCCTGCGGCCAATTAGATTTTACAGCGGGAATAAAAGCTGCTGTGATATATTGCAAACTACATCACAACAGTGTCAGCTCAAGAGTCAATACGCACATACGTTGCATGGAGATTCACGTGCCTTGTGAGGCCAATTATGGCGACCGCATCCATGTGTTGTAGTTTACTGTACATCTGTACAATAACGGCACCCTTGGGGGAGTGAGGCTGGGGTGTGGTCGGATTATAGCTGCATTACAATGGCATTAAGGGTGCAAAGCAAACAGATCAATATGACGGAGGCTTCAAGTAGCAAATGTGAAATGAAAGTGATACCTTTCCAGGGTTTGATTACAACCCCTGAAACTGCAAATCTGATCACTTGTGGACCCTCATCAGTATAAACAGCAACTGTGTCAGGATATTAGCATCAAAGAAGTGCAGGGGCATTTAAGTCTTTCATGCCAGCCTGTATGGATCACTTGAGCGCTGCTTGCTAGCCGCTAACTTACATTTTGTTTCAGTCTTCTAAGTGCACCAAGCATGGGTCTAGGCTGTTAAAATTTGACAGCTGGGCCAGGACAGCAACAAGATACAGTACATATATATATATTTAAAAAAAACGCCTTTTAACTGTACATATCAAACATAAATGTAACTAAAGTATAAATGTTTAACATATACTTTTGATTGAAAACAGTGTTGTTGATCCCCCATTTTAGCCAGTGCATCAAAGTCATGAGGTAATCTTGTTGTGGTAATCCTCAGAGCAGATGTGAGGTGTTCATCACTCATAACACTCCTCACACTCAAAGCCAATGCGTGATTTTCAGCTCTGGAAAATTGTACGTATTTTCAAGTAGCTCCAAAAATGAAACAATCTCCCGTTTGAGCTCCCAGACATGCTGACATACTTTTCCTAAACTTAACCAGCGGACATTAGAATGGTAGTGTAACTTTGTGTGATCTCCTCGCTCGATTAAAGTTAACAGGTGTGAAATGTGGTCAACCTGCAACACGGTTTTGCACAGTGCTTCTCAGTGAATTATGCAGTGTAGGAACATTACTTCTTGAGCATCCTGATGTTTTTCCTGTCAGATTTGGTAATGCATCTGTCATAACGTTGATGAGCGTACTCCAAGGTAACTTGTGCCTCAGTATGACGGTTGACACGCTGTGATTGTTTTTCCTTTCAGGAATTCCATACCAAAAAGTCCTCCATTATCTGTCAAGTGCCATAGAATATCATGAAAATGATGGCGCTTTATTGCTTAGCTTATTGTTAAGCGCTCGCCAATTACGTCAATACTGAAAGTCACTGACCTGCATGAGAAGTTTGTTTATTTATTATTTCCACATTTGTTCTTCTAGGTCTCTATCTGGCACTCTTTAAGAAACTCCTCTTGGAGGAAAGGCTTGCTGGCTTTTGTCAGTGGTAGCTGTACATTCTTGTGTTGAATAGTTCTTGGAATAATTAGACGCCTTGGTGGACAAGTGACGGCTGCTATAATATTCTTTTAAAACCGCCACAGTTCCTTGGCAAATAAGACATACAGCCTTGGACCGGACTACACGAAAAAAAAAAAATATATGCGTCCATTCTCTCTTAAAAACCCGGCACTCACAGTCAACTTTTTTTTCTTAGACATTGCTGTAGATGGGTTTTGATATGACCAGCAGAGGAGTGATAATTGCAATCGCTCTTTTTCTCGCTGGCTTTCATTCTTCGTCCTTGTGCTGCAAAATCATGTCATTGCACCTCCCATGACACCTGGTGTTGGTAGTATGTCATGACAAGTCCAAATGAAATGAAAGAAATCATTCAAACCAAAGCCTCATTCAAGCCATAATTTTGTGCCATCATATGCGGGCAGGATTAAAAATACCAACAGGCCGGATCCGGGCCGCAGGCCGTAGTTTGCCCATCCCTGGTCTGGGTGCTCCAAATGGGGAAGTAGAATGGCCGTTTTTTTTTTTTTTTTTTTTTTTGGGGGGGGGGGGGGGGGGGTGCTGCAGGTGCTGCAGGTGCTGTAGCTATAACAAACATCCCCAGGGAAGTGCCCCCCACCACGTAATATAATTTGAGAACTAGACCTATGATTGTATTTAAAACACATTCTTTTGCAAGTTTTTGAAATTTACATTCATTTAATTTATTCCTTCTGAATGAAAAACGATTTAAATCTTACACACTGTCCCTTTAAGGCCAGCCGGTGCAGGAGAACGACGCCGGGTTACTCCTTCGCCAAGCTCCTTTGCAGTCCCGTGAAGATTCCAGCGTTCCTGATCCACATTCATCCCTTTCAAGTCATTTTGGTTGGTACTTTTGCAATTCTGGATTTTTGCTGTAGTACAATTTTTGATGTCACTTTGTTTTAGTCGCTCTCCTGCGGACTCTGCCTCCTCATTGGCTAACCAACCAAAGTTTGAATTAAGCACTAAAATGCACAATACAATATTGAAAGTACTCACTTGAGATCGTCTTTAGCATGTCAGGATCTTAGTGACAGTCTGACACCAACCAGTGACACATGAGCGTGGTGCGACGCGCAGTCATATGCACGCACCCTGACCACCAAGTTTGAAGTTTGTAAATGTTGTTGATGATGATCATTATTCGTAAAGTGAAAAAAAAGTAAGCCAGCGAGGCCGTAACCCGGGGGTCCACTGGTTATTTATTTTGAAATACGACTATATACTGTATATGATTTATAAGTTTATTTCTATTAATGATTACATCGGATAAGAGGAGCGTGTCTTGTTTTGTCTTTGTGATATGAAGCAATGTCTATTTTAACAACATATGAATAAATATAATACAAGGAAAAATGACTAGATAGGTTTTATATTTCTTCCTACTTCCTATTGAACATATTATAAACCTCATTGAACTGCAATATATATATACTGACAATTTCCTTTCCTTGCTTCTTTTTTTTTGCTCTCAAATTTTGAAATGTGCTTATTATGTGTTCAATAAAGTAATAAATCAAATTAAATTCCTAGAGAACGGGGATTTTGGATGCCAGTTTGAGCTCCCATCTGATTATTTGTACACGTTGCAGGACTGCCCAAACTTAAAAAAAAATGCGAGTTATAGTTTTCCAAAGTAACCTCAATCCAAGACGCATGATGATGATTAAAAGTTGTTGTTGGTGCAAGTATATTGTCTCTATCCAACCATGAGCAACTTTCAAGCAATTCTTGCTCGCTACTAATCTGTGGAAGCTGGAAGGGGTCGCCGCATGCTTGCCTGCAACGGTTTTCTTGTTAGACTTTGACATTTGCAGCATCGATTAGGCTCTCAGGGAGCCACATTGTCTAACTTGACAGGTGCAGAGAAGCCAAATAAGTTTGTACAAAAGCAGAGATATTCCACGAGTAGACGTCTCATCAATGCCGACTGGTTCAACCTAGCTCCAGGCTTTTATTAGCATCTAATAGGTATGTCATTTGAAAGTGACAAATCTGACAGCCATTTTAGGCTAAATGTGTGTGCTGTCACAGCTTTAATAATGCTATTTGTCAGGTTTCTTCAGAAAAGACAGCTCGAAGCCACTGGAGGCATTATTTTTGCATTGTTGTTTTCTTTCCCGCTGAGTTTGTGGGCCAAATCTGTGTTCCACCATGAAGTGGATTGAGAAGGATTGTGCAACAGTGTGTAGTTGGAGTGTTAGGGTTCATACTCCTCTTCCAAATCCCAAACACATCCCCGGCTTCCTCCCCAAGGCTTTCAGTGATGGCCTTCAGGAGTGATTGATTTTGGATAAGATCTTTTTTTCAGTATTCGTGTTTTTGTGGCATATTTGTTTCGTGGTGGGATTTGTCTAATTTAAAATTAGTGCCTTGGCTGCAAAAATGGTGGTGTTGTGCCACTAGCTGAAGATAGTACAGTACAATAATATATATATAGTTTTAGCCACTTGCTGAAAATGCTTCAAAGCATTAAGAAAAATAGATAATTCAACAAAGACGGCTTATTTGAGGATGAGGTATAATTGCATATGCACGCAGTGCACCTTTGTGCATTTATTCTAAGTGGTGTGAAGAACATCCACTTGAACCTGCCAATGCATCCGCCATATAATAAGCCAAAGTGAAATTCTCAATTATTTAGCACAGTCAGGCATTTTTCATGAATTTGCCTTCGTGTGCTCCACTGGGAAAAGTGTTAAAGATGTAGAAAGCTTCAATTCAAAAGGGTTCAGACGAAATATACTACAGTATTAATCTTTTTAGACCAAAAAAAACCCCGGAAAGTAGCTTTATAGGGTTTCTAAATTATACATTAAACAGTTAATGTTTGTCTGTCAAAACTGTCTGCCTCAAGTCTGCAACCAATGGTCATCAACACATTATTACTGTGTTTAGAGAAGAGTTTTATGGTTATAAGTAGTGACAATATTTGTAAAAGTATGTTGTTTTGGAGGAATTGTAAAATGACATGCTGGTTTATTAAGAGAAGAGCATTAGTTGGGCAGCAGCTTTCCTTGGCCATTTTTGCTGGTCCAAACGAAATCTGTTTCATTTTCAAATTAAGAGCAAATTAATTGGCACAAGATGCAACTCATTGCAAAACTGTGTAATAGTGACTCATTTTCCACAAAACTGTATGCCTTCATTTTGTTGTTTCATGCAGATGCACATTGTCAATAATGATGGAATTTTACGGCCTATGAACCAGAAATAAAACAAATGGTGCTATACGAGATCGAACTTCTAGTGTTGTTATGCCTAGAAATTCCACTGTGATATTTTGTCAAATCATTGGATCTTTACATCAAAGTAATTTCACATCAAAGGGAAAACTAAAATTAAACACTGGGGATTTGAAATTTCACCCAAATTATAACATGTTGAAGTTTAACACGGCATGACCACTTAGTTATCACATGACCAGAAATGTGCACAAGGGTTAAATGCACCTTTCTGTTTTTAATTATCATTATTATTTTTTTTTTTTAAACCAAGAGTTCGAATGAACTGTATCGGAACTCGGAGTCTGTCGGGAATTTTGTCTGCCTTCGATTTCACATATCACGGCCTGACATCCTTCTTCATGATCTTACTTAATGCATCAGTCGGTGTGGTTTACATCATGGCATCAGCCGATTTTCTGAACAGCGGAAAGTATTATCCAGCACCTCTCTCACCTGCAGCCAGATGCGACTCTGACACGTACAAAATGAATTTTGCCGATGATTGAAGAACAGCCCGGGAATCAAAAGTGACCAGCGTATTGTAGCATCTCTCTCAAGAATGGCAGCTTTCACTTCCAATGACATTGAAAAAGAAGTATGATACAATCCGAGGCAGTCAGGAAAACACACAGCACACGTAAGAGATACACAAATAACAAGATGAGCATCATTTCTGCACAAGCCACGGATTTTTTCTATCTCTTATGCGTTCAATATAACGAATAATGCTTGCATGCTTTATTCCCAAATGTGCGCTCCATCTCTTAGCCAGCGCCCCGGTTGGAGCCAAATTCGCATTAAAATTCAATCCTCATCAGCCTGCCGAGTTATGACCCAGGAATAGTCCGCCCCCGTGGCCTTAGCAAATCAACTAGAAAAGCCGACACAGGTTCGGGAAAAACGGAGGTGCCGCACACTCTTCACCCATTCTTCTGTTTGAACGAGGTGATGACAAGACAACAATCACTTATCATTGTCTACTTAACCTCGGCTCCGTTTTAAGTATCAGAATGAATCACAACACCGCTTTGTGCTGAAATGACAAGAGTAAGTTAACTCTCAAAATTCAAGGAGACGCAATAAGGAAACTTTGCAAAGCCTACTAAATTGTCACTCAATAGATTTGAATTAAAATGACACCATAGTTGCTCAGAACTCAGATAAGAATCGATCATGGCTCAATCCGAAAATGTCGCATGACTCAGGTCAGGAGAAAAGGGACCTGTGATTGGTTGTTACATGAACCCAGCCCTACTGTGATGTCACATTCGCTTGACAGCAAGTCACAAAATGGTCATCCCTCGAGATGGATAAAAAGGGGTGTTTTTGCTGCTTAATTCACATTCCACAAACACAGTAATAACCAGAATGCTGTCCTCCACTATTAGGGTGTGCAGATAATGGTAAAGGCCTGAAATGAGTTCCTTGCTAATGTGTTATTTTATGACTAAACAATGCTAGCTAATCATATGTTAAGAAGTCGTGCTGTCACACGATTACATTGTTTTAACCAATAATCACATTTTGCATAACTTTGAATAGTTGCATTTTTCAACAATTGTTTTCTATAAAGCTTATAAAACATGTAAATCATGTAAATCATGTAACCCTATCTAACCCTAACCCTAACCCTAACCCTAACCCTCATGTAATAAAAATTACAGTGGACACCCATTTTTTTTCACCTTACGATGTAGACCGCAACGTTTTTTTGTGCCTCTTTACACAATTATTTTCGCTTTACAACATTAAAAAAAAAAAAAAATCAAACATGGTGGTCAGTGCACACTCTTGCCTCACTGCTTACGTCACTGCAATTCTGGTTTGCTATTGGTCGGCGTCACGACTCCCTAAGATACTGGTATGCAATTGGTCGGCGCACGGGGTCGCAAAGATTGTTGCCTAAAGACTTGATCGAGTGTGAGAGTGCTTAAAATATGGTAGTCATTGTGCATTTTAGTGCTTAATTCATACTTTACTTTGCTAGCCATGGGTCCCAAGATTGCAAGTGATGTTAAAGTCAGAAGATGATTTGTATGGAAACGAAGCCGGAGATAATCAAGAAATAGAAAGAAGGCTAGAGTAGCTTGCCTAGGCTACCCTCACTAGGGAATGAGGCCATGACAAGCTCATCACATCACTCAAAGGTAAACAAACCCTGTGTATATTTTTTTTATTTATGACGTTATTTCATTGTATACATGTATATTATATATATGTAGCACTTACTATACTACTTTAATACCAATTTTTAATTTGTATCTGCAATTTTTGTTTCCACCTCAAAGAAACAATTCTGCCTATGTCTCAATTCTAGGTGTAGTTCTGCTCATTCGCACCACAATCCACCAACGTTTGGGAGGCCCAGTGGAGGTAACAAGAGTAGCGTGTTTTGCTCTGAAATGGTTTAAAAAAAGAAATCCAACGACTATGCTTCACAAAGCATTTTTTTTCTCTCTATTAGCCATTGAGCAAGATTTTATCGTAAAGCTACATTAAGGTCCATTTTTGTCTATACTGTAGTCTGTTGGTAAATAGTTGGTGAAGATATTTTTTTTCAACATTAAAAGATTTAAATTAATCTCCCAAATTAACACTTAAACTTTGATAGCTCAAATTAGAAGGTTCACCGAGTTACATTTCGTTGAGCTATGTTAGACATGGCCAAGTGAATCATAATCAAACATGATTTTTTATCTTAACACTTGACATAATCTGAAATATTCTAAACAGTATTGCTTTCATCAAATTAGACTGTAATTGTTAGAGTGACGCCGAAATTTCATACATCATCCACTTACACTTTTCAACCAGCCCTGTTTTGTACTTAACGTTGCTGATGTCACCAGATGCGACCGTGAAGTTCACGCTACTGTTTCACGCTATGTTTCGGACTCTTGGTTTTTATCGACTACCTTGTTGTTTTCCTCGCAAGGACGGTCTGTCCAAATAGTACAAAGATTGAAGGAGCATCCGCGTGTGTCGAGTTTGTTCAACTAACAGGCATCAAGTCACGCATGGATGAGGCGACACAACGATGGACAGACTCATTAAGCTTTATGCAAATAACGGGCTCACATAAAAATTCCAAGGAGAGTGAATATAAGCAATGCGTGCAGTCGTGGGTTGATGTCGTGACCCCGTCTGGTTTTGTTGTCTGTGGCGGCGACGGCTGGATTATGATCACCTTGGCTGAGATGCCACAAAATGGGGAGCGTTTGAAAGGCAAGGGGAAAGTTGTTGCAAGGTAGAAACCGGTCTGATTGCACATCGCCTGGGGATTTCGCCAGGATCAATATAGGTGGAGTGACAGCAGTACACTTGATTAAAAGTGACTGCTACATTTGGCAGGCTCGGCCATTACTTTCCCACTCCGAGTCTCCGGGGTGAAAGAGCATAAAGTGACAGGCCTCCGTCAGCCCTCCATTACCACCTTGCCGAGGTCCCGCAGATAGAAAGAGACCAGGGCAAAAAATAGGCTGATGGACGATCCATGGGGAGATGAAAGTCAGTGAAAATAAAGGTGCTGCAGGTCTCCTGGCCTATATGCCAATGTGTATGGAAGAATGTGTCAGTATGCTATGCATCAGCTTCTGTGTGTGTCTGTATGTTTCGGAATCCACAAGTGAAGGTAGGCAGATGAGTTTTTGAGTACCGGCCAAAGGTTAGGGCTGAGGTGGAGAGCGTAAAAGCTAAAAGTACCAGTAAACATTCCAAAAGGTTGTGTGGGAAGTTCTTCGCTCCGATAGAGACTAAAATTGCTAAGATACTAAAAATTCCTGGAGACAATTTTTTTTTTTAGGCCATCATGGTCAAAAGATGTTGTTTTCAGATGTCAGGGGCATAAAAGTAAATGCGGTTTGAAAAAGATTTGACCTCTACCGTGCGTGTGCTCAGAGAGAAATGGAAAGTGACACAACTAAAATACACATAACTTGATGATGTTAATCCCCGCAACAAAATACAAAATGCATGTCTGCTTTGCAACGGCGTAAGACCTTGACACACACAAAGCTTTTAAGAAGAGCCGTAATGAAAGGAGAACATGTCACCGTTAAACAACTAAAAACAGTTGTCCTTCTGCGCCGGATTTAGTACCTGCTGGTGAAAACGGGAACATTTGGCTGCAGATAGATGGATGGTGAGAAAATGTCTCTGTGGTCATGTATTGATGGATGCAATGGGGCGAAAAGAATAGGGCATACCCGAGACCGACTGTCCAACGAATGAATTAATGGATGGGAGCGATGAAAGAAATTCATTAGTCTTCTGGAATGAGTTGATTGATGGATTGAAAGGCACGGGTGAAAAGCATGAATTGTATTTTTATATTGCGGTTGGATCAGCGGATGGTTGGATGTATAATGGAAGGGATCGACAGATGATTTCAAGGGATGGATTAAATGATGGAAAAAAATGAAGTAATGGGATGGTGCCTTTATAATACGGAAGAATCAATGGATGTAAGAACAACGATTACGCTGATGTCTTGAATTGATGGACTGATTAATTAATTAAATGAGCGTTGTGGATGGTTGGGTGGATATGGTAAGAAGCCCCGGTGTGGTGGACTGACTGATGATTCAAATGGGATTATATGATCGATGAATTGGATGATCAATTGCAGGGAAGCTCCTGTGGTAAATGAAGGAATGGTTAGGGTGGATTGGTCAATTAATGAAGGAATAAATGGATGCTTGAAAAGATGTTAAATTCATTTGTATGAGCAGTTGAATTAATGAGTGAGATAGAGAAGGAAGTGAGATGAGTCATACTTTGAAAACAGCTTGTTGTATGTTGAAAACTGCAAGAAATAAAATCAAACAGGAGTCATTAATTCCGTGTTGACTCATCCCTTGGTCTTCTACCAGACGTGGAGAGTCTATCGGTCCTTCACCCTTGGACGCACTTTTTCCAGACAGACGAAGAATTTCAGACCTGAAAGAATTTGTAAAATGCTTACTTTGGACTGACGATTACAGTTTGGTTCGATTTGAAAAGCATGGCAGGCTGATGATGATGCAAGGGGGGCCCAGGGCACTGAATGAAGGATGAGCAAAAATGTGTTAAATGTCCACCTCTGTCTTGTACTGTGCGAAATGGAACGACCTAAGTGACACACTCACAACACCATAAGCTACACTATCTTAGAATTCTCATTATGGATGTCATGACCAAAGCAAAAAGTCAGATGAGTAAGGTGAGGGTGCAAACTAGAAAGGGAAAAGGGGAGAGAGAGATGAGATCCCTATCTGCCATTAATCAGTTGTTAGTGGGGCTATTGCATATTAATATAACCGTTGTGAGTTTAGATGGACAGAGTGCAAACTCTGATTGCTCTGCCAGTGATTGTAGTTGCTGATGAGGGCTTTGGCCTTTTCCTTCTCTGCTGTGGTGGTCATGATAATTTTATCCACCAGTAATAGGTACAAAGGATGTAGAAAAAAAAATGTCTTAGATTATCCCTCACCTTTTAACATCTTTAAGGGGAAAATGTGTAGTATGGCCCTCAGTCTTAAGTCCTCAAGAGTCCTGTGCGTTGACAGTTTGGAGGAGGGGGGGGGGGGGGGGGTGTTTGAGTACAACTTAACACTTAACCATAAACCTACAGTAGGAGACAAAAGAAGACACCTTCCAATTCAAATGGTCTCAAGCACATTTCAGCGCTTAAGATGTTATGGTTTGAAAATGAACAGCTGTGAAGTGAAAGTCATTCCAGTCATAAAGCATCATCCACATAATAAAACTGACTGATAAAATACCAAGATGTGCAAAGCTGTTGTCTGGGCAAAAGGTGCCTGCTTTGAAAAATGTAAGTTGTAAAACATATGGTGCATTGATAAACAGTGTTCGTTAACCAAATAATTCCATCAATTTCAACTAACTTTAACTACAACTGCTCTAAACTGTACCCAATCTTAGTCTTACTCAAAATCAAAGCATACATACTGTCCCATAACATACCTAATCCAGAGATGGGAACAGGTCTGTCGAGTCCAAGTCAAGTTTTTGGGTTCATACCTTGCAACCTTCAATCCTTATTGAAGCAGCTAGAGACGAGTGCTCCGGTTAGAGAACACAGAAAGCTATTCCATTTCACTCGTTTATTAATTGTCTTTTGGCATATACACACAATCATCAACTTAATGGAACATGGATGGTCTGCAACTTGAGGTTTTTACGGCAAACTATATCCGAGCTGCGTTGCTAGACAAAGAAAAAAAACAACTGCTTGGAGCATGTTATGCTGGTGCTGCGTTCAATGGCGTGGGACATTTGAAATTCTTAATTTATCCTGCAACAAAAGTATAATTTAAGGATATGAGCATTAGAAAATATGAATAATTTACGAAGATGAGATTTATTCTGTTTTGCTATAGTTTTTATAGCAAATTTTTGGAGCATCCTATACACGATAACTTAGAAAATACCAGAAGTTGACCCTAAAATAAAGTGTGTGTCTTATACAGCGCTGCATCTTATATTTGGTTAATCACGGCATGTTTTGGATCTGTAATTTCAATAACGTAATATCACGATACCATGATATTTTTGCTCAAGGTTATCATCCCGTCAGGATCTGATCTCGTCCCACGCCCACTGAACACCATGACCCTTAGCCTTAACTCAACCCAAGCTCGAACACAATCATGCATTTACCACTCTAAACCTAACCCTACAATTCCACAATCTTAAACTCTAAACTAGCACTATCAACCCTCTTACCTTTCTGTGACCATCAACCTAACTTAAACCTTACCTCGACACCTTAACCACGACCTGAACCTGAGCCCTTCACAACAAACCCAAACTTATTAAAACAAACCCAGCCTTACCTCCAACTTTACCAAAACCTCATTGTGTTACTCGCCTGCCACCAGCGCAAATTGTTCTCTCCCAGGTACACTTCCAGTCTCTGTAGTGTGTATATGCGTGTGTGAGCGCGCATGCCTGCGCGTACGCTAAGCCGCGACTTGTGCTCAATCTCGGTCCCATAATACGCTTTAAAGCAGGCAGCACAACCTGCAGACTCAGCTGTGGCGGGTCATCAAAAATGATTCAAAGGGAGAAATCCCATTTAACCCGAAACCTCAAAGCCTGTGTTCCAGAGCGCCCGGTCCAAATAGGCGCCCTGCTTGCCAATTGCCGCTATAAAAGCCTCACGTCACCGGACAACATGTTTGTCCATCTCCAATCCACTGGGGGATCGTAAGGGAGGTATTGTGCTTGCAAACATCCCTATAATTACTCTCAAAATGACTTTGCCCTTCAAGTCTGATTTTAATTTCTATAGAAGATGAATTAATGCATCATCTTTGAGTGGAACCGGTGTACCTGCACATTACACTCCCCTGTGTCCTTCCTAACACTCAGTAGGCGTTCATTAATGGCAGCCTGATAAATGTAGCCCCCAAGCTGATAGACAGCGATGAATAAAGCCTCCATGTAACTGCGACAACGTGTCTGCTCCGTTTTTACGATCGCGTCACGAAGAGAGTGACGACGACGCTTCAGTGTTGTTCTGTTTGTGCTCATCACTATAATGACAATAATAATGATAACGTATGCGCGGGCCACATTGGCGGCATCGTTAAAGTTAACCGTCTGTACCTTTGCATTAGGATAGATGATCCTTCCAGTGGGAGCCGGTTTCTGCATTGGAACTGTTTGTTTTCTAAGCTCTAGAGGTAGTCCACCGATATTAAAGACCACAAAAGTGGAGGTGATCCATGGTTTCCATGGCAACACACAAGACAATCCTTATTAAGGGATGCATATTAAAGCTGTTATTTTGAAGCAATATCCTGACACTGTTTGAAAAACATTGGCATCGATGTGTTACTAGATAAAGGCTCAGGTCCGAAACACATGGCCTGCCATTATGTAGATAAGAAACATGAACGCAATTATCCAAACAAGTGTTCGAGTAATTTGAGTACCTCTGTTCAAAAACCTGGTCAAGTCATTTCTTTTCTGTTTGAGGGACCAGTTTTTATTTGGTGTACACTGTCAGTAAAAAGTCAAGCTAATACCTGAAACGTGGTCAGAAAGCCAACTTCAATATAAATCGTGACTTCTCAAATAACATATGGACATCAATGCTTGGGTACATTTTGATTTTGAAGTAGATCTCGGCTTTGTCAACAGCTGACTTAGCTTATCACCCATGTTAACAACACTGTTGTTTTGAAATAAAGTTCAATTGCTAGTAATGCTAATTAAGGATAAACCACTGGCATTGTATTATATGGTGCCTGTCCAACCAATTGGCAGCACCTCCAAAATTAGCAGCTAGCAGCGAGCGAGCACCAATAGATGTTAAAAGGGTTAGCGGCTAGCAAGTGCTCCATATAGGCTAGTGAGAAGGGTACACCTGACTTTAGTGGTTACACAGATCATGGCTGCCATTACTTATTTCATGTACAAATTCATCTTATTCAAACACCGATAAGTGGAAAAAATTGGTCTGTTTTTTAGTTATGTGGCTATAAGTCCATAACACTTGTATTCTGAGAAATATGGTAAGTGGAAAAGTGCTTTGTCTTCTGTATTAATCATTGTTCTTCAACCAAGCAGAAGTTGAGATTTTATTTTATCCAAACATCCGATTATTTGACAAATATCTGAATACCAAAATATTTGACAGCTGTTGCTCTGGAAGTAACTTCGAGTGACCAAATGTTTCACTGTGAAAAAAAAAGGTTTTCAACTGAATCCCTCCCAAAATATTTTAGTTACATTATTCCATCATTTTTTTTAAATTACATAATAAAATGATAAATATGCTCACCTCTTGAATGAAAAAAGCCCCTGCTCAGGAAGAGCGCGGTGGATGTTAATGCAATCCCTCAGATGGCAAAAGAGGTCAGTAATTCTCATACATTACTTGACTACCTTTAACACGGCCTTCCTGCCAAGAAGGTTTATCAGAAAGAGATAGAATAACTAAAACATTAGATTCTGAAATTTTGCAGGGCTGGAATCAGATTCTGATGGCCTGGCTGTTATGAAAGAGGCCAATGGGATGATATGAAAAGGGCCAAATGGGATTTTTACCATGCTTTATTCTTTCATTAATTTATATAGATTATACATTATTTACTATTTCAGTTATTTATGTGAAACAATATTTCTCAACACTTAAATTGCTGTGAAATATATTCCTATGTTCAGGTGATGGAGTGGGAAAGGGAAGCAAATCCACACAAGTGCTAAAATTCGTATACAGTGGACCCCAGGTTTACAGCGTCTCTGGCTTTTGTTTTTTTTTCATGTCGCAATGTGGAATATTGAGTTTTTTGTCCCCGCTTTATGGTATTAGTTTTTTTTTGTTTGTTTTGTTTTTTTTTAGAAATTTGGGGAAACAGTTTTTGTAGGGTTGAGCTGGACAATTTAATGTGCATTGGTCAAAAAGTGTGAAAATTGGAACAGAAACATTCTTTTTTTTATTTTGAAATTCAAGGAACCTTGAAATATTGAAACAATATTTTGAACATGAGAATTGGTAAAAATAAAAAAAGAAAACTTTTTTTGTTCCAGTTTAACAACTTCTATCTTGCATTTCCTGGATAAAAGCTAATTTTACTGAGTTTGTTACATTGTGATGTCTCCATTGGTTACTTCAATTCTGTCACCGCCCAGGCAAACCAGAAAGCAACTACACAGTAGTATATTAATTCAAATCATATTTAAAAAGCAAAACAACACAAACATTGTTCTTTATTTGAGGTCTGTGCAATGAATGCGCTGAGCAAAATAGTGTCCAGCATGTATTTCATTTAATAAAACACACACTGAAACGTAACTCAAACATTGACTTTCTACTACTGCACAGCTCTTTCTATGAGGAGAAAATGTTGCTACTTTCTCTCTTAATTGTATCTTGTGCGGACTGTTTATGCTTTAATGCTCCCAAGAATATGGTTTCTCTTAGAAATTTGGAAGATTTAACTGAATAAACCATTTTGGTGTTGATGAAAGGTGGTAGTGAATTAAAGGACGAAATATGTTCCGTTGGGCGTAGTCCGTCATTTTTAAATTGTTTTTGTAATTCGTCAGTACCGACGGACTGCCCACGTCTGCCTGTTACAGTGTATTCCCCACTACGAGATCCTGCGGGGCATGAAACCGCAGTCGCACTTTCCTCGGCAAGTGGAAACAGTTGGCTGCTGCCAAGCGCTCGTCACGGGGGCCGGGCCTGAATGTGTGCGTCTTGTTGACGCTATTAACATTTTTTAATAAACACCTTGCGGAGCTGGTGACAGCAGAAGGCATCCTACTTGACATGCTCCCTCCCCGGGCTCGTGCAAACAGCTGTTGGGAGCCACCATACATGCTAGCATTGCCACGCGCTATGTCTCGTGTGGGCTGCCGTACCTTTTAATGTGTGATGACTTAAAGGAGACATATTAGCTACTCTTTTCCATAGTTAAAGAGTTCCCTGGTGTCCTGATAACACGTCTGTGACATGGTATTGTCAAAATACCCGAAGGATTGAGATTTATAACCTAGGTTACACACTGGAATTAAACCGTTTTATCATGGCTCATGGCTGTGCCAATTATCTCTGATGCTGCACTTGAATCGCTTGTTTTATTGGCATTTTGAGCATAATTTTTGAGGGAATGGCACCTTTGAGGTTGGTATCAATATTCATCTTTCTGTATATTGTTTGACAAGCTGCTGTCTTGTAAAACATAAGAAGTGGTGGGAATGTGTTCTTTGGTTTGGGGGGGGGGCTTGATTCTTGTTATTCTAATTTATCAAAACAAAACAAAAAAAATGGTTGTGTTCATTACCAAAGAGTCTACGCATGTTGCCAAATGTCAGCAGGTTGGTCTAACAACAGATTCTTAACTAATCATTGCTTTGCCAATTTTCAGTTACAAGTATTCCAAAAAAAGTTACAGAACATTATCACCATGTAGCATTAGTTAGTTATTCAGAATGTATTATCAGTATGCCATAAAAGTTATTAAAATTTTATGAAAACTTGTTTCAAAAGTTTGTCAAAATATAATACTAGATGTCAGTCACATGAATTGCAAAATAATAGGGGCAGGTACCGATACTAAGTACATTGAACCCCTGCCATATGAAATTAATCCGTTCCGGAGTTGGAATCGTAAGGCGAAATCGTCGTATAGCAGGCAATAGAAACATTAAATAACAACTTAAATTAAAAAAAAAAAAAAAAATATATATATATATATATATATATATATATATATATATATATATATATATATATATATATATATATATATATATATATATATATATATATATATATATATATATATATATAAAAGAAAAATGACACTTTATCTTTGGAGCGACCTTGACTTGAGATACTTACGGCCATATTCCCTAGTGATGGTAACCTAGCATAGCCTAGCCTTCTTCGTATTTCTTGATTCTCTCCAGCTTCGTTTCCATACTAATCATCTTGTTACTTCTTCCATTATCATCAGTAGCAATGTTTGAACCCATGGCCAAGTATGAATTAAAGACTAGAATGCACAATAGATCAAATATTGTAAGCACTCACACGAGATCAAGTCTTTAGCATATCGGCATTAGTGACACTGTGGAATATAGAAATAGCAGACCAGCATCTTCGTGATACCAACCAGTAGCAGACCAGCATCTTAGTGGCGCCGTAGCGCCGACCAATAGCAGACCAGTTTTAGTGGCGTATGCAGTGACTCATGTAGTGACGTATGAGCGTGGTGTGACTTGCAGAGTCATACGCACGAACACTGACCGCCAAGTTTTAATTTTATAATTATTGTTGATGCTGTAAAGCGGGAAAAATGCCGTAAAGAGGGCATGAAAAAACTTAGTATTGCACTTCGTAAGTGTGTAAAAAAAACGTAGGCCAGACTAAACACCTGATTTATGAAGACCTTATCTACAAACTTAGCACAACGAATCAAGCTAAACTCTGGTAAACACACATAATATGCTTTGGGAAACAAACATCTCAGAGAAAACCACAATAAGAAAAGATCTGTCATCGGATAACATTTTTCAAAGTTAAACATACATGATGCAAGTTTCTGCGGTTACTAAAATGAACGAGAAAACAAAAGCATATATTCAGTAAGTGCATTTCCTGCTTTGATTGCACCATAGTGGGACTGCTAAGTATGATATAAATCCATCAACATATGCCTGTGTTTAAAGTCCCCGTGCAACATGAGCTTGGATTATGTTGACAGTGGGGAATGTTATCACAGCTCTGGACTGCACCACTGTGCTTTTAATCATGTAATGAAGAACACAGTATATTACATCAGACATGAAATAAAGCAAAGCGGGTATTAACAGATTTCCTTGATGGGCTTTAAGCTGAAGTTTATCATCCCGTTATTATTATTACCATGCACATGATTCAAGTTGGCTGCTGAGAAGATTTTTTTTATCTGCACCGAACAATATTTGGTTACATGACTCTTTTCATTTGGTCTTTGTGTGATGATCATCACAGTGAACATTAGCAGTGCTTAGCCCTCCCCCCCCCTTTGGAGCTCTCTGTTTTACGGCCTTGGCAACGCGTTCCGCCTAATAAAAAGAACACAACTGTTGAAGTATGAGCCTCGGCTAATCTGCGTGGCCCAAATAAAAGTGCATATGAAAAGCGACAATCGACTTTGAGCCAGCATCCACCCACGTATCTCAATTTACCTCAAACAACAAAACAGCACAAACGATTCAAAGAACTTTTTTTCACGATGATTAAATTACAAGTTATTGCATATGCATTTGTGCAATGAATATGTGGAAAAATAAATCTATCTATCATCCATCCATCCATCCATCCATCTTGCTATCTAGCTACTGTAGCTAGCTCGCTATCTCGTTAGCTACCTAGCTATTTTGCTAGCTCGTTATTTACCTAGCCAAATTAAATGTAAAATTTAATTTTACTTGAACATTTGTATGACAAAAGGGCAATCTAAAATACTTATTTAAAACATACTAAAATAATGTTTCTAGAAAAAATAAATATGCAAATAAAACACAAAAATATGACATGAAGTCACCCCCGTTCAAATGCAACATTTTTTGATATAATAATACTGATACTGATGTAATAATGATTACTGAAGTGTTTAATCTTCAGATAGAAATGGGATTTTCATCAAGATGGAGGGAATTTTAAGCAGCAATGTGTGCTGCACGCAATAGATGCTCATGTCATCTAAATTTAGAGTATTTTTCAAATGATTAGAATGCAAATGTTGCAACATCAAGGTGTGCTACTCTGACTGAGGCCGACTCATAATGAATGACTGGTGTAATATAAGCCAAAGGTGCTGCAACAAAGTATTAGTTTCAAGATGTACATATGATTGCACGTTTTTTTTTTTTCACTTTGAATGAGTTCCGCTTTTTAAATTGAGTTGTTGAGGTTATAGCATATGAAAAGAGTGCAATTATATAAGAATGTTTTCCACCTTTTCTCACTGTATCTGTCTTTATGTTGTGTAATTAAATTTTCCAAGGTGAGGTGAAGTGAATGGGGCATGTTTTACAAGTATGTAATTTCCCAGATGATTGGAAAAGGAAAAATACACATTTCGCCTGACTTTAGCCATCATAAAAATAACCATTCCTTTTCCACTGCTAGTTATTCGCTACCATCGCATCCCTAAGCAAGCGAGATAGACTGTTTCTCACTTTATTTTTGCCTTTCCCCCCCTCGCCAAATTTTTATTAGACATGCTTTGGCTAACAGGAGGCTGGGAGAGCTCCTCCTCGCTGAATTACAGAAATCATCTCCCATTAAGCATTTTAATGGGGAGACCAAATTCAAGGACACCCTCAATGTTACGATTATCACTTCAAAGACAAGCTGTTGACACTCTGCAAAGTGGTAACCATGTCATGAATGAATCATGAGCGTTTCCTTTTGGTCAGAGGGCTCTTCCCCCTCCCGGCATTGCGGTGGCCCGACTTTGTCGCCCTGCGCGGTGACAGGTGTTCCCAAGGATGGAAAGACATTGTTTCCCGAGCAGGGATGAAGAGAGAGAGGCACTATCGGTCGTCCGTGCGCCTTGATCGAGCATTGTCGTGCCGGGATGAACGTCATTGTAATCGGCTTTAATGCTGCATGCCGACAGGCGACTGTGTCATTGAATCGCCGTGGAGTATTTCTGAAACCCTGGTGAGTTCGCCATGGTTGCAAATGATGTTACGTTCACCATTATATTGTGCACATGGAAATTCACATGAACACACAAATGAAACGAAAACGATGCTGATCGTGATTGGCCATTACCATTTTTTCCCTCTCTCGTAAGTAGCCATTCTTTCTAACGTAGATACAATCGGGAGCCATAGCAACAAAAGTCATGATAATGAACCAAGTCATCCGTGTTAGAAAGGACCATTAGGGCCAGAATCTCAAGGAATTAAAAAAAAAAAAAAAAACGATTAAGCACAAAAGTGTCATCTTGAAAACAATGAAATATGAAATAAACATGAATGAAAAATATTAACAAACAGTAAAATTTGTATTTCTTATATTTCCCTTTGGATTGTGACATACTTCTAGAACGGAAACAGGTGGTACTTAACATGTCAAATTTTGACATGAAAATCCCTCGGTGGAGCATCAGTATTAAAGCAGGATTAAGCTTTTGTTGTCAACTTCTGTGATTCCCCCCCTTCTTTCTTCTTTGGGGTTTAAAAGGCAGAAATATTTGTGTCTGTCACACACCTACTTCAGCTCACCTCATCTCAAATGTGTTCTTTCACACAAAAAAAACAACAAAAAAACAAACAAATTATGTACCATGTGACTATGTATGCTAAAATGTGTGACTGTATTGGTGCATTCTGTATTCTGTATGTGCATATGTATAATTGTATACCTATAAATTAAGGCCTGGACTGACTCCTCAAATTAGTTAACCATTTAAGCACCAAAAAAATATGTCATAGTTTAACTGATTTAAATAAAAATTTGATTGTAAAAGTTAATTGGGTGCACTTTTCTCCATTAAAGTGCACTACTAAGCCATCATCACTTTTTGGAATCATATTTGTTACGTACCAAACTCGGTCAACGTGCATCATTAATCTATAGAAAGGTTTTCATTTTTAGTCTTACATCATTTACTTCAACCTTTAAGAGCCTTCGCAGTACACTGGCACATAGAAAAGTTTTTCGCTTGAAGTAAACGTTCAAATCCATCCAATCCAAATCGCATTTGTTGTATTGGCTAGCTAAGCACTAAACTAATAATGGAGGAATTCTATTGTCCAACTTTGTAAACTTTTTTGTGATAGCAAAGCAAAGTAATGACAAAAATGTTGATACACTGCATTAATGGCTTTCAATCTCTTTACATTACAGTTTAATATAATGCTCATTAGCTGGCTAAAACATGCACATCCACCTTGATGACAATTCGAGTATCCACTGATTTCCACTGAATTCCAGCGCTACTAATATATCTAAAAGTTCTTTATTTGACAAGTATAAAAAAAAAACACGGTAATGTAGCCCAACTTATGGATTTCGAACTAGCTAATCTTGAAGCAACAGCTAATCGCCCTCTTGCTAGGTGGCGACACTAACTGCGGAAACAACGCAAGCTCTATGTAATAGTTTTTTTTCTTGCCTTTCATGAAGCTAAGCACGTTCAATCCCTTGTCTTCCTATTCTGGGGATATTTGTTTGTTTACTGAAGCGGCTTGGACTGGCTTTCAGGGCTGTGTATCATTCTCGTGGAGGTGTGAAGGAGATCATTTACGTTGTCACTTTACAGTTGACAAAAACTTCATTCTGACTTCCTTGGACTAATTAAATCGGGTCCCCAACGAACCGCGGCAATGGTGTGGTGCTAGTGTGGAAGCAACACTGACTAGGACATTGCAGAAGAATGTTTTTTAAGTTACCCACAAAAAAATTATGTGCACCCCTGGTCATAATGTTGATTGAATGAAAAATGTTGGTGATCTGGGTCAGTCTGTCGGTGGTGAGGAAATATTTGGCGGGTGGTCAAGTGGCACCAAGTCAAAGGTCAGTCTTGAACTCCTACAGCCCCTCCTTTTTTTTCCCCGTGAGCGCTCCCCGCGCTAGCTGGCAGGCCATCGAGGTCTTGGACGACGGCTGTGATCCTTGGCCAAACTTCGTCTCCACCAGTCCGGTCTGACCGGCTCCTCTTGTTCCCCGGCCAACTGGCCTCCTTCCCCTTCCGAGCCGGGGCCAGCGGTCCTCCTCGTTTCATATGCCCGACACTTTTCTGGGCCCACCGTGGATGCCAGCCGTCCCTGGGCGCCCTCTGAAGCCTCACCAGAGAGGAGGATTAAACAGATTTATCTTTTTTTTTTTCTTTTTTTTTAGAAGAGCGTAATCACCTATAATCTCAAATTCTAGGCCTCTTGATAATGAACCGGAGGCTGTTTGGGCCATTTGGATCAGCTCCCTCAGGTCACCTACTTAAACCATGAAATGGACCTGTCAGAACAGCGGAGCAAAGTCTCGGCTAGGAAATGGAGTTAAGGTGGCCAGCGGGGGGCTTGTAAAGTCGACTTCTCGTCTTGCGTAGTTTCGACACTGACGACGGTTTGGCCGGAGACCACTCGGCTATTGATCCCGGCTAAGATGGAAACCCTCAGGAAGTTAAGCTCTTATCCGACATGTAACGGGGAGGATGAAACAGCAGACGAGGACATGTGCGCTCTCTAATCTTTGAAAAACTAAGAAGTGGAGCAGCATTTTAATTTAGTGGGCTAAGGCAGACATCAAGGAGGGGGCCCGAGTGTCCATGCCGATTCAGGAAACTTCAACCTTATAACGTTTTGGTTTCGAAGGATAAAAACTAATTATAGATCATTTCACAATTACGTCACATGTACAGTGGAACTTTATTTTTTTTTATGCGACTAATCCGCTCCAGAACACCTGACTAAAACTGAGCAGCCCGCCAATATTTATTGTAGAAAATAATGTAAATTTAATTGTGATGTATTTTTACAAAACAAGGCTTATGTAGATAAGATTAGTTTTGAGTCATTAACGAAAATACACATTTTCAAAAAAGAAGTCCTATTGAGTTTTCTACAAAAATACCCTCCTTAAGGTCTTGACTTTTAATCTCCTAATAGCCAACTCGTAACCAAAGTGTATATATATAAAAAAAAAAGGATTAGTAGACGATGCGCACCATTGAAAGATAAATGTGCCAAAACTTTAAATGTATTTCTCAAAACTCTTGATTTCACCTGATTTCACATTCAGACTGCTGTACGTTTGTCAATTTTTGCTCTACAGTACCTCCGTGTATTATATATAATTTTCAAGAGAATTAAAGGTAGAATTAGAGACATGAGCCTGATTTTGTGAAAGTGCATCACAATTACAGTAATCTATTGCTGACACCCCAAATTTTCAGTCAAAAAAACCAAAGAGGGAATTTTACGAACACATCTACTCAAAGTGGAGTATGTATGTTTGAATCTGTTTGCAATTTTTGAAAACGTTGATTTCGTTCACTACACTCTTCTACCAAAGAAACGCCTGCATTGTTAGCATGACTTGATCATGATGGAGAACAACAAAAAACCTCACTTTTTTTAAATCGGCTGTCCACTCCAAAAATTATAACACTGAACTGGTGTCAGACATATTGACAACAATATTTGATACCAGATGCATGTGTGCATCTTCAGCTGATTGGATAGTTATGTGTAAAATAGTTTTCTGTGAAGTCACTTCTTTCAGGACACTTTGAACATACAGTTTCTGAAAGGCAGAACAATTGGGATATATTTTCGATTTCATTTCAGTATCATGCCCTGAAGACATGAAGAGATGAATATTTAAGTGTTTGGTAAAATAGATGAAAGAAAATGAATGAAAACCAACTGACTCACTCAATACAAAACTGATTATGAAGCAGATATCAGATAATTGGAGTGTGTTTGTGTGTGAATTCTGTGGTGACCGTGTTTGTAAATTCACTTTGCAGGAATACATTAGATATGAAAGAAAGGCGAGGAAGATAAACTCACTGATATAAGAAACAATGAATCTGACAGAGCTAATGTTCTCTAGGAGGTAGGGAGAAAATAAAATGAATAATAAAAAAAAAACAAAAGAATGTACTGACAGGTGTGAAAAATGTGTTTGCGTGAGAACAAGGGTGCCATTGATGAAGTGTGGCAAAATGGTTTAAGCCAACTTTCTTTTAGCACTCAACAAGAAGTTAACAGGCTCTTTTGAAAACAATCGTTTTCTGCCATACATACACGTTCCAGTATGATTTCCATCTAAAACGATACGAGTGCGGAGCTCTCCCCACATGTGAGGTGTCACATGATCATCTTCCCCATGTTCCTCCCTTAATCAAAGGCCCAGCGAGAAGCTCGTTTCGCTATAATGGCCTCACTCGATTACAACGTGTAAAGTACTCCATTAGTTTCTGTGTTCATGAATCATTAAGTGCTGCCAGTGATCGGCTAGCTTGATGATGAACTGCGAATGGAGGAAATGGAAAGCCGAGGAACTGGATGAGGTCACAATAGCTCCGAAACTCCTTACGGCTGGATGAACAATTGCGCATAAAGGTGGTCTTAATATGTGATGGCGACTGAATGTTGGCTCAGATATTCCTTCTCTGTTCCTGATTAAGAATTAAGTAGAAGTCAGAGGCGTTGCTGAGTAGCTGCAGTAATGTACTATAATATTCAAGTGAAGTGTTGGCTCTATTGTTTGCACTATTACATCATTTTAGTATGGCCATATGGAAATGAATAATATAGTTCTCTAAATAGACTTAAATAAAGCAAGAGAGTAGACAAAAAAGGGGCAGAAGATTTCATGTTCAACTTTTGGGTTATTGCAACCAATTTGAGTGGTGTCACATGCTCTTTGATTGATGTAGACCAGCAACTTTAATTATGACTTCAATCATGGAGTAATCTATCAATTATGTTATAGAGGAATCATTAAACATTTTACTGTATTTTTCGGACTATTAGCTGCACGTTTTCTTATGATTTGAGCCCTGTGGCTTATAGTCCCGAGCAGTTAAGTGGAGTTTTTTGTTTGTTTGTGTGTGTGTGTGTGTGTGTGTGTGTGTGTGTGTGTGTGTGTGTGTGTGTGGTTAGTTTTTTTTTTTTGCTTGCCTCCAGGAGGCGGTCCACCAATAGAAAAATGTGTGTATCTATCGGTCATTTTGTGTGTGTATCTATCGGTCATTTTGTGAAACAACTTCGATGTGAATCAATGACTGTATTCAAAGAGGTTTAAAAATATAGTGTTAAAAAGGTAAAAATTACATATAGAATGAATAACATCTTGGATAACAGCTTTTGATGTGTAATTTGATATATGATTGTATTTCTGAATTATGTGCAATGTGTTTATATGTTGACACTGTTGCTGTAAGCAGGCAATTAAAACATTTTGGATACATATTAACAAAAAAAGGTATATAACTTCCACATACCATTTTTCTGCGTAAATATCTGATGTTATGACCTGCGGCCTATAGTCCGGTGCGGCGTACCCGTGACAATTTTTTTTGACAATTTTTGATGGAGCGGCTTATTTACTGCCAAAAAATACGGTAATTTCCTCCCAATTGAATTTTGTTTTTTAAGACAGTGCAGAAAATGCCCTGGCAATTTTTATTTTGTGACTAGTTTAATCCGTAACGTCAACAAATGTTGATCGTTTTCCCCCAAAACAGCAGACATTGGTAAATGTTTCATTTTGATTCAACACAATTATAATAAAGGACTGATAGAATTTGATCATATAACACTGTCACTGATGGCTATAGATGGCAACGATCTATTTTTAATGGTTTATGGAGAGGATACAACTTGAATAAACTGAATAAATCATGAAGAATAAAAAAAAAGGATTATTTGTAGTAAGTAAATAAAAAAACTACCATTTTGCAGAAGATTATTTAACTGTTTTTTAAGTGCTCTTAAACAAAGTTGACGTGAGTCATTCTGTGGCATCTGTAATCTTGAAACATTAAAATTGAGGACCTCCTAAATATTTCCAACAAAATATTTTTTTAACAAATGAACCTACTTTGTGCCAATTGGTTTTGGTCACGCATTTACCTAAATAACTTAAATAAAAATACTGTAAAAAAAAGTACATGGGTTTGGATATTATATTAGCGTTTTGGAGATGGAATGAGTACACAAAAAAATGATTGTGTGCATATGCACCGTTTGCCTTTGTTAGAGAGCATGAGGACAATTTGTTGGCTTTTGTGTCTTGCGAAGGGGGGTCGGTGTAAGGGCAAAACAAACAAGAAAATTGGCTGATAGAAAGTTGTTGCGCAGATAAAGTTTCACCTTGAAGGAGTCATAAAAGGAACACCTAAGGGAGGGTTTGGAGCAGTGTGGGGAGGCGGAGTCGTTGAAGATGGCGTCGCAGAGGAGCAGACGGCGGCTGTTATGAAAAAAAAAAAAAAGAAGCCGCATGGCGCTGGGCGGCATGAAATTGATGAGTTCATCGTTGTCTCATTATTGCCATGATGGATCAGATTTGGCGACTTCCCTCCTCCAAGGCGACTTAATGACTCACCGACGCAAAACGTGAGCGAGCGGCTTCACCGGTGGCGTCCATTAGTGGCGGGCTCCCGCGCGTGCTTAAAACTAAATTAATTATCATCCCCAGCTTTAATTATTGTCATGAATGGCATTAATGAAGGGAGGATTCATGCTCAATATTGATGATATTGTCAAGAAGCCCATTGTTGTTCCGGTGTTATTTTTAGCTTTCATCATTTTTTTTCTTTGTTTGATGACAAATGCAACTGTGGCAACCGTATGTAATGCTATACAAACTAATAACAAAGTGACAATACTACCATAATCAATTCTATCCATCCGTCCATCCATTCCCACTCAGTCTCTTTCTCATGCGCACTGTTGCTGTCTTGCCATTGTTAATGCTCAGCCTCTAATGGCCATGGCGTCTACGCTGACAAGACTTAAAAAGGTTTGTCTGCCTCCTCCATCCCCGTACTTATTTAATAATGAGCCCACACGAAGGCAGTGCGTCTATTCATAATGGGCCACCGGAGGAGCCATGTCGGTTGCCGAACAAAAAAGCCGGCAGACCGAAGCCACGCGAAGGCGGAGCTCTAATTGAGAGATAAATGAGCCCTGGGCTGCCGATTGACTCGACTTGTCAATATGTGAGCTCATCAGAGGCGCAGGCGTTAACGCACCTTGACGAAAACAGCGGTGCTCTCCAGCATGGTTCGTGTCAAGATAGCGCTGTACTTATTGGGTTACTTGAGTCAGTTAGCTGGAGAGTTTAGGTCACAACAACATTTCATTAAATGTCTGACAGGGACACATGAAGAAAAAAAACACAATTACAATATTTTTCATAGTTAAACTTAGAGATGGGCAACTATTTTGCTGGTCCGACATTCGTCATTCATCAGAGCCCCGCCCCCATTTCCGCAAAACTGTAATCATCGGTCCAACAGTGTATTTTTGGCCATCCCTCCGTCAGCATTAGAGGGCAAAATTTACTTTTTTTCTGGTCTGTCATAATATTTTGCCCACACTTTACCCACCACTAGGCAAATTTTGCTATTCTTTCCCATCCATCCGCCACCACTAGAGGGCGTGATTCATCAATTATTTTTATGCCGATCTTCGTTAGGCGCTGATCTCCTTCTGACTGCATTCATTCTATTCCATTCTATTTTAAAATTTGAATGTTTAACAAACATACATATTTTATCATAGCTTTACTGCAGTTCGTCTCAATTAATGCCTGCCTGCTTTAATTGGGCGGCGGCACATATGACCTCACGGAAAAAAGGCTTTGCTTTTGCCATGTGAAGTGCAATTGCAGCATCCCCAGCACCAGGTCAAAGTCTGTGTGGGAGTTCTAAAGAACGTTTTTAAGTTTGCTGTCAGCAAGCCCCTCAGGAGACCCCATGGAAAAATATTTAACAGTAATACAATACAAAGGCCGACAGCTCTTATCAATGTGCATTGTGGCCAACAATTGCTTCATTAATGTGATTAAGAGAGTTAGCACAAAATTTTATATATCTATACCCTTTTTCTTCAGGTTAACATGTTTAAGATATTGCTGCTAATGGTTATTGTCCTAGATTAATTTAATTCAATAATATTCAATGATTTTTTTTTCCTCAGCATCAGATTTTTGAGACAGTCAAAACATTTCTAGTTCAAATATGGATTTACATATTTACATATATTTATTCCTTGATATTTATACTACCAATAATTGATATGACACTTTGACAGCAACAGAGACTGGAAACTAAATACACTCGGAACTAATGAGACAACACGAAACACCTGGACAGGAAACAATTGACAATAAATAATCAAGGACAAATTTGTAGTTGTGTTCTTCTCAACACAATTGGACTTTTATGAAATTATTTATTCAATTTAATACTAAATGTTGGTGTTTCACAGTCACCATGTTAAAACTCTGATGCATTAACTGGATCTCCCACATGCAAAGAAAGTACGTATGTTTGTGTTACGTGTGTGTTGGTGTATGCAGACGTGCATGATCACACACAAGCAGATGATCAATTACTTTTCTATAATTGGACAGGGCTTTAATGAGGCCGCCGGATGCAGCCTTGCACACCTTTGTCAACCCCAGTCACTGACATTAGTGGCCCCATCAAAGTGAGCGCTCATTAGCATATATCCATACGGAACACCAAAAAGAACTTCAAACAGAGTTTTTAGCAGCAGTAGTATTATTATCAGTGGTATAAGTAGTAATATTTGTAGCACCATTAGTCATATTAGTTGTAGTAGTGGTAGTAGTAGGAATAGTAAAAGTAGTAGTAGTAGTAATATTAGTATTAGTAGAAACTATCATCAGCATTAGGAGTAGCAATAGCCATATTAGTAGGATTTGTAGTCATATCAGTAGTTTTAGTGGTAGTAGTAATATTATGCATTAGTAGTAATTATTTAGTAATATTAGTATTAGCAATAGCAGTATTAGTAGGAGTAGTAGTAGTAATGTTAATGGTATTAATATTAATTGTAGTAGTAGTATCAATATTAGTAGTATTGGTAGTAGCTCTAGTATTAATACTGTAGTAGCATGATTAGTATTAATAGTAGTAGTAGTAGGCCTATTAGTAGAAGTATTACTCATAGTATTCAGTAGTAGTAAACTAGTAGCAGTAGTAATAGTAGTCGTATTATAATTATTAGTAGTAGTACTTCTGTCATTTGTATCTTTCCAAATTCGTGGAAACAATTTGGGAATAAATACTGTATAATGCTAGGATGTGGTTGTGCAGGAATAAGCCCACAAATCACCATTTTTAAACAGCATATTTTTGTGGCCAAACACCATTGAAACCCAAAGGCCGCATGTTAGCCTCTTAACCTTTGCCGTTGAGATCATCTGTTGCCATCCTTGTCACCCAAGTGGACGCCTCGGGCTCGTGCTGCGAGTGGGTGCAGACGCTTACTTCACTTGTAGCATCGACTGTGGCCTCAGTGCCCGCGCAGGCTCCCCCGCGCATCAATAGTGGAGTAACTTGAAACGGCTGTACATTTTTTACTATCAAAGTGAACATCCTGCGTTGTGTCTGTGCGGCTGACGCCTCATTATGGTTAGATCACTTGCAGCAAGACTGTTGTCTGCGCAAGAGGAGGCAACTTCTTGTTTATGAGGCTTGAAAACATAAAAATTGACGTTTCAAACTTTGGGAGACAGGATATGGCACTGGCGTATGCATGCACTTAAATCATGTTCTTCTCAAAGCTAAGTCACTTTGCTTGTTATTTACTGGAAACGCTGAATATACAATGCAGTGAGGCTCCACAGAATTCTGTCTGCTGTACAAACGCTATAAAACAAATGGTTACACCAAATACATTGTTTTCCGGCTGACATTAAAGTTCTTTTTATTGCAGCAAGAGTTTATAAGCATATTCCCTAATAAATACACAGACGTCCAATCAGCCCTCCATTCCGAGACACTGCCTTCCTTTGAATATTATATATAATGCCAGCACAGGTGAATATTAAGATATTGAGATTTCAGTGTTCCCAGTGTTTTTCACTGTTAATCGGGACCAGAAAACCCATGCGATAAGTCGGATTTGCCCTCTGACGGATATTTTACGTCATGAATTAAGTTTATGAAATGCGTTTAATGAAAACCTTGCCTACCTTTCTTCTCCATGCCCAATGATCCCCTGATTATTGTATAGAGGCTGAAAAAGCATGTCTATTTTTGGGCAAAAATGTTTTTTTCTTTTGAAACACACAACATATTATGAGTTAGAAAGTTACAAGCAGCCTCTAACTTCCCCCGAGTCTCCGCAGCCCTGAGCCCCACCCACCGCCATCCAAATTTAACTTCTTAAAGTGCCAGGCTTAGCCTGTGTCGCTGAAGTTAAGAGCTGAAGTTGCCTTCAGGGTAGCGGCTGTTGCATGAACACCTAACTGAAGCCTGTCGCCAAGAGGGGGAAAAAAAAAAAAAAAAAAAAAAGAGTAAGACGGGGAGGCAGAGTTCACAATGCAGCATTATATTATGTTTTAATTCATTTTATTTGGTTTTACACGCTGCTTCAACATACACGCACCACATACTTCTCTTCGTACTCGGGCACACAACAGTTTCGTTGTTGTTTAGCATCAACTGAACTAACCGAATTATAACTTGTGAACATTACATTATGCCACTGCCTGAGTGGCCATTTGTAATATTTGTTTTATTTTTTTGTTTTTGTGGTTTAATGTTGTTGCTTTTGTCGTTGATGTTTTGTTTTAATTCTGTTCTTTGGAACCAATTTCTGATATGGGGCAGGTAAAATAAATCTTCTTACTGCTCTAGTTTATTGTGACCTGGCCAATACTTGTATTTGTGACTTGCAAATGAAATAAAAATAATAATAATAATGATAAAAAATCATTTTTCCCAATTTATTTGATCCGTTCTTTCAGGGTTTATGTTTTTTTTTTATCTTCACATGTTTTACATATATTCAAATCCACAAAGGAAACGTATCACCGTAATTACGACTTTACGATAGCATTATCTTATCTTAACTCATACACCTTGCATTTACATAGGCGTGCTTGATACATCCGGTGCATTGACAGTAAGTGTTGTACTTGATGTCCGCTGTTCAACTTCACCAGCTTCACTAATGAGCAAGGGAAGGGATATTGGCAACGTTTGACAGAGCAGAGCTATATGAGAAAATATGGACGGCTTGAGGGACAACGCCAAGCCCTTTTCAAATCCAATCTTCCGTTGAGCAAACGAGGTAATCCTTTATTTATTAATAAAAGCAAATTGAACAAATGAGACGGGCGCTAGCTGCTGTGTCTATTACACCGACACTCGAAAGCTTCGTTCCGGACAAATTGAAGCTGGATCTCCATATTCCCATGCAGGGTATTTTATGCTAAGTTTAGCAGGAGACTCTCAAAGGCTCATTAGATGCCTTCTGGCTTTGCTCGCCAGCTGAAGAATATCTGCATTTCTTGTCGGAAAAATGGCGCGCTCTCATAAAATAAGACAAGCGCTGTTATGAAAGTAGGTCTTGTGAAACTTTGAAAAGATAGCAAAAGAAGAGGAATCTCTAATGTGCCCGGAATATTAGCGGGGAGAGGTGTGCGTTGATAGCACGCCGAGCCCTGGAGCGTTTTAGCAACGTCTCCAGTTAAAACTGCCTGGCCGATTCATTACTGCGTGTCCCAAAGAATTGAACAGGCTTCTTGGGATCAGTGTAGCCCACATATGCAATTCAGATAGCCTGACAGGAAAGTACCTGCACCGGCTACATCTGTATACCTCAAAGTGACGGTAGTTGTAGAGTCCAATTAAAACAACGCTAATGGAGGATGATGAATGGCGTCGACTTGGAAACGGGAAAGAAAACACGGGCTGAAGGTGCCCACAGTTGTCTCATCGAATGAGCGTAAAAACACCGAAAGCCTTTATGCGGTACCATCGCTCGCCTTCGTGAACCGATGTCGCCTTGAACTTCATGTAGACAAGAGAAGACACCCGTGTTCACATATCGAACTGTTAACGGAAAGCAGCTTGTTTATTTCTGGTTTGTGGAGTGCGGGCTCGAGTGTGTCACACTTGAACCCATTACTCACATGTTGCTAGGGATACGACACTGACATATACATGTGCATGTCTTTATGCTCAGTAAAAGCATTTTTCATAATAACGTATCTTTATATCACTTCAGGGGCACCAACGGGAGACGGCCCACCCCACTGGCCACCCTCGGCTAGTAGAGACTGAAGTACGTAACCTCGGAATCAATAGTAGACATTAGGGCTGGACGATACGGCCAAAATATACAATCTCAATTTTTTTTTAATTCTGATTTCAATGGAACAAATAAACACAACAATTCATTCAAAGTTTTAATTTAATTAAAGAGAATCATTTGGAAAATGTTCAGACAAAAATCATGACTAATGATTTAAAACAGGTTTCAATTGTGAACTTAACATTCAGAGATTGTGCATAACTTGCTTAAAGGGATTGTCCCTTAATTTTGCCATTTTTAGCAGTGAAAAGTTAATGTTTTATCTATAATTAATTTGATAACTATATTAGTTTTCATACCCAGCTAACACAAAATAATATTTTGTCCTTGCTGTCGACTGATTTTTAAAATAATTCAAATTATTTGCCCATCTCTATGATTGTATGTATGTATGTATATGCAAGCCCCTCTGTATCATTACATTAATCCCTTAAAGTTAGCTGGGAAGTCGAGGTTCCCTTCCCCAGGATTTTGTTGGGTGCCCTCAAAACGGAAAGGGTACTTTTGCAGGCGAGGACGTCATGCAGCCCACTATCATGTCGAGCTTACCTAAGAATTCGCTAGATAGGTTACCGCGCCTTGCGTCAGTCACCACCGAAAGACAGATATGGAAGATAAACAGTGCTTGGATGCGTTGTGTTGCGGCGAGGGGGATCAAGTGAAGAACATGTGCGGAAATGAAAGTGAGCTGTTGAAGGCATTATTGCAGCATCTGCTGTGGAGCCTAACTGTTCTCATACTTCAGAGCTTGAATGAAACAAAGGAAAGGATCAGCATATGGTATATGGAAAGCTTCCGTTGAACATCCAATACTATAAAGCAAAACTAAGAACGGAGCGGAGGCGTGAAATTTACACTGCCCACATCCACCAAATGTCAAACATGACACCGAACAAATGTGTAATGCTACTTCTCCCTCGCTTTCCTCAACAAGCTTGAAAAACATCCAAGTTTGATAATCGAACAGAGAAGATGGCCAGAAAATAATAAATGTCTGCACACACAAAATAAATCCGCATCTCGACTAATAAGACAATTGTTGTCTTATTAGTCATGGCTATATTTAATGGTAATTGTATTTTTGTTTAATAGCATTAATTATGGTTACACTTGTCTGACTTTTGCATTTCTTAAAAAAAACAAAAAACTTTGTACTGAATTTGCAATTTCAGATTTATAATTCTCTATCCTTATTGACTTTTAATTTTGATGAACGGATTTTTTATTTAAGCGCGTATTTTGAGTCTTTCGTCATCTCAACTAATTTCACCAGCCCCATTGTTTTGTCCCAATTTTAGTTTTCGCACCCTGAGGTGCTGTTTAATTTCTTTCTTAATCCAACAAGCTAATTGTTTGCAGTTTACCGATTGATAGGCTACGTTCATTTAAAAGGAATTTAAACTTCCTGTTTATGTTATACTAGAACGAGAACTAATTCCTGCTTCCATGTAAAAAAAATCATGGGAAATGAAGTCAGACCAGAGCAGGTTTCGCTCCCTGTCCCTATGTGGGCGATCGAGTTATGTTGTGTCATTTGTTTTTCAACAAAGATTTTCAAAAGAAAAAAATGCTCGCAGTCAACAATCAAAAGCCATTTGGAAAGGCAAAAGAAAGCGAGTGCTGTTCTTCCTCACACAGTTAACTGGAGATGCGTTCATTGACCAGTCACACAGCGGGACACCTCAAACGTCAATAGAAATACAAATTCAATGCCCCAAGTGGCAATGATTTATCAGTAAACGCATCGGTGGGGGTAACATGGAAACATTTCATTATTTATTTGAAAAACTTAAATCAGAACAGCACATCGCCACGAGATGCAGGGGATACAAATTTTACTGTGCTCTTTTAAAGTGCTGTTGAACATCATCAAAGATAGCATTTAGCATTAGCTAACGTCATAACCAAACCACCGGTCACCAGATTAACGATAAAATTTGTTATAATTAGTTCCTGGTGCAACTGATTAGTTCATGGTACAACTGATATAACAGCATCCTTGAGTAAGTATCCTTACTCAATGAAGGTTTCAATGCATGAAATGATTTGAGGATTTTCAGCATTGAAAGGTTAAAGTCTTCATTGATAAACGTCTATGGGGCTCATTGAGGTGTTCTAGAGTCCATCCATCCATTTTCTTATCCTCACTAAGGAGTGCTGGAGCCTAACCCAGCTGTCTTTAGGTAGCAGGCAAGGTACACCCTGAAGTGGTTGCCAGCCAATCACAGGGCACACAGAAATGAACTGCAACTTTCAAAAAATTGGAGTGCCTAATAAACTGTATCTGCTGTGCATGTTCTGCGGGGATGTAGAGAGAAAACTGAGAAAACCCAGGCAGGCACAGGGAGAACATGCAAACTCCAGACAGGAAAGCTGGAACTAGAATCAAACACATGACCTCTGAACTGTGAGGCTTACATGCTCACCATTCTTCCACCGTGCTGCCCCTCATTTAGAGTTTACTGTGGAACCCTACCATACAACATTAATTAAAGTGAAATTGTCGTATGGCGGGCAATAGAAACCTATGGTAATTTGCTAATACGTGCAAAAGCCCAGGTAAAAACATCCAAATTTTCTATACATATTAAAAATTAGTAATAACTAGTAACTACTGTACTTATATATAATATATATGCATATGATTAAATAACATCATGATTAAACAATTTATAAAGGAAAAACTAAATTTTATTTACCTTTGGAGAGACGTGACTTGAGCTAGTTAGGGTTATACTCCCAAGCGAGGGTAACGAAGCACGTGTTTTCTTCTTATTTCTTGATTATCTCCAGCTAGGTTTCCATAGTAATAATAATCTTACTTCTCCGTTTAACATCACTAGCAATTTTGGGACCCATGCCTAATCAATTAAAGTTTGAATTAAGCACTAAAATGTACAATGAAGTAAGCACTAAAATGTACATTGAATTAAGCACTAAAATGTACAATGAATATGATATCGTGAGCACTGTATTTGGTTTGAACATTGACTGACCATGAGCCAAATACATGTTCAAAAGGCTTAGTATAAGATTCCTAGTATTAAGATTCATAGTAATGATAATCTTACTTCTCCGTTTAACATCACTAGCAATCTTGGGACCCATGGCTAATCAATTAAAGTTTGAATTAAGCACCAACATGTCCAATGAATACGATATCTTGAGCACTATATTTGGTTAAAACGTTGACTGACCATGAGCCAGGCACATGTCCAAAAGGCTTAATATTAAGATTCCTGAGAGCATGACTCAAAAGTTTAAGTTCAACCTTTTCGCAAAAAGTCAAGACTGTCACCTTGAGGAGGTGAAGGTGGGTGTCTTGTCTGGGCTGATGGGGATTATCTCCCCCTCCCCTCCAAAATGCTTGTGCTCCGCCGCTAATCACCACCTCCAGCGATCATTGACTGATGCCACTTTGGCCCAGGCTAATTTATGTGTGCTACAACGGGAAAGCTTAAAAGACAATCCTGCTTGTCATCCACGTGATGGATCGGTCGTCTCGCTCGCTCCTTGGCGTGACGTCTCATATGTTTGCACGTCTGCTCGCTGACCTCCACCCGCCTGCATTTGGAAGTATCAAAAAAAAAACAAGGAAACCATTGGACTGTTACCATGGCGAGCGTGTGTGGGCTAAATAAAACTAATGTAGCCGTCTCCAGTTTCTTCTGTGCGCTTTCTTCTCGTCAAGTCGCATAAACAGATTGATGAAAATGGACACCGGCCACAGAAAATCCATATGAAATTTTTACTGCTGCACGATGCCGCCTGCGAGTCCAAACACGCCAGCAGCAATAAAAAAACAAGGAACAAAAAAAACATAAAACCAGCAAACGTGATGAACATAGCTTTAAAAAATTGTTTGACAATGTCACATATGGTTCCAACTTCAAAACTCTTCAGTATTACTCACATGTATCAAATTCTTAATTTGTAGATTAGGTCAGGCATGTCCAAATCAGGAGTGACATTGACTATTCCGCTTTAATGCCCCCCCCCCCCCCCACCCCAATAAAGTTTGCTCAAATGGATGGAAATCAAAGTGAGCATTGCACTGTAGTTCATTATACAGTCTAATGATAATTATGACTCTATTATAAAACTCTTTCAAAGTTTCCCATCAGCGAATGTCTTGAATTTCAATTTGACTGAATGCAAACACACTGCAAGAGGGACACCCTCTAAAAACCTGAATGAGTGACCTCCCACCTAACAAATAGTGAGCCTAATTTGTTAGTTGGCATTTCAGAACATTTTTAGAATAAAAACTTTATACATTATTCAACAAATAGGCAAACACTAGGGTTATTAATGATTCGATTTACCCTTATAAATGGCTTGCGATTTGTTTTTAAATCACCACATTTTTATGTTAGGGCTCATTGAAAAGTATTTTCTTTTCTATGATATTTGCTTGAATATTTGAATTTGAAATTTTTGGGCAAAGCAGAAAGAAAATTCTCACTGGTCAATTGCTAAAAAAGAAGGTGTAGCTCTTGAACTCCAAATTAAAATATAAGACGAAAATCTAGACATAATCCGTGTGTTTTGATCAAAGTGTTTTGATCATTTTTTTTGGGCCACTTTCTTTCATATCATTCTCATGGTGTTATTATATCCAACATGGTTGTGCCATGTTGAACTTTGAGATGTTGTCAATATTTGGGTGAATTTCAGTTTCCTAGTATTTTCTTTCAATGCTTTCCTTTTTGACGAAAAATCCTTTTGATGTAAATATCAAAGGATTGGAAAAATTAACACTCTAGGGTAACCGATGAATACTTTTTGGTGCAATGGTTAGTCAACCATTTATTGATTGAATTAATCAATCATTATTTTGGATAGTAAAATAATTGTTTTGAGACCTAAAATTGTCCAAACGCTTAGAATTTAATATTCTTAAAATAAAATAGAGGACTCAAATCTCATCTATGAGAGCAGATGAATGTTCATCATTTGCATACATACACTTTTATTTGACAATGATCAATATTTTGACAATATTTTTTTAGCCTATGAAAAGAGACTATCATTGTAAATAAATAAAATGAAACTTTTGGAGGCAGCTGCCTCAGACATGTTTCAAACAGCAAGAAAACCATATTTATTTACTTATTTATTTTGCACTGCCAAATTATGAATAAATAAATAAATACCATTTAGGCATGGAAATTAAAATGTCTTATAAAAATCAAATTTATTGCTTAGTCATCTCTTAATCGATTATAGTTGTTAGTTGTAGCCTTTTACATACAGTACACGAATCCAGATCTCATTAACTGCTTTGTTTAACTTTAATTTTTGTACTTTGAAACAACAATCTCGTAGCACCACACTGACCTTCTAGAATGATGTTGTTCTCAATGAAATATGAAAGTGGAGGGAAATAAATGTAATCTTGCATTTTCCAGCTGTCATTCTTATAAATCACTAGCGCGCAAAAAGAACTAATTTGTGTTGTTCACACGGCCAGTGTGATTGATGTGTGCGCTCTGTGCTCCTGTAAAGGAGAAAGAGTTCAACAATACCTTTTAAAAACTCTTTAGCCGTCCAAAGAGCACACGATGAAAGAATTATGACTTTTATTTTTTTCTGTTTGCGCTTCAGCACAACACGACAAACCATCGACTCACCACCTCGGAATCAATAGAATTTATTCCAAGCGGGCAGCATCTGCTTTGCTGCTGCTGTTTTTGTTGAATAAAAGTTGTCTATTTTTCATCACGCTTACCTCGCACAGTGCAGATGTTTTTTTAAGCAGTACCTGCTAAAAAAAAAAAAAAAGCAGGCCTGCAGCTAGAACTATTGAAATGCTGAGCGTGGATTGCATTAATGGAGCAAGCACTGTCACACCTTGTTATTCTTTGCTGCTGTCTGATCTTACATTGGCACATGGATTTTGATTTTTAGACATCTTTGTTGAGTTCTTTTTAAGACATATTTTAAATGCGAGCATGTTGTCTCAACAAATAGTTTTATCAAGCTACTCTAAGCTTAGTTTAATACAATCAGCAAAACCAAAAACAGATACAGATGCAGCTGGTAAACCATATTAGGGCTGCAGCTATTAAGATTTTTTTTTTTTAATTGAGGTATCATACAGAATATTCAACTTAAATTTTGAGTATTAGGATAAATATTAAGAAATGATGGGTGAAAACTAATTATGAACAAAGAGAGCAAAATGACACATTGCCACTTTGATGAATATCATTTTTTAGGAGAACATTTCTTTCTTCCTCCTTGTCATTCTCCTTTTCCTCCTCCTCCAAATCTCTAACTATGAATTTTGGTCTATAAGATGTATCTGGCGGTATATGAGGCAGCATGGTTCGTCCAAATGTGATCAGTGGCAACGGCATCAAAGTTTGCAGAGTCATTTGCGTCCATTACATCAACAGCACTCGAACGCTGCTAGCTAGCAACTAATTTATGCTAGACACAGCTACAACTGAAGAGTCATTTCATTCCTAAACCATATTTTTTTTTTCAGAAAACAGCAAGTAAAATGGTAATTAAATAATTAATTAATAATATAGTTTAAAGTTGCAATCATAGTCGTGTCCCTCGTTCCACTTTGATGAATGACGACAGACTAAAAAAGTTCAAACTAAAAAGATACCCCTTTGAGGGGATTTGAATGATTTATACATTGCTATTGATTCATTTGTCTACACATTGTAAATACTAAGATCAACTTGTTTAAGTATTAATGGGGATTTCATGTTGAAATCCTTATTCAACACAAGGATCCTACTTTTTAAACTGCTTCTTGAGAACATAACTCAATAAGTAATGCATGCATTGTGTATGAAAATGTGAGGCAACATGAACCTGTTCCAGGCCAACAGCAGAGATATCAAATTGATATTAATGTCTGTGAGAAACCTTTTACTTTTGAGTTATTGCGTCGGTGGTCAAATGTCCTCCAGGGGGCGAAGGCACAGCTGAGAGCATGAATGTTTAACAAGACGCCTCCATGCAAAGACTCCACATTGGGAGCTGAATTATTAAGCACCGTCAGCTTCCTCTGCAGGATGACACAGGTGACATTCTCAGCTCTGCAATCACTCTACACTGAAGCGGAATATCGGCTTGTAATTTGTAATGCACGGATGTAACGTATAAGTCACTTTAGTCATAAAGCGGCGAGATTGTCTTAGCATTCTCCTTTGATTTTTTTTCGTGGGTATCGAACGCTTGAGCCTTGGGAAAAATCTGTGCTTCCTAGGCGCTGTTATTTTGACTGATATATGACTCATGGTGGTGGCTGGGGTCAGAGGTCCAATCAAGGCAGGCACTACATCACTTTGGAACGATTGGGTTTGGAGGCCAGAAGGTCACAAGCTTCAATGGCCACCGCATCGCTCCTCAGAATGTCAAGGTGACATGCTTCCCTTGCAGAGATTTTTTGTTGTTGTTTTACAATAAAATGGTAGAAAGCATCCTAGCTTAGAAAACACTCCACACAAGTACAAAACACTTTTGTTGGGGACTAACACGTGCTTCAGTGTGAGTTGTGAATGATTAAGCAGAAGTGTCTCTTCCAAGAATCAAAATGATGTACTCTTAGTCGTTTAGTTCTGGTAGGTTTGTATTCTTTTTATCAAGTTTGCTTTTAATGTATGTGTCAGTTATTCATGATTGAAATGACTAACATCGTCTTCATTATTACTGTAATTATGAAGCATAAAACATTGCCTTTACACACAGTATTTGTCATATGGGCGTGGCAATTTAAAATGCAGTACAGTGGGCCCCCGGTTTACGAGATTAATCAGTTCCGGTTGGGAACGTAACATAAATTTGCTATGTGGCAGGCAATCCAAACCTATTTTAATTAGCTAATGCGTGTAAAACCCCAGGTAAAAACATAAATATTGTATATATATATATATATATATATATATATATATATATATATATTTCAAAAATTGGTATAAAATAGTGTTGTGCTACTTATATATAATATACATGCATACAATTAAATAAAATCATAAATAAAAAAATATATAAAGGATTTATTTACCTATGCGTGACGCTTGTTATGGCCATATTCCCTAGTAAGGGTAGACTAGGCTAAGCTATTTCTTTGTATTTCTTGATTATCTACAGCTTCATATCCATTTAAATCATCTTCTTCTCTCTTTAGCATCACTAGCAATCTTGGTAATCATGGATGACCAATTCAAGCTTGAATTAAGCACTAAAATGCATAGTAAATACGAAATTGAAAGCCCTCTCACACGAGATCAAGTCTTTAGGCAGCCATCTTCGTGACCCCATCACGCTGACCAATAATAGAACTAGTATCTTAGGGAGTCGAGCATATAGCAGACCAGCGTTGTAGTGATGCGTTGTAGCGGAGGCAGTTTGAGGCCAACAGAAAATAAGAGGAATTACCTTAAAACGCCTCAAGAGGGAGGCAAAACAACAAACACAACCAACCCCACAGGTCATAACAGTTGTTGATGTTAATCATGACGCTGGATAAATACCTTGAAGAGGAGACGTAAAAACTCAGTATTCCGCATCATTTTGTGAAAAAAAACCCATAAAATTATGTCAATATTTCAGAGGTAAAGTGTCAGTCAAGGGTGCTCAATGTGTTACTTGCGGTCAATCACACACACACACGAGCAAAAAAAAGGTCTCAAAGCTAACTTAACATGCACATATGTACCAAATTATATACTGTGTAGTAAACTGTTATTTCAACCTGTGTAGGCCAACTTACATCTGAAGTCAATCACTTGAAAACTTTATTTGGAGTTCTATTTGGAAACAGCTCTTTCGTATGAACACAAAGAGGACAAATTATGTTGCTAAACACAACGTGCACAAATTCTTATTCATACATAGTAAAGTTAAGAGTTTCTGTAAATTTTTTATAGTTTTTGGTCTGAAATCTGTCGTAGTCGAGGAATAAGTCAAGGAAAGATCAAAAGGCATTCTAGAAGAATGTCTAAAAAGTAAACAATGGAACTTACAGTCAAATCATATGATTGTTTTTGTCCATGTTTGTTTGCTTATCCATAAGTATTTACTGTAGTTGTACATGGAAAACATATGCAGAATCCCACACTGCATTTGTCTGCTCCATTGCATGACGCCTCTTGTGTTTTGGGCGACTAAAAATAAGACGTGAGCTCTTTACACTGCGTTGCTCTTCCTAAAGGAAGAGAAAGTGAGTTTGCCCTCGCCATAGCACCGCGTTTACAGTTTGCCTGCAGCTTCACCAGAATCACATTAAGAGTGGGCTGCCTCATGTAATGAACTGAACTTACAGCATCTAGCACTTGTCATTAGTCCACATTAGACTGACAGCTGCAAGGATAAGCAGTGGATGGAAGTAGCGTCAGTGGATTTGGCTGACAGCAGCTTCAAAGCTACGTCCGCTCTCGCCTCTTCAGTACCAAGCTTCATTTCCACGCAGAAAAAAAAAAAAACATATATAAATACATATGTATAAAAAAATACATATATATATATATATATATATATATATATATATATATACACACACACACACACACACACACACACACACACGTACATTTGGACGGAAGCCATCTTCATTTCCAAAGAAGCCGCGACACCCACCAAGTTTGGTGGTGGTTACGAAGGGTTTGCTGACCGTGGGAGCGGTGCCCTCACACGGTAATTGCGAAGGCTGTCTGCAAAGCAACAGTTATGAACGTGAGCTAATAAAAGTGAGGACGGCGTGATGTGGGCGAGGCCGTGCCGACCGAGGCGGCCAGAGCGGTAAGCAACGAGCGGGTGTTCATAAAGCATTCCTCGCTCGCTACGCCGCTGGAAGCACCTTTTAGTGGACTTTGAAATACAGTCGGTTTCCCCAGGCGCTTGTTCAAGTGAGATAAGTTGCCGGTTGGCTTCATCAGACACCAACACACACACAAACACACACATCATAAACACACTACAGCGCTTTGTTGCCTGCAGGGGTTGCTCTGCTGCAAAAACGCTCACTGCATATACAGTTTCTTGCTCGGAGTAAACTTGCCGTTTCTGTTTCGCTTTAGGTTCACTTTATTTTTCTTTTTGCAGCATGAAATAGTCACCATTATTAAACTCCAATAATAAAGCGACAAGTGTATTTGATTGGGTTTTGTTTAAGATGAAAAGGTCAAGGTCAAGTTAAAAGCGGTTTAATATTAAAATATTGTGGCGGACACTAGGACCATGTCTCTCACCCAGTAGGCATGTTGCTATGATCCTTTGATGCTTTGAACCCGTTGGCTTTGTCTTTGCTGTTTTGGACTTTGTTGTATCAGTTTTGTGATGGCATGCGAAGAGTAAAGATCTCCACTAGCACAGCAACGTGTGGTTTCTTCGCCTCGCCACAATATATATTTTAAAAAACTACGGAGGAGGATTAGGGCCATTGAAGAAAAAGGAGTCAAAATTCTGACTCTATTCTCAGAATTGTCACTTTAAAGCAGTGCTTCTCAATTATATTTTGTCAAGCCCCCCAGGAAAGAGAAAACTTTTCATGCCCCCCCCCCCCCCCCCCCCCCCCCCATGACGCGCTGACTCTAAATAAGATTATTATCTATGGAAATTGTTTATTATACCTAAACCTGTATCTTTTTAACATTAACAAAAGAACAAAATGATATAAAACAACTTTCAACAACTGTTCATTATTTTTTACAGTATTTACATGGGTTACAGCTCAGTCTAAAAGTCTTCACTTTCTTGGATTCTCAATTTAAAAGCAGAATTTTGACTTTGTCAGTTCTGGCATTAAAGTCACAATTGTTAAAAAACGAATGAATATAAATCAAAATTTAAAAGATGAAGTCAAAATTTTGACTTGTGAGAATTCTGAGAATAAGGTTAAAACTCTAACTTCAAATCCAGAACCCTGAGAAGAAAGTTTAAAAAAAAATAGAGTGGGAGTCTTGACTTTATTCTCACTTTAAGACAAAATTTTGACTATAAATTCCTACCGAGCATAAATATATCGAACTTAAAAAAAAATTCTCATTGTAAAGTCCGACAATTTTCAGAATTCTCACTTTGAAAATCGAATTCTGACTTTAAAGCCATTCAGAGAATGAAGACAGAATATTCAAATGAAAACTTAAAGCTGGAGAATAAAGTGACAATTCTGATGATACCGTGAGAATTCGAATTTTATGTATAGAATGTTGACGTTATAGTCAGATTTCTGAGTTTAAAGCTTATTTTTAGGATTTTGTCATACGTTGTTCACAATCTGAGCTGTGATTGGTTGTTACCTGAGCCTTTAGCACATGTGATGTTGACACGTTTTTAACAGGATTAATTGTTCTTTAAAAATAATTTAGTCGTCATATTAATGAGAGACAAACTACTAAATTTAGTACTGAAAATGTAGGATTACGTTTTGTATTCTTTTGACCTGAATAAAAGAAAATATAAAACAAACCCAACAACACTAAATCACGATTTGTAATAGCTACGGTAATGTTTGACGATTGGGCGGCAGCATTGCAAAGAGAGAGGAAAAAAAATCATTGAGACGAAGAGGTACAGTTGAGTAGATGCGGATGTTTCTGCATGTATTATTTACTGTACTACATTTGCTCAGTGAATGAGGGACTGCTTGCGTTTCACATTTGGCTTCCACATGCATAAGTGAGTGGGCAGGTGAGGAGGAACACTCACTCACCAACACTCTAGCGAGAGCAGAGCACACTGGGCAAAAGAGAGCTCTTAAACAAGTGCAACTCTTGGGGAAAAAAAATAAATAAATAAAAGGGAGACGCTGAAGAATGCAGCTCCGACGAGTAAATCCGTCGAAAGAAAAAATGCTTAATGCAAACAAAGCATTTTCCTTACCATCATCTCGTTAAAGCCGAGCAAGCCAGCCAGCCACTACTAGTGTTCGCTTTCAAGCTGTGATTTTAATTGGCTTTCATTTAAATTCAGACCCACAAGCGTTTTGCAAATAAAGTTAGTAATAGGCTTTATTAGTCCTTGGCGAAGAGACGAGCAAGGATCCCCCCCCCAAAAAAACATCCTTGCGTCTTTCAAAACCAATAAGTTCTGCTTTTTTTTTTTAATGTTCCCGCTGCACCCATCATGGAATCATGAGCGAACTGAGTGTCAGCCAATTAAGCGAGCTTCATAATTCTAATCCAACTTTTACGAGACTGGCGGTAGACCCCGGAACAGTTGGAAAATGTGCTTGCTTTTTGCCAAATAATAAATCCTGTTATTTTTTGCTTACATCTATGCGGGTGAAGAAGTACTGTGCTATTCTCATTGAGAAGTAATTTAGTAAATCACAGGTTGGAGGGTTGCAAATCTGTTTTTTTATTTTATTTTTTTTAACTAGAGAATGCCATACAGTATTATCCTCAGTTTACGACAATCCTGTCATTTATTATAATAACAACATACAATTCCATGAATCGAAGAAAAACAAAAAGTGATTCATTGAAAATGAAGTCATTTCCATTGTGTGGAGATAACTGCGAATTAAATATGTGTTAAAATAATTGTGATGTCACTATGTTGTGGCCAACGCCAGAGCCACCGCTGTTTCGAACGATATGCTCCTGAAAAAAGCACAAAATGGAAATAAATTGACTATATCAGCAGAGAGATTCTTATGTATTTTAAATATTGCATTTTAAAACACATTTATTGTTCATTACTTGTGGGTTATTGAACCAAAAATACATTTTTTAGCAATTTTTGTTTTTTTAACTTGAGTGCTTAGAAAGATAGGCTTAACCTATAAAATAAAATGAACAAGAATTTTTTTTTTTATTTATTATTAATTTCTCAAAAAGCAATAAACTGTCATATACACATTTTCACTTATATTTAAGATTGATTTATTTATTTAACTATTATAATATACTAACATCATTTATTTTATTGATATTTTTTTCTTTATATTCATTATACCTACATTTTATCACAGCGTTTCTCAACCTTTTTTTTTAACGGTGTAACCTTTGAGTAATTTTTATTAACTATGAACCTCCAAACCAGCAAATGTGTTTTTGGATTTAAAAATAAATAAATAAATAAATAAATAAATACATAAATAAATACACTTAAAAACATCTTTGTCTCATTTACTAGAATTTGAAATTAGAGTAACTTTGTCGAGATATCTCAATGCATATTTTATTCAGCAGCTCAGAAAAACAACTGTTTTATCTCCGGCTCATCTGCAGAAAAAATGTGTCACTTATGACATGTCAAAACTTAACAACACAGTTTTGCAAAGGATTCACTATAACACTTTATAGCGATAATTTGCTTCATCTTCCTATTCATTTGCTCTTGGTTTGAAAAGAAAGGTGCACTGTTGCTGTCACCACTAAAAAGCATTATCTTCGATCTATTGAGAACGTACTCCTGGAATTGTCTTCGTGTACCCCCCCTTTCAGGACCACACGTACCACACAGGTACGTGCCAGCGTAAGCTAAATGTACAGTATATATTGTTTACAATCATTAAATACAGCATGCAAATAGTCACAGCACTCACAGTTGAATATACAAGCAGTCGTCATTCAATATTAATGATTTTAAACTTTTAAACAAATGGAAGTTTTCTTCCGGACAGATGGCGAGCCGGTCTGTTTACGCAACAGAACCACACATCCGAATATACTTTTAATATGTAAAACCAGCTTACAGTTGTTTAAAGTGTGACTGTGAATTTAAATAAACACCACAGACCATAATGCGTTTCATCAACAAGCCGGCTGGCTGAATTTCGGAACAACAAACCAACAGACTTCCTGTAAAGAGAGCCACTTGTCTGTGTTGTGCATTCTGACCCTATCTCAGCCCCCCCCAAAAGAAAAGTTGAGCATGTTGCCATTTGCCCTTTGGCCAATGTCTTCTTCCATGTCAACAGGAAGATGATTTAGGCCGTCAGCTATTCTCCTGACGTCTCACATATCTGTCTGCATCCTTGTGACAGCTTCCAATGAGCAAGAAAAACATGTTTGATGAATCACAGAAGACGAGTGGTGCAGACAGGAGTTTGGGAATCCAGGACAGCCTTAAATAATTCCACTTGTGCATAATCACGTCTAAAGAGCTAAAAGAGGATTCATATTCAAATGGAAGGCGCACATTATGTGCTGATACCTCCACGCTGAGATGGCCCAAGGGTGCTGCTCTGGTGAGCCGTAGATAGTATCATCACTTAAAAAAAAAGGCTTCAGAGTGTGTGGTATGATCGTCGAGATAAATAAGATCAACTCCACTCACCGCTCTCTCATTCTCTTTGAACTCGCAGCCAATTTAGAAATGCTTGCACTGACCCGCACCTGAAAGCCTGAAGAGCATGCAGACTGCGCAGCAGTTTTGACATCCAACCCCACTTCGCTCCATTCGCGGCCTCTGTTACTCGTTGGAGCGTCAACTTCAGAGCGGAGATGATACGATGATGATCGCTCCAGGAAGCGGCCAACATGCTGGTGGGAATATGATTTAACCCTAAGAGATATATATATATATATATATATATATATATATATATATATATATATATATATATATATATATATACGTATATATATATCAACCTTTTTGTGATGTAGCCCCTGTGAAATATGTTTTTTGCCAAGTTCCCCTCAACCAGTGCAAAAAAATCCCCCCAAAACTAAGACTTAAAACAAGCCATCAGTGTTTGATTTACTGAACTTTAGAACCTTTCAAACTTAATTTTTATTGGTCAACAAAAATAATCCACATAAAGTGTCATACCTGTTATCAAAAAGAAACAATTAGAAAAAGGTATTTGTCCATGTAAGAATATTCAACTTAAAGGGTCCTCTTTTGGGATCATAGTAGAGATCTGTTCACAAAATACATCATTACTTGACAGGTAACGAGAGGTGGCACGTGACAATTTTTTTTTTTTTTTTTTTTAATGATTCCTGCATCTTTGTTTTATTTAAAATCTTGAGTAACCCCTGGTGTTCCTTCAAGTAACCTCAGGGGTACCCGTACCCTCATTTTAGAACCACTAATCTAAACCAGAGGTGCCCAGATCATAGGGAACTAGTTTTCCGGCAGCCCACCTCCCGCAATCTACTTGGGGGTGATTCCTGGTCTTTGAAAGGAGCTATTGTTGAAATCAAAATGACCGATGATGCAATTACACTAAAATTATTTTTATTATATATTTATTATTTCCTCTTTCACAGCGATATCACCAAACAATGTTTTCGTGATATTACAGTTTAGTAAATACCATAAATGAAAATGCACTGTGTTGTGTCGCTCGTGGGTTAAGATTTATCCAACCGCAGAGAGAAGTTTAACTCGCTCAGCTTTGCTTAGGCTTTAAGCACTCATCGCTTCTCCTTTCAGGCAAGGAAGATTAAAATAACCCTGGCGGAGTAGACGTATTTACTGGGCAGTAAATATGGGCCGAGATCTTTTTTTTTTTAGCTTGATGGTCCAGAAGTTAAATGAGATTTGGAGAATAAGCTGCCTGTAACACCATTGTCATTTTGTTGGGAAGCCAAGCGTTTTGAGGAAGCCAGACAATGCTTCAAAATAAAATGTGGGGTATTATTTAATGAATGAAATGAACGCTACAATTTGTAAACTCCTCTTGGATGCTAGGTTGTGACAATGATCTGCTACTTGATCATCTTTACCTCCCAGCTTGACCAGCATTCGAAGTAAACAACGCTGTGTTCTTTTTTTCTCGATTGAAGTTCTTTTTTATGGCTGACTTTTTCTTTTTATGTACTATTCCCCCTATACAACAAGTGCCATTAACTACAAATGATGAATAAAAGAAGCATTGTCATTTGTTTCAACACAATGCACGAGAATAGCGCCAAGTTAGCTTTTTCTTCATTTATATTCAGCTCTGTTAGCGTGATACTAATGAATTGACATACCTTATTAGAGACAGAACATTCACGTTTGTACTTTCACTTAAAGTTAACCCAATGTCTGTAACTCTACTGTTGTACTGCACTTGAATCACAAAACAGTAACAACTTGTAGAGTAGTAACTTGAAAACTTAAGTAAACTAAAGGCTTTAACCTTAAGTTTTAATACACCACCATGTTGATTAAAATGCATCTGATTGAATGCAGATGGGAAACGCCTTTAATTAGGAAATTAAAAAAAAAAAGTCTATCTTGCAATTCCTGGCAAAGAGCCAATCAGAGAAAGCGTGCACATTTTTTGAGCACCCATTGGTTGGATGAAAGAGTGACCTTGCCATGAAAATGCCTTCCATAATGCTCTTATACGTAAAACATATTTAAAAAGCAAAATAAAACAAACAATCTCTTAACACTTAATTTTAAATATTTACTTTGACTTCTGGTCAGCGAGATTGTGTACAGGATGCATTTTGATTCGTGAAACCAGGACTAAGAAAGGGAGCGACTACAAAGAAATCTCCAGTAAAGAAAATAAAAGCTGTATTGTAACTGAAAATGACAAATAGTCTTGACTATTGTCACATCAACTGGCGATTGATTGCAGTTTATATTTTAAAGCTGCAGCAATATAGCAGACAAACACACAAGTGAATTGACTTAAATATCAGTCAGCAAAAAGGCGAGTGGCGAACTGACGGAGATCTGAAGTAATGTCTATCCTGACAATTACAACGGAGGATAAAAAATGCACTACTGACAATCTTAATTCACATTTTGTTTTAGTTTTTTTAGCATTCCAGCCAGCAAAACAGGCAACCGTTGGTGACGGACTGAGGGGCAGTTCGTCAAGTGCTAACAAAGTGCCCACCTCCGCTAAATAGTCCTTAGGTAAGAATGGATGCGTGAATGGTTGTTTGCCCCGCCTACTGCGACAGACCACTGGGATAGGCACCAGCAAGCCTGTGGCCCTTGTGATGATAAGCAGCTCTAGAAAATGACCTCATGAGAGTGAAAAAAATATTTGTATATGTGGGAGGTTTTTTTTTCTTTTTTAAGAATTTCACATGCTCCATATTCATGACCATGCTGCATAATAAACAAATTTTAAGTTATTTGGAGCATTGCCATGTATGACATCAGTCATGTTTTGGCCCAAAAGTGCCTGAATAATAAAAGGAAGCTTGCACAACATTTTATCAAGTGGGCTCCGTGGAGGAGTTGTAAGTAGCCTTGTAGTCTCTCGCCTTCCCTACACTCAGAATGCTTCCTCCCTCGTCCATTCACTTACAAGAGCCAAGTAACCCTAAGAGCACTAAAAGACTCTTGTCTCCTCGTTGCTTTTCAGCGCCACAGAAAAGCTTCAAGTCTTTGAAAGGGAAGGCCTTCAAAATTTGGCAGGCCTGTTTTGTATTCAGTTAGTAAAGCTTATGATCAAGAGAGATGAATGCAACTCACTTCTTTTACTGAATAAGAAAATTGAAGGGGAAAAAAAATCCCTGCTACTGATAATTATGAATTCCGGGGGATCTTTCAGTTTGAATGGGCCGAGCTGTGGGATGATCCCACTGCAAAGAAGAACAGAGGAGATCAGCTGTCATTGTCAGGCCTGACAAGATTAAGCCGCCTCCAAAAAAAAAAAAAAAAAAAAATAAGAGCGCTGATTAGAGCTCGAAACATCGTACACGATGAGGCCAGAAAGGGAGGCCAAAGGTCATAAACAAACTTGTGACTTGTGACAGGAACACCTCATTTCCAAATCCTGTGACACTACTGCATACACGCAATGACTTCTATGTTACAACTGCATACCATGGCATGTTTGCTTCAATAAATTCTCTCAAATCCTCTTTTTGGTGCATAAACCATGAAACAGAGTTAGTGCATGGTAATGACTGGGCGGAGCTAAGTATAATGCAGTCCATCGATTGGAATGGAGCCGTATGCCAAAGTGGTGTTTTTTTTTTTTTTTACTGCTGTGGTATGTCTTTTTCACTTTGGAATAATTAAACATTATTTTTGTCATTTTTTATTTATTGGAAATTATCCCAAACTTGTGATATGTTATTCTCCTGAGTCTGTCTTTCTTGCTGCCATTGCAACACAGGAAGCAAAAAATATTAGCTATAATATATTTATAATAATATTAGATATTATCATTATTAGACATTATTATATTATCAACTTCTTTTCACTTAATCACACAAGTAATCACTTTCGTTAATTTTGCTCATGTGAGAAATTAGTTGATATCATAAGTTAGCGATATTTATAACTACAGGAAATAAATACATCTGTTTGTGACAAAGCCAAAAATAAAGACATTATCCACAGTTGCTACGAATTTTGGAGGTGAATATAATGTACTCTAGCAAATATGTTCTTGTCTAAGAGAAAGTCTCATCATGATCGTTTACCTTTAATTGGGAAGAGCATAGAACCTTTGTTAATGCACCACATGCTGCTTCACCAAAATAACTCACACATAAATCACAAGAAGCAAGCTACTTGGGACAAATTGCCATTAAAATATAATGTGCCTGATTTATGTCCACCAACTTGTGTTTTTTTTCTCTCTCTCCCTTTGTTAATAACTGATGTCCCATAGTAAATGCTATTAAAAATAAACAGGAAAGCAGAATGCGACAAACGTAAAATAAACTTTCTGCTGCGACAGACAAGTCATTTATTAGCATAACAACCGAACGCAACCCATTTGAAGCGTATTCTCATTCGCCACAGCCAACACCCATTTTTGATTATTCAGTTTTATGTGCGGTCTCTTATGAGCAGCCAAGCTCGTTGATTATAACATTAGAGGACTTGCCCGCTCAGCAGACAAAAGTATTAGTGGCGCCGCTACAGCAACAGCTATGTGTCTTCCTTCCGACATTTTCATCTCCTATGCAAATACAGACCAAATGGAGCTGGTAATCATTCATCAGGAACCCATCTCCAAATGGTAGCTTCAGTCCAGCTCATTTATTATTCATCGCCACGGACGGGTCAGGCGGCAAGAGGCTGCGCGACAACAACTACAGTCAGCTTTCGTCAAGTGTTTATCTGCCACATTGCTTCTTCGGTGTTCTCCATCTCTTACACCTCATGTGCTTCACTGAGGCTGTAGATAAAACACCTGGCCTGCAGCATCTTTGGCTGTGTTTAATGATAAATCGTTCCGCGTGGAATTCGGTTTTGCTTTGGGGAAATGAAAATGAACTTTCAAATGTGACATGCAACATGTCATGTGGGAAACGCTACATGCAGATGCAAGTGTGCAACACTCTTCATCCCTACTTTGCACTGTTGGGTGGAATAGACTCAGAAATCGTAAGAACGTCAAACTATCCACCAAGCATGGGAAAGAAACAATCATTTTCACTCAGAAAATTTGGAACGTACTAATAAGCATAAATGAGCAGTTCATCAGTAGGGACCGACATTCTGTCGAAGGATGTCAGAATTACGAAAACATTTTAAAAATGACAGCCTAAGACTGACAGAAGAATATATAGTGGGTGGGTGTCTGTGGGCTGTGTGTGGGTATTTTTGTTGTAAATTTGTTCACATTTTGGTGTGTCTAGACTGGAACTGTCACATGCAAATATAATGGGAGAAGCTACGGACCGAGAATGCAGAAAGGCAGACTTGTGGTGTGGGCTCAAAATAAGAATTTAATATGAAGATTACAAAATAAACTACTGTATATCGAAAAACTGCATAAAAAGGATCAAACCAAAAAGTAAACTTACAAGACTTGACTATATGCTTCGGAAAAAATAGGACTCAAACTCCAGACAGGAATAACCACGTCAACTTTGGTGATGACCCGACAAGAACTGAACGGAAACAGCAAACTAAATACAGTTAAAATTCCTACTTATGAACTTCTGTCAAAAGGAAATTCTTGAACCCGAAAAAAAAGTAAGCATGAAATTTTGGTCGATTATATTACATTAACGATCGATGCCCTGCAACGGAACTTCTGGTAGCCATTTGGAATAACCTGGAAGCCATATGAAAACCTGCAGAAGTGCAAACGCAAGAAGTTCCCTTTTGATACTAGAGAAGAACTGTGTCTGCTCCTCCTTTTTCAATCTTCCATCATCGGATCCGAAACAGCCACATGTAAGTGACACTTTATTGTTATGAGTTAGGCTGTAGTTACGAAACATTTTAATGTTATTCATTTACGTCTTGTAGATCATGGCATCCATAAGAAAAAAAAACAAATGAAGAAGATGATGTGCCCAGTTCAACTCCTGATCAAAAGCCACCGCCCAGCAAGGAAGCAATGGAGATGACATCAAAAGTCCTTGTGTATGCACAAGAATCAATAGACATCAGCAATGATCAACAGCACATTTACTTGCAATTAGCAACACAACTGTCTGATAGGGAGACAAATATTTTCATAAAGTAAAATAATGAAGCCAGGAAGATGAACTAACTAAGAACATGAACAAAAGTCCAAGCAACCCAGAGTGTGAAAAGACAACAGAAACCCTGAACAGAAAGGAACAGAAAACCCTGACACTAACCAAAACACAAAACACCACAGAACACACCAGGAACACAACTAATTCCCCTCGCTAATTGAACACACCTATAAACGTCCGTTTCTTGTTGTCTTGGGAAGTGCTAAACACACAGTTCTTGACTTTTTGGCTTCGAGCAAAAGCTTCAGCAAAGAACGGCAAGTAGTTTTTAGTTAAGCTGCGAGCGATTTGTGAAGTCTATGAAAAAATGCCCTAGGTGTATCCCGCTGGTCTGTTATCATACTTAAGTGAAGCATTGTCTAGGCCCTACAGCTTTACCAAGACCCCTTCAGGGCTTGTAATGCTCATTGCAGATTGTCTGACAATTTGCTGAGCGTTTTGAATCTGGAGCGCAACATGACGAAGAGGAGGCGGAGCAGAATGCTGAACGGGAAGGTCTGAAAGCTCTATCTAGTGGATGCATAGTGCAACCCCAGACACTACTGTAGCTTCTATTCTATGCGCCTTATAGGACGGTGTACCTTATATACAAAAGCAGTTTTAAAATTAGCCAATCATTGAAGGTACATAGTATGGAAAATATGGTATGTCTTTATCATTTGCACAAGGCTTCTCAGGTTACTAGCTGGTATATTGTGCACACTTGCACAGTTTACTTAAAGCTACCCAATAAGAATAGCAGAAAATGTCACATGATTTTTAGGGAACACAATTTAGTTCACAGCATCATTATTGATGATTATTGATTATTGATGCACTAATATTGTCATTTCATAAGTAACTTTATATGTATAATTAATGACCAGACTGCAATCTGTATTTATACAATTGATTTCTAAAATCACATTTACACTCGTATGAATATTCATGTCATATTATGTAAGAATGACATGGTATTTACGATCTTAGTGCAATTATGAATTCATCTATTCATTTAGTTTTGAAAGTGCTTGTCCTCATTAGGGTTGCACAAGAGCTGGAGCCAATCCCGAGTGACTTTGAGCGAGATGTGGGTATTCCTTGGAATGGTTGCCAGCCAATCACAGGGCAAATTAGTACGTAATTTTATTGACTTTTTTAGTCACTTTTTTTCATAATTACTTAATAAAAGTATTATTAACTCAAATAAAATGTAAAATGATGCATTTACTATGATGTACAATCAAGTCATTAACCAACAATACAACAACACAAATGAATGTTATGAATGTTTTAGACTCCAAATGAGTAAATACATTTTAAATCACCAACTTAAAAAAAAGGTAAATGCAGATACATAGATAATATAATTGAGCTATATGAAACACACAGCAGTTGTTACTATAGTGGTAAACCTCTAAGACTGTACATGGAGGCACTTCAGAGGGTAAGTTAGATTTTAATAGAGCAAATATACAGTAATTAATGCTTGTTTAATGCCATGACAGGAACTGTTTGATTGTCCATTCAAATTAAGGGCAAATAAACCAGAACAAAACTTTTTGCTACATTGTTACAGTGGCAGTATGTAAAATGATGTTTTCCTTCGTTTGTTATTTTATACAGTTGTGCATTGTCATTAGTGCCAAATATATTCATCAGGAAAACCTGAAATAAATCAGATGATGTTAAACAATCTATCTTCTGGAAGTGCTGGAAAAAAATATACGCCTGGAGATACTTCCACAAATGGAGTTCCAGAGTTTATTAAGTCAGACATGAATGGCACAGCGATCTGTTAAGTCATTTTTTTTCTTCCAAAAAATGCTCTACGTTGCTTGGAGGGTTCAAATATTTTATAGGGAGTACGTCATTGAAAAAAGTTTGAGAACCACTGATGTAGTAAGAGTAAATCCATTGCTATGAGTTAAGGCAAAAGAAAAACGTTGACAGTTTCACTCCATTCTAGAGCTTGGTGGGCACCCCAAATTTAAATGGTGTCGCTCGCATTAACATTAATCACATGTTGCACAGAAGGAAAGGTGGATTCTTGTTTGCATCTGGCAAGACTGACGTGCATTTCGCCTACAGAAGACGCCCCAACTGTACGTCGAGCAGGCAGCCAAGTTGAAGACATAATTGTGAGGGACAGAGGCTCACTGGGGAGGAATAGGCCATCTGCAAAGGTGCAAACCATCACTATGATGTTCACAAGGGCACGAGTGCCACTGACATGACCAATTTATTCAAAAATCTGGTGTGCTGCATGCCTGGAAAGAAGATTGTGTCTGAGGTTTAAATGTGAGAAGGACAGCAAGAGATAGTGTATTTTACATTTCTGCGATATATTACAAAATTTTCCATAAGAGTTTTGCTATTTTTCATACTCCATCATGCATCTCTGATTGATTGTGGGACTCAAATTGGCTGTTAAGATCTGCAATGTGGTTGGCGTCAAGGAACTAAATAACAGATGAGAGGACAGGATGAACAACAGTACTTTAATTCACCACGACTAATTTGATAATAAAAGTCCATTTCCATTTCACAGAGCAGCCAATTACACCACGTAGTCACCCAGCTCGGTTGCTAAGGCTGCAGCTGTCGTAGCTTCCCAATGCGTAATGTCTGTGATGTTTTCCTTTCGTTTCTTCCTGTCTTTTGTGACATACTTTCACACCGATGTATAAGTCCAATAATGAAATCATAACACATTGGGGATTTTAAGAAGTAGCTTGCAATAACTGTTTTACAGGTTGGATGGTAGCCTCACTTCACTATTACCTTCAATTTTGAGACTCTCACCAAAGCCACGACCCTTGGTAAAATACTCAAACATGCATGCACATAACAGCATGCGATTATTAAAGTGCATATTCGGGCATATAGAAACACAGATGTGGGCAGTTTGTTGGTACTGACGGACTGACATTCTACCGAAAGATCGCCAAATGATGAAAATTTGAAAAACAATGGCCTAAGGCCAACAGAACAGTAGATTTTGTCATATTAATCCGGTGTTGGAATTGTCAAAACCTGTGCCACCTGACACCGTTGGTAATGGTTTATCACCCAGTTACACCTTCCAAATTTGCGAGAAATGTTTCAAATGGGATATATACTTAGGAGCAAGAACGTATATACACAGTCTTAAAATCCAGCAAGTATACATACATGCACCCAGAAATCACAGTACGAGGGCCTAAGTATGAAGCAGATAAAAAAAAAAGAAAGAAAGAAATAAAATGTCCCTTCACTGACTGAGAAAGTCATTGCTTGTGCAGTGTTTCAGAGTCATGGTTTCATAAACTGAAATGCATACTGTACACAATCTTACTCAACACATTGATTCTAAAGGCGAAGTCAAAAGCAATGTTTAGAATTATTAAGACGCTAAGAGTAAAATGCCCACCTCGGCATAACCACATATCAGCAGTGCTAGTAATACAATAACTAGCATTAACAATGCAAAGAAGCCTCCCGCTATGTTCGTAGCATGACTTATTTGTAGTGTACTGTAGAAAAGAGGTGATAAAGGAAATATTCCATTAGAAATGCTGCTAATTTTGCATTGGTTGGGACTAAATCCTATCCTTTGCTTTGTTTGTCTTTGGTAGTCTTATGCCCAGTTGTGAGCAAATGAGGGACGGGGATGTTTTTCTTTTTTGGAGGTGGCTATTATGCCACAGTTTCAAGGTAAATGTAAAAGGTGTGCTTGAGGCAGCAAGGGTATGGGGGTCATGAGTGTGACCACCAGAAACTAAATTAACCCCAGGTACATCAGAAATATTATTAAAGAAAAGAATAGGAGTCTTATTTGGGCAAAGGTCATCTGAAATCTGTGACTTATTGAACGGTGTCAAGGAACAAACAGAATAAGAATCACAAATATTTATTCGATCTAATTCAAAATCAATAGAAATCTCATTTTTACATGCCACAAAAATCTCTGTCTGACAAAGGTCAATTCGAATTTGCGATCTCTCAGCACCCAAGGCCACTTTGGCTCAAAACCAATGCTCTGCAACAAAAGCTGTTACAACAGAGCTCATCGGTAACCTGAAAGAAGAGGGATGGCCATTAATAACAACGGCTAGTGGAGACAGGTGAAGGAATCACAGGTGTCAATCATCATTACATGTGATCTGCTTCCAATCCAAATTCCAAATGATCCCCCAATTAAGAAGAAAAATGAAGTCATGCATGCGCTCGGAATTTGACATCCTTATTAATTACATCCTACTTGGTGAAGCATTGACTCCTGCTTCGTGTCACCTTGCAGTCCTCCTCTGCGCGATCTGCTACATTAGCCAAGAGAACGACCTAGTAAATTTTAAGTCTTTGCAGGTGAGTTTTTATCAGACTTTGAAGTGGTGCACAATTATATTAAATGGGGATTTTTTTTCACACCGATAGGAGTACAAGCACTCAAACAGTAACTGATACCAAGTAACAATACCTCTAATAGTTTTGATTTACAAAATTTCCTCTGATCCGTTTGAAAAATAAATACCCATTTCATTAAAACATTTTCCTTAACATTTTCAAGAAAATTATAGCAATCCTCTAGTCTTCTAATTTGTCATTTTTGTTTTTAGAAAACCTGTTCCAAGAGAGTGTTTAATACTACTATCGGCTATCAGTGCAAGTACTGATACCTTGAAATAATAAAGTAATCAGAATTCAGTTATCCATACAAGCAAGGTTCAGGGTTAATATCTAGCTAAAAATAAATGAGTTATTTGTCAGGTGTAGTCTTTGTATCTCCTGAATCGTCACTTTTCTGTAGACCCCCAAAATGTCAACTTTGTATAATTAATAACCTCACATTTCCAACATGTACTGTTTATGGGAATGGGCCAATAAGTGGGGACAACATGTTGAAAATGCACATTTTACAGCAAAAAAGAAAGGATGGAAAATCGGAAGGATAAAAACATAAAAAGGAGAAAAAAATTGTTCATTTTTCGAATTGATTCCTAGAAGATGTTTTGATTTATGGTCCAATGGAATTAAAAAACTGTAAAAAAAAAAATAAAGAAGACCTTTTTAGGATGTTAGGTGCATTTTTTTCCTCTATATATAAGAAAAAAAAAACAACAACAAAAATACAAAAATTAAAATTCCACAAAGTAATCCAATTCTTCTGTACTGGCCTGTAACCATTGATGAAATTCACTAAAATGTGACATCTAGGGTCTGGCTTGACCCCAACAATTCATCACACTTAAATTAATCATTATTAATGATGGTTTGAATTGGAAAAAATACATTGATGCAAAATCAATTATCTTTTTTGAACTGTTTAAAAAAAAAAAGCTTAAGCTTTGTTGTGCATCAAAAACAATACAGTGCCCCCATTTCTTCATTTTGTGTTTTTCTCTTTTTTTTGTTAGTTTCTTTTGTTTAAAAAAATGCTGTTTAAACGCCCTCTTTATTAAAAAAGAGTTGTTCTCAATACTAACTATAGACAGCATTAATGGTTATTGAAACCTTGACTTTTAACACCACAATAAACTGTTAATCGGGTTATCGGCGCTATCCGTAATTGAGTGAAGCCGCAATAACCGAACCGCGATGTAGCGAGGGGTCACAGTAGCTCTATAATCGTTGACGTCTGTGTGCCATTTTTTGGGGGGACCAGCTTGATAGGGTTAAGCACGAGTGGATTAAAAATGCCGGCACACATCCGTTTGCATACTTTAATCCTCTTAGTGCCCACTCTTGATACGTTTTTATATCTTTCCCATCTCTGACTGAGGTGAAATATCAGATTAGTTGCCCAGGCTCGACTCAATCTCATTACAACCTCATCTAACACCGAGGGCTTGTTAGGCCGATGGCGGCGGATGGCTGCCGCTTTGTCCGTGGAAATGCGGAGCAGCTCTGAATGATTACCGTAGTGATTTTTCGTCTGAGTGTATAAATGGGGCACGAGCACACACACAAAGGCACACAGTAGAAATATTTTGTGTGGGAATCTATTTCTTTGGCTTTTCTGCTTATAGCATCCAGCTGCTCCTTGGCTTGACTTTCAAGCAAACGGACACCATGTAAAGCCAATTAATAAGCCATACCTAGTGTAAAAACTGCAAACAAACTGCTTATCAAGCAGAGACCTACATTAAATGTATTCCGCACCATGAGCTGAACCAGATCTCATAGCGCTGAAATTAATCACTTTGTTGCAAACGTTAATGAAACGTAGTTCGCGGGAACTAAATCAATGAGCGTGTTTTACGCGTACGACTCTCGGCGTTGGCATACCACACAAATTGTCTATATTTCACAAGTATCTCCACAGCACGAGCAGCGGCCATTGCAACATGGCGAGGTTGATAGAAAATACGACATTCAGGAGGAGATAAAGTGCAGGCTGCAAAGTTGTTACTTTGTTTTATGTTGAGAGTGGCAGAAACTTTTTTGTTTCCACCCCAAGGATTATTTGGTGTTCTTGAACAGAAGGAGGCACAGCTGGCAGGGGGCCGGATGAAAATTATTTAATTCAGTGATAATTTGTGCAAAATAAGACTCGCTTTCTGAGTCACTTTTTTCTTTTGTTCAAACATGGTTGGTAAAATATGATGTATGCAACTTTTAAATTTTCTGATGTAGAACTGCTTATTTTACTTGTCTTAAAAAAGACCCTATATATATATATATATATATATATATATATATATATATATATATATATATATAAAATGTATTTTCCACACGATAAGGCGCACCTAAAAGCCTATTTTTTTTTTTAAAAAGCTGATGTTGCGCCTTATAATCAGTGCGCCTTAGATATGGATCAATATTGAGATTGGGATCCGTAGATGGGGAATGAAGTAATAAAGTAAGCTTTACCTGTTTCTTTTGTGTGTTTACAGTTGAACAAGGCTGCTCATATTGACATTGAGTTATTATGCTATTGAGAGTTTAGAGTTATTATTTGAGTTATTTTTGTTATTACTTTGAGTATTTCTCTATTGTGATAGAAAAAGTTTTCAAATTTGTCATTAATTGATGGTGCGCCTTATAATCCGGCGAGCCTTATATATCGAAACAATTTTAAAATATGTCATTAATTGAGGGTGCGCCTTATAATCCGGTGCGGAAGACCTTATAGTTCATTGTAGCCTATAGATGACAAAAAAAAATCTGTGAAATTCAGTGAGATTTATAGGGCTCGGAATGGGTGGTCACACAAATTCGAAAGTGTATGGATTTAAAGGTTTACTGAAAGCAAAAATCCACAGAGTTAATTTCACATGTTTTTATTAAACTAATTAATTTATGGTGAATGTTACTCCATTGTGAAATGTCACTTGTTTAGACTCCAGAAAGTTTCAGAAAGTAACCAAGGGTGTTGCTCCCTTTTGAACAAATAACCGACTGAATAGACATCATAACAATCAAGTGACTAACCAAACACCGATACAATGCCGCACAGTGTCACCAATTGATCCTCATTGGCCAACGACAAACCTCGCAGCATGTGCAGTTCACCTCCTTATCAGTAGAGAAAAGGCAGCGGTTAATCCACAAGGGTAACGACTGGCAAAGTCGCTCTTTATCCACCTAAAGATGATCCCTCCTTTGCAGCCCTGCGCCCTGCAGATATCAGTCGGAGCGTGCAAAAGCGTGCGTGGAACGTGGGCCCTGATGTAGGCAATGAGCCGTGATGAGGCTCCCGTCAACAGTGTTCCACGCTGATGAATATTGAGGGATGCAGAACAGGTGGACTCGGTGTGCTGCGTTCCCAGCAGTATGAATACATATCGATAGGCACGATTAACAGCAATGTTGATGCTGGAGGGTAGGCGGGTTAGCGAGAGGTCTGCGTCGAGACAATTCTTTCGGAAATGCTATGAAAAGCCAAAAGGATTACATTTGAACTAGACTTTTTCACCCAAAAATATTTAAGATATCTGCATTCATCGCTGTAAAACACGCCTGAAAAACAAGAATTTGAAACATAGTTTTGGTTTGTTTCTTGTTGCAAGACTAATTAGGTATTAACATAAAACAACAACAAACAATAAAATTGATCTTATATTAGGTATACTATTAGGTCAAAAGGAAAAACTCACACACCAACCCATGTTTTTATGCATCAGTTTTCACAATGTATTGGATTATCCATTTATTTATCCCTAAAAGTTGCATTGAATTGAGTAACACACGTGAAATAAAACACACACACACACACACACATATATATATATATATATATATATATATATATATATATATATATATATATATATATATATATATATATATATATATATATATATATATATATATATATATTCATTTATTTATTTTTAATGTATTTTTTTTATTCAACTTTTTGGGGTTAAAGCTGTGACCCCCTCCCAGAGACCGCAATAACATTAGTGACCCAAGTTTTTCTTATTCATCAAAAAAGAAAAAAAAAAATTCAAACAAAAAAAAGCCAATTTTAGTCAATGCAATTCAATTGAGTCAGTTTGACCTATTAACAAAATATGTGGGTAAATGACAAGAAGCTAGAAACCCTTAACAGACGTTTGTCTTTATTGACTTCACATACTGCCTCATTCTTGTCAGAGGCCTAATTGCAGAAACCTTTCCAAAGCATATAAAATAATAATAATAGTGTACCATACATGATTTTTCCACATATGTTCTTTATTTGAACACCTCCTTGGAAAGCAGCCAGTGTGCCCAGGAAAAATTTGTAGAGCATGAAAGTTTGAAGAGTGCCAGGGTGCCTTTCTCGCAGGGACGCAGACATCAAACTCATTGTGCAGCTTGTATTGTATAAAGCTGCAGTATACACCACAAATGAGAAACCGAGAAAGCCAATCAAGAAGCAGAATTCCCCCAGTATGGTCATCTCTTTCTCTCTTTCTTTCTCTCGCCCTCTTTTTCTACCGCAGCGGCCACGAATGAAATAACTGTTGACACAAAGAGAATTATTTTTCCGCCCTTGCTTTGCCGTATGGTCAGTGGATTATGAAATGCTGTGATCCACCCTCGGTCTTCAGGCCTGGGTAAACACGAGCTGACACACGGGGGAAAGGAATCCCCACTGCCTGGGGGCCAGATCGCCCGCGGCCAAAATAAGCAGCGCCATCGCGCTGACTACATGCTAAGCAACAAGAGATAATGAATCCAAGGATTATCATATTAAATATGCTGGTATTTAGCATCAAAGCCCGGATGATGGAGGGGTGCATTCATGTTGCACACATGCATCAGGAAAGCCAGAATTCAGCGGCGGCAGCCTGAAGTTTGAAGTTGATAGATAGGGAAGAGGAAAAGATGGAGGGAAAGCGCACGCTGCCCTTCAGTCATCAGCGGCTCAGGGCTTTCTTGAATTCAGGCGAGGGAAAGGTCTGTGCTGCGCTGATTGGGCTGCAAAGCTACCTCCAAGCCTGCACAGAATAGACCAGGACTCACCTGATCTACGCGGGCCAGGAACACGCCGAAGGGAGAGAAACTGTGTGGCTTAGCCCTGGTGTAAATAGGAGCACAACTTACTAAATTAAGAGTGATTTTATGCCAAAATTCTACCCAATGTACTTTGCCTACTTTACTGTAGATCTTCGCTAACAGTAATGACCTGATTATTTCCCTTAGCTTAAATTATTCAATTCTTCTAGTCATGATTTGCATATAGTGCATTATACACTATTTGCCTCTCTCGATCTATTGTAATACTTTCTCTTGCTCATACTGTGTACCCTTTCTTCAGCCTAGGAGTAGGTTGGCTAATTAAGACACATGAGATCTCCTATTCTGCAAATACATGATATACCCCAGTTTACCAAGTTCCCTTAAATCTGCAGATGTGACTTCCGTTTTCTGTTTGATGATCGGAAACCAGTACTGATACTGATGATCACAACATCTGCTACTTGCTCATCCCTCGAAAATATCTGCCGATATCGCCGTTGCGACCCGTGTAAAGGTCAGTAAATATAATGGCACGATAAAACAATGCGGTCTCATGCGGGGTCACAACTCAAAGGAGAAACGTTTTATAAATGGAGGGATGGAGCTTGCAGAACGATTAGCGAGACGTCAGTCCAAAGACAGGCACCAATGTACTACTAATGTGACTTATTACAAAATAATTGTTATAATCACATTTCCAAGTGCAGTCTGCTCACCAGTAAGTACAGTTGCGGTCTTTCTAACAGCACATCACACGCTACAGAGAGGCACAATCTCACCATGAAACTAAACTGTTATACATTTTCACTTAGAACTCCATCAAACGAAACCACCCCCTCCGCGTATAGCCTCACGCCACTTCCAACGCCAAAGGCTTAGAAGAGAGCTAATTTCCATGCTAATTTCTTCCTTTTCTCCATCCCATGACTGTAATTCCAGACCAGGCACGAGGCGGGGAGACATGTGTCGCTCCATCTAATGGCTGAGGTCTAATTGCATTCTGGGATACACGCCTGGAATTCACAATGTCTGCGCGCAGGCGGCATCGGTGCAATTAATAAGTCTCGTTCGGGAGAGAGGAGGAAACATTTGGCGTGTCCGGCCAGGAGATGCATTGCTGCCTTTGCTGCATCCAGACAGAGAGACAGAAGCGCCATCCCCAGGCAGCCCGGCTCCTCTGGGGCTCCACTGTGCTTGGACTATTATGAGGCCAACTTAGCCAGCCCGCTGCAATCATAGAAGCACAAACAAGCCCCTAACCGCACTGAATGCTAAGCCAGATCAGTCTCGGGGGTGGTTTGTCAGGTTTTTGCAGGGATAACATAGCATGAGATTATTTTTTTACTCCCTCTCTCTCTCTCTCTGTATTTTCTGCCCCGTGCGCCTGTTATTTTGGACTCACATCTTTCCGAGGTGGGGAATGGCTTTCCGACACATGGCGCTGACATGCACGCACACTCACACGGCGGCGTACTGGAAACACAAATACGTAGCAGAAGCACTCTCACCTCTTATCTGCCCTTCGACACAATCTGCCAACACAGTCCGCGTTTATTTGCTGCAGACAGGAGGGCAAAAATGAAGACGAGGTGTTGACACCCGCTAATTCAAGCCCTTCGAATGAGATGTTGCTGAGTGTTATGAGGTGATAAAGTGCGACGTTTTCAATGGCTCAATCGTGACGCGACGTCCCATGTAAAAAGGTCTCATGTAGGCCTGTCACGACAGCAATCTTCCCAGAAAGCCTTGCTATAAATTGTAGTATCGTTGTTGTGATTTTCGAGCAAAAATAATTTAATCACATCATTTCAAAGAACATTTGTGTCCAAATGGAGACAAGGTCATTTTTTTTCCCGTACATTATTCACGTTCATTCATTCATTTGCTGGCTACGAGACGTAGAAGGCCAAGGGTGCTCAATGTGTCCACCTTTTGTTGGTTGACCTCGTGGCATCGCACTACATGAAAAAAATAAAAAAAGAGCATCAATCGAAAAAGAGGAATGTAAGTGGTCAGTCGTCGATGACATCTCTAAATCGACTGATGATTAGGTCAAGCACATGCGTAAATAACTTCTTCACATGAGTTAGCTAATGACATGGCTGCTGTGTCAAGAGCATAAGCATTTGCTTTGTATGGGAGTTCATTGTGAGTGAAAAAGATAGCGCTTTTACATTGTTGTATCCTGCACAAACAAAAAGCTTTCCGGTTGGCTTTTTCCAGCAGTTAAACTACGAGGGTGGAATTAGATCTCGTAGGACGAGATCTCATGAAATTAGAAACCCATGAGATTTCTCGTGCCTCCAACGGCAGAGATCTGGGTTTTTTTCTACTGCACAAACTGTTTCTCCTGGGTAAAAACAACACAATATTGCTCTGACAACACATTAAAAAAAATGACTGATTTATAAAAATATTTTATTGTACAGCACCTATGGTGCATAAGCAATAAAATGATACGAAAAGAGCACCATGATATCTATTATCCGATCACTTCATCTATTAGCACTCATGATACATGGCTATTATTAACGCGATGATACTCGCGACTCCTGAATGAATTGAACCAGATGATGAAGGCAACGAATCAGCACAAGTGAATGCCGATGACCTATGACCTCATGTAAATGATGATTTATCAAATCCGAAAAACTCTCGCGGGGGTTTTTACTCATTGGGCGATAAGTCGTCATAGTGCTGCAATGATTGTGACATGCCTAACCCTTATTTAAAAAAAACAAAACATCTCTTTGCCATTGCATTCGTCACACAGCCAACATATGGGTGCCTGTAGGGTTGCCTGTGCCCACTCATACAGACAAACAGACAGGACAGAGCAACGATCTGATGTCTCCATTCATTTGCTTCACTCCGATGAGGTAAAATAGGTACGCGGTCGCACTCATTTATCTTGACGAGGCAACAGCTGTAAAAATCCTCCCAAAGGGGTCGCCATTGAGATAAGTACCTCGTGGCAGCGATGCTATTAGATGGCAACCAAGTCCCAAAATGGCACGCACTACATTTTCAGGCATTGTGCGGGGCACATGTTGCTGATTAATCGGTAATGACGGTGAATGAGCACAAACCTTACTGACCGCACAACTTGTGAACACACACTGCAGCGGGACCTTAAAATTGAACACGACTTATTCCAGGATGTTCTTGAATGTTGAATACTTTTGTTGAAAATTTACTCACTCTGTGCTTGGAGATGTACTTCCTCCTACATTATAAAAACATGCTTGAGAGGTTCACTGAAGACTCTATATTGGAAAAGAATGGATGTTGATATCTATATGAACCAGACCAGGATCTACCACGTCTCACTAAGAAATGAAGCTACTGATGACACGAGAAACAAAAAATGAAAACATAAGTGTTACACTATTTTGTTAACGGGGTAATACAATATAAGACTCGTCAATGAGAAATGATAAAATGTTTAAATGCAAATTGCGAAGTAAATAAAAATTCCAACTTTAAACACAAGTTAGAAAAAGTGTCAGTGGTAGCTAGGGGCTAGTGTTAGCATGTATTGTTCACTTCCACCACACATAGGCCAAACATTCCTAAACATGCATTTTCCCACGGATACTATACCCACTTAAGAAAAAAAAAAATCACACAGATAGCATTGCATAGCATTTGTCAGCTCAATTTGAACTGTAGTGTCATCGTCTGACTGAACACCAATTCCAGCCCATTGTTAAAGTGAAAATCTTTTGCAACAAAGCTGAACTAAATTTAGGGCACACTCATCAGGTCAGTTCTGTCATTCCAGCATTTGAATTTTAAGGTGACACTTTGTCAATTTGTTCTCTATTCAAGGTCGGTGTCTATATTTTCCGCGCCTTTGACGAGGTGGCCTTATAACAAAGACAACTGATTGGGGACAAAAGGTAATCAGCACTGTATTAAAACTCTAGCATGGCATTACGTCTGTGATTTGGCCTATTGTGCTTCACAGCACCTGTTGAAGGGTGGCGCGGGGTTTGTTGGACTTCAGTATCATATTTTAAGCTGTCGAGAAAACATGCATCTCAGATAATATTCACTCCATCCAGAAAATAACAAGCGTATTTTGTTGGGCTTCCCTTAAGCGATCATCGCCTTGGTAAAATATTACATGGCCACAATTCGAGAGTGGTTGATACAACGCCGTCAGGAGGTCAATATTCTCAGGAAGAAAAGGGAAAGATGAAAGAATTGTTGCATGGATTTTGCGAGAGACGCAAGATGTGAGAACTTAAATGGAGCAAATGAATGAGGAATAAATCGTCTTTTGTTAGTCATGATCATATTAGCAAAGCAAATGATGGTATTAATGCCAACAAATTCCAATGGGCTTTGCATGTTTGATTTATTGAAGACTCCAAATTGTTCAATGAGTCTGAATGCTTGTTTGTCTACTGTAGATGTGCCTGGTGATCAGTGGAGCTTGTACACTGCCTCTGGGATAGACTCCAGCTCACCCATGACCTTAATAAGAAAAAGAGTGCTAGAAAATGCAAATATATATTCTGGCAATTGTTCTTCATTCTGCATAAAGTATGGGTGCGCATCTCCATCACTCAGGGCATTACGATATGTATCTCACACACTGCAGATAGATACAATAAAGAAAATGAGGCGAATCAATATTTTGAGCTGTATTCCGTCAAACAAGCATGTTGTTGTAATATTGAATGTTTTTGAACAACAGGATCAAGGTTTTAGTCATCTAAATTCACATCTTTTTTTTTCATGCTGCAGATTTTTGGCTCTGCTTGGGTAATTACTAGAAACTTGAAGTGCTTTGTTTATACTCACAATAACTCAAGTTTCGGCCGAGATGCATTCGCCAGAAATAAATTCATGCAGTAGTCGTTATGACAGAGGGTTTTTAATTTCTGTTAAAGGTGTTTTTATTTAAATGATATGACTGTTGCACATTGGGATTGCTGTTCGCATAGTCAGCTGGGATGCTTTTTGGTAGGTTGAGATGCTGACCAAAACATCTGGGTGCCCATCTTAGGCCTATGCAAAGATAATAATGTTAGACTTCAGATGCAACCAAACTGGAGCAAAAGCCTAATTCTTTCATTTGGATGGCCAGTAGTACTTTTGTTTTTTTAAATAGTAGACCGAGGCTGACCCAGCAAAAACCTTTTGTCCACTGGCTTGAATATTTAATATTAGAACATGCAAGGGCAAGAAATGTGCTAACATTTTTGATTTCTTTTTCACCTATGCAACAAATCATTAAACATTTTTATAATCACGCATTCATGAAAATATTATACATGCAAGAAAACGTCTAAAAATACCGGTAAATTAAGATAAATGTTGTCAAACGGTGCACTATACAGTAAAAGTGAGCCAGATTGAAGAAAAAAACAAACAACCTTACAATCTTACATGGTCATATTTGTGTTATTTATTTTATGGGTGAGGGGACTATGTGCCACTAGTTTTCAAATGAGGGTAAGATGTACCCCGAAGATGTACGTGAGGTTTTAACAGGGCTTTGGCACATATTAGAAAATCAAATTTAATGCGGTTTGATTTCGTGAAAGCAACATTGCATTTTTTCTTTTCAAATTAAGAGCAAATTAACTAGAACATGAAACAACATATTATTCAATGTTGTTATTGTGACACCTTTGCAAAACACTGTTGGCATTTGTTTGCAAATTTGACATGGCTCTGCAGACATGAGTGGTGCAGTTTTCTGATAGGCAAGCCAGAAATTAAACGATGGTATACAAATCTAACTTCCAGAGTTGCTGAATTTAATACAGTGAGAGATGCCACTAAAAAGGAGTAGTAGTTCCAAAGTTCAAAAAATGGAAACACAACAAAAACGAGTCACTATACAAAAATGCCACACTTTACGTGGTCATTTTTGCTATTTTCTTAGGGGCAAAAGAAACCCACTTCCAAGACAATGGTGATGAGTGAGCAACACGTCTATTAATTGTTATTTAAAAGCATCAAAAGCGCCAACAAACACAAATGGAATAAACTGCTCCTAAACACGTTTTCATCGGAGAGGCAAATGGGTCATTGGGTTACTAATTATTAATTGCTGAAATGTCAACAAACTGCATATTAAATGAGAGGAGGCTTTTGATGTTCAGGGACCCCACCAACCATGCAACTTCAAACGGTCCATTCAGACATTTCATTCGCCCTATTAGCATTTGTATGGAACAGACAATCAATGCAAGGACATCTGCATGTATTTGCTGCAAAATGGGGCAACTGCTCTAATGTCATTATTGTGCAAAAGCCTTGACCTCTCATGAAAATGGATCAAACTGGAATGTCACTGACAAAAGGGAAAAAAATCTGTCGAGGCAGAATCTCTAAAATTGTACATCTTGATTCCAATTCATTACGTTCTCACCAGTATGGTTTTACTACAGTCTGTAGATGGCGATACTTAAATTCCACAGCCATTCATTTTATTATCTTATTTTTTGCTTTGAATTAGCCCTCGGTATGCTCCCAAGAAAGGAATAGAATTATCAGAAAGCCTAATCGTTTATCCTTTGAAAAAAAAGGTAGGAAATACCTCAATGTTAGAATGGTGTCTTATCACTAGCGATATAAATTTTGATTTCTGTGAGAATTAAACTGGTGAATTAAAGGTTGCACTCTAAAAATGGTCCTTATGGTTAAAAAAAAAAAAAAAAAAAGCCACTTTGGTCAAGTCGAGGAATAAGCATGAAAAAAACCACAAACATCCATCTTGGATTCACCCCAGCATGGCAAACTATCACAAAGTGAAAGAAAATGTTTTGAGCCTTATTGGAATTGACTGAATCACACAAAGCTGAGCAAATGTAACCAATTTCTTTTCCAATACAGCTAGTCCCATCAGGCATGTGCTTTGGGGAGATTTGGATTAAAAAACAGGTCCAGATTAAAATTAGCCCTTAAACGAGCAGTGGCCTAAAATAAAAAGCTGTGGAAAACCTTGAAAAAAAAGGCCTGTTTTGCTACCGAGCCCTGAGGTGGTTGAAACTGGAAATCCGAGAGGATGCTTAGCATCGATGCTAATTGATGCATCGTGGAAGGTGGTGACATGGAATGGCGTGAAGGGCGTATCGTCATTGACGAGAGGCGGTAGATTAAGCTTGTCAGTTTGTCTTTCTTTCTTACGCCTCTGGCAAAAGGCGCACTGGGAAGGAACCACTTTTGAGAAGTTTTATCGATAAGGATCATAATAACACCAATGTAATCTCCGGCTCAGGCTAAACGAGGTGTGTCTGACGTCTCTTGCGTGCTTGCCAAGTTCCGGTGTCAGGCGGGCCACAGGGGTGATAACGCCAGCATCTGTCACACAGGCTCAGCTATTCCACCGCTAGTGAGAATAGCACTCGAAGGAGCAAAGACCTCAGCCAACAACACCTAGGCCACATTTCTGTCCAACCTGTTGGATGGAATTAAATGCTGAATATAAATATATATTCATATATATATATATATATATATATATATATATATATATATATATATATATATATATATATATGTATATATATATATATATAGATAGATAGATAGATAGATAGATAGATAGATAGATAGATAGATAGATAGATAGATAGATAGATAGATAGATAGATAGATAGATAGATAGATAGATAGATAGATAGATAGATAGATGTAACAATTTTGGGACCATTTCAAACAAAATGCAGTGACAAAAATATGTTCATGTGCAAAGACCATCTTGACATTCGACTTCATTGCTTGTCTTGGTAAACCATCTTGTGGATATGCTTTTTGCGTAGTTAAAACCAAGAATTTAACTGTCTTTTACTAAAGAAAATATTAGCGCATGGGTTAAGTTGTTATCTTCCCAAAAAGCACTAGGGTGGACTTATATGATAAAACAACCTGGCAATATAAATAATCTATAATGGCTTGGTATTGGGTGTTCAAAATGTAGGTAGGAAGCAGTCAAGAATGAAACATGCCTAGCGTGCATGTTAAGAAGAAATCAAAACAGGAAATTATTGACCCATTATAGCTAAACTCACATTTATAAGTGACCTTAAGAACACAATAACATATGTAAAGCACATGTAACATGTCGTGTGAACTAAATTGTAGTTTTTTGTTGCACGCTAATTCAATTGAGATTGCTAACCGTTTAGCATTAGCATATTTTATTTATGTCTTAAAATTTCTGTTTATAGACGATAATAATGAGTGCTAATATCCTTTCAATTCAACTAACTTTCAACCTTAGAAGATTGGTAAACTAAAAAAAAACAAACAAACTTGAGCTCATTTTGATGGCGGGTAACTTTGGGCAAGAGGTGGCGTAGACCCGTGTGTATTCGATGTCTCTTGCCCAGTTGCCAAGTTTGACTGCCAGGCGGGCCACAGGGATGCTAACGCCAGCATCTGTCACACAGCTTCAGGGACAAGACCGCGGCCACGTGTGCCATTCCTCGGCAGGAGAGCAGAAGAAAAAAAAAATATATGCGATATGAGATAAAATTCCGTGTGTACTTTCCAGCTGCAACGGTTCAAGCATTCTGCCACAAGTGCTTCAAATGGCTTCAAACACCATGCAAACTTGTGAAATTCCCATGGACTTCAATAGCCTTATGCTGCCTGTTGCCTTCAAGTTAAAGAACAAACCTCGCAGTGCGCAAGGCACCATCCGGAATATGTGTCAGGAAATGCAATTAATTATTCAATTCCTGTTATGTCAGCCTGTGTTTTACTTATTCCCTGTCCACAGGTGGACAATAATGTGGATTTGGATTTTTAGCCACTTGCATTGTATGAATGCATTTATTAGTGGTTCAATAGCACTGCCCTATTACTGTTTTTTGTTTTATTGCCTACTTTATTATTTGCTCGATTATGGAATGTAGTCGGCTGGGGGAAGTGAACAGAATAAGAATTTCATTGTGTAAAACTCTTGAATCTTGTTATCGTCAAGGTGGGCGCGGCAGAAAAGAGTTAGCACATCCACCTCACAGTTCAGAGTTCAATTCCAGATCACTCTGGCCTTCCTGTGTGGAGTTTCCATGTTCACCCCATGCTCACGTGGGTTCTTTCCTGTTTTTTGGATTTTTTTGTTGGAGGAAGTCTGAATAGCAAGCGAAACCCACGCAAGAACACGCAAATCCCCCACAAGCCAGAACTGTGAAGCAGACGTGCTAACTACTCGTCCAGTGTGCTTGGAATAGAAATGATTAACATGAATAATACAGTATAGAAATTAATTAAAAGACGAGCAAATGCTTTCAAGGACGCTGACTGGAAATCAAACGGCGGCGCCGCAGTCAGTGTGACACCACTCTCTCTCTGCATAACATTTCAGGACCTCGACTGTGCTCCAATCAATAAAGGCCACAAAAGGCACGTCAACAGGAGGAAGTATACCGAGCTAGATTGTAGCTCATAAATGAAATATGCCACCGCTCTCTCTGCGAGGGGAGAAACGCATTGTGGCTAAATTATTGCGCTAGTTTATGTTTGAGTCTGCCGCTCCGGGCCACACTGCTGCCTTTTCTTTCTTTTTTTTTTCCAGGCTGCACCCTACTGCGGGGGTAAATATATCTGCAACATTTTGATCCACCTCATGCATTGGAGCAGCTCAAATTGGATAGAAACTTGCAGACCACAGCTTGGCCCCGAGGACAATAAACTCTCAGATATGTTGGTTAGCAACACTCAGCCTTTGACAGGAATGAAGAAACACCTAAGAAATATCTTCGTACCGCAAACTGGCAGAATATTTGAGTCAATGCAATGGATCACAAAAAAAATCTACATTCGTAAAGCTATTGACATCAATGATCCGGTTCAATTCGGATAACAGTCGATGAGTTAATTTTCAACCTTTTATAACTTGTGCTAAATAAATAAAACTGCCGTTTCATAGAACACTTGACTCACACCTGATTCAATGCCATTGACTGCTATATCTGTCAAGGATCCATTTTTACTAGGCTGGCAGGGAATGATTTAAAACGAGCTAAAGAAAAAGTAAAAATATTCTTTGTGTGTGTCCATTTTCCTTTTCATATAGTCCTGGGACTCATATCAGTAAACTATGGGACAGAGGCGGTATATACTATAAAGCGGTGGCTCTCAACCTTTTTTTAGTGATGTACCCTCTGTGAAATATTTTTTTTCAGTCAAGTACACTTTAACCAGTGCAAAGCTATTTGGGGTTAAAAAAAAAAGACTTAAAACATGCCCACAATTTATTAAATTTTAGAACCTTTCAAACTTCTTTTGTACTGACCCACAAGAAAATATTCAACATAAAGTGTCCTCTTTTCAATCATACAAAAATAAATAACTTTACTCATTTAAATAATTAAATATGATATATTTGTCCACAAAAATAGAATCAAACAAAAGTGTCAGACCTGTTCTCAAAAAGAAATTATCAATAAATATTTGTCCACAGAAAAATATGAAACATAATGTGCCCTCTCTGGGATTAAAGTAATTTCACAGGTAACAAGAGGTGGGAAGTTGGGTCAAACCATTCTAGTATGGGGGGGAATCTGACTTTAAAATAATGAAATGGAATAACCTACTGAAAATAAAATTTCTTTTATGAATTTATATTTTCCTAAATCATTCAATGACTCCAATCACTCTTATTAAAATTATTTCTGCATGTTTGTTTATTTGTTTGTTTTATTCAAAATCTGGAGTATCCCCTCGATTTCTTTCAAGTACTCCCAGGGGTACCCGTATCCCCATTTGAAAACCACTGCTCTGAAGTAATCATTCACCAATCAAAGGGTACATATTATATAACCATTCACAAACTTAAATGGCTGGCATCGGAAATATTGCATCTCAGAGATTCCTACTTTCCAGGAAACTTAAAAATTGTATTTTTTGAGATGTAAACATTACATTATTCAGAGCCCTTCTAGTGCAAGAGAAAGAAAACGAGAGGTAATCCTTTCTTTCAATTTACTGAAGTGTTCTCTCAACTTTCTATATTATACCCACAGTTTACAATTGTTCGCTTAATTTACAAATATGTACCATCAATGTACTAATCTTTTCCCTTCTTTTAGTAATATGTTCCCTCAATTTGCTAATCTCTTCCCACAGTTTACTAATTTTCTTAGCACTAATCTGTTCCCTAAATGTAGTAATCGGTCTCTACAATTTACCAATATGTTCCCTCTATTTACTAATCTGTTCCCTCAATTTAATAATATTTACCCTAAATTTACTAATCTGTTACCTCGCTTTGGTAATTAGTTCCTTCAGTTTACTAATCTGTACCCTAAATGTACAAATATGTTCCCTTATTGTACTCATCTGTGCCCTAGTTAGCGGAGTTGTTTAAATCGGTTACACAAGACCCCAGGGGCAAAATTAGCTGCCAAACGTTACGAAACAAACTAATTTTCTAATTTCCCTTTTCATTTTATAGCCTAAGTATTTTTTATCCAAATATTTCCTGTAAATATGACCTCACTAGAACTGCAAAATGGCCTATTTGGAGTGCACTTATGAAGCTCTTTACCTACATAAGTGCTTCTAAACCTTTTATCAATGATATACCCTCCCTGAAATATGTTTTTGTTGCCAAGTACCCTTTAACCAGTCCAAAAGACAAAGTGCTGTACCACCTGTGTCAAATGTCTCTACATTTGTAGTGGTATTGTATTTTCTTAGACAACACCAGAGAATAGAGTGTGTAAAATTATCTATTTGATAAGGTGACCCTGCACATCCATATACAGCTCAACAAAATACAAATTTACATTAGGCAATGTAATAACCATAATAGAATTTCGCAAAGAGTGGCTTTTTATTCCAATTAATTTGCTCTCTATTTGAAAATAAATATGTACTCTTACTGTCGGTGCAATAAAGAGCATCAAATTAGATTTGCTGACACCCGCAGAATCCCTGTTAAAATCTCACGTACCATCTGACTTGAATTCACGTACCGGAGGTACTTGTACCCCTATTTGAAAAGCGTTACATTATATGGTGCTTCATGCACTTATTTTTAATAATACCTCTGTGGAGTATTCCAGCTTTCACCCACATTCAAAAACGTACATATTTGGGGCACAAGACTCTAATAAAATTTCCTCATAAATTACAGGTGATTGTGAATGGTTATGTGACTTGATTATATAACTAGTAGTGAGTGTACATTGGACAGTCGCAAAATTCACCTGAGGCTATTTTAGAAGTCACAGTGCACATGTTGTGAAATTAATTAGCTGAAAACCACCGGGTCCGCGCCAAAGACGGCCATCTTAACCATGCTACCGTGTTGTACATGCAGACCCCCACTCCCAGGCCCCCCAAGAAAAACGAACGTTCCCAGCCGCCGCCTACGGTTGTTTAACTTGCTGACGTTAAGAATTTATGAGCTTCAAGATTCCTGCGGCGCTCTCCCCCCTCTTTTGTGCGAAGGCGACACATCTCGAAAAGTGTTATGGAGAAGCAAACAAATTGCTTTTGATACCTGCTTGTTTGTTGAGGTGGCGCAAGAAATGAGATAAATACTGTGTATATACACCTGTGTGTTTCTGGCAACAAGAGGATTTCAACAAACCTGGGCCAGGTATTCTTCTCATGCAGTGTATTGCAAACATCATTCACTATTACATCCTCTCTAAATATGCTTGTAAATCCATCGCACTGAGGGTAAAGTTAATGATCGCACATCTGTTTGCATTTTTTTTTAAAACGATACATTATTTCAAAGCCATCTTTTTTCCTTTTGTGGCCACCATTGATGAACAATGATTGGCTGTGGCTCAGTCCTCTATCACCTCCTGGACAGCACATTAATTTGTGCGCCAACTGTCCAAAGCCATTTCAATATAAAGAGCAAATTGATTGTGCCATTGTTATTCTCCTGGCTTGGAAGTCTGTCTTTTTGCTCTCTCTCTCTTGCCTCTACAGAGGGTGAAGTTGCAATGCATGCAGCTGCGGACACTAGGTGTCACCCTTGTGACTTTGAAGATGGTCTGTCTCGGTATAGTCAGTGTGCGCGCGTGTGGCCTGAAGTAGAACTCGACATTAACCTCAAAGTCAGACCGAAGACGCGACCGTGTTACTATCTAATCTACGTAAATCTTGCAATGTGTGGATGTTGTCATTTTTTACGTTTTAACATTAAGTACGCCTCAAAAGTGATGAAATCAATCGAGCGACCAGATCAATTTTTGTATTTTGACTCTACCAGCCTATTGAATAGTAGGAATCCAATGTTTTTGCTCCTAATGGGAGCCTTGGATTCAAACTAGTTGTTTTATGCTATGATAGATGATGCAGGAACAAGACGTTTGCAAGGACAACCTACACAAGATTTCAAATGCAATTTCCCCTATGTAACCAATGAACAAGAAATGGCTATTAAATGTTACACAATATTAAATGACTATTGAATATTGCAGTAAAACTTAGCATCATTTTCAAGGCAGTTGATTTTTGTGCCGACGTAACTAATCTTGTGTCAATAACTGCTTACTTTTTTTTGGGAGGGAGGGGGTCACATTTTTTTTTTTTTTTACCTTGAAGTGAACCCCTTCCAAGCAATGCCTGAGTATGCATGTTGTAATTGCAAGGAGGAGGTGCTTGTAAATATATATATATATATATATATATATATATATATATATATATATATATATATATATATATATATATATATATATATATATATATATATGTCCGTCGTGCATGTTTTTTTTTTTTTTTTTTTTGCCCCACCCACAAGCGACTCCAGCCCTGACAGTGTAACCCCTGATTGGCTGAGGAGGGGAGTGGAAGGGAGAGGGAGCGATGGGGGGGAGACTGCGGGTCCGCACGCACTGAGCGCTCGACTCTGGAGCTACAGCGCGTCTGCCAGTGTGCGTCAGTGGAGCGAGAGGAGCGCATGTTCGAGCCCGAGTTCTTTTATTTGGGATGATAGGAGCTGCTGGGTCCTCCAGTGTTCACTCGCTTCACATTTTAGGCGCTACGTTTGTGTGCGTTTTTCTTTCTTGTTAATTTGTGACGGATTTCTTTAATGACGTTGATATTCGGTGTTTTCACCTCCTCAAGTGCTTTGCAGGGGAAAGTGGCATCCGCAAGACTTAAGGAGGGGATGTAAGAGGGAAAGGATGTGCTGGAATTAAAACAGATCTTGGACTTTGCTGATGTGATGTGACATTCTTGGAGGAGGCGTTCAAAACCGGACTTGAGCTGTTGATATATTTTCAGTTATTTATGTATTTATTTTTTGTGTGCAAGGAATTCGAATTAGAGAATTTAAACACGAATCAAAGGAAGACTTTTGAGCATCGTCACCGGGGAGATTTTCAACATTTTTTTTAGGGGACTTGCCTCAGTGGATTTTTCGTTCATTTTGGATCAATGATGCACTGTGTTCCAGTGAGACAGTTTTGCTCGATGAGGACATGCACAGCAGCACTTGGATGAAGACGGTTAAATCACTGCAGCCTGCCCGGACACCGTGCGCGGCGCATAGCCCCGCCGTCACCCCACCGAGCTCGGCACTGCATGAAGGACTACTCCGATAGATGTCAAATGTGCATGCACGCAAAAACACTTGTCTCAACACTTTTTTGTATATGTGAGATGATTTCGGAGGTGCGTGAGTAACCAGCTTTTATTTTTAAGGTGAACTCAACAGGTCCGGGAAAAAAAAAATGGAATTAATACATTTAATTGTGCTGCTGCTCTTGTTTTGGCTCGGCGCCGAGGCTGTCATTAACCTCAAATATGGAATAAACGAGGAGATGAAGCCAGGCTCTGTGATTGGGAACGTGACAAAGGACGCGCTCAAACAAGGATTCCAAATTGCGCCGCAGCCGCCCTACTTGCGGGTCATCTCCAATTCGGAGCCGCGCTGGGTGGAACTCAGCCCGGCCGGGATTCTTACCACGCAAATGAAGATCGACCGGGACGTAGTGTGCCGCCAGAACCCCAAGTGCATTATTTCCCTGGAGGTGATGTCCAACTCGATGGAGATCTGCGTCATCAAAGTTGAAATTGAGGATTTGAACGACAACGCGCCCAGGTTTCCCACGAGCCACATTGACATCGAGATCTCGGAAAATGCGTCCCCCGGGACCAGGTTTCCCCTGGAGGGGGCGAGCGATCCAGACTCAGGCGTCTTCGGAGTGCAGTCTTACTCTATAACCCCAAATGAGCTTTTTGGACTGGAGATTAAAACGCGGGGAGACGGCTCCAAAATTGCAGAGCTTGTCGTGCAAAAATCATTAGACCGAGAGACTCAGTCCCACTACAATTATGAGATCAGCGCAGAGGATGGAGGAGACCCGCCAAAAATAGGCGCGGTTCAGTTAAACATCAAAGTCATTGATTCCAATGATAACAACCCTGTTTTTGACGAGCCTGTGTACACCGTTAATGTGATGGAGAACTCCCCGATCAACACTCTAGTCATAGATTTAAACGCAACGGATCCGGATGAGGGCACCAACGGGGAGGTGGTGTACTCCTTCAACAGTTACGTCACTGAGAAAACGAGGGAAGCGTTCAAAATTGATTCCCGGACAGGTATCATCACCGTCAACGGCGTTCTGGACTACGAGACGGCCCAGATATACGAGATTGACGTGCAGGCCAAAGATTTGGGTCCCAACTCCATCCCGGCACACTGCAAAGTCACGGTGAATGTGATGGACACCAACGACAACCCGCCTGTCATCAGCCTGCTCTCCCTCAACACAGAGATGGTGGAGGTGAGCGAGAACGCGCAGCGCGGGTACGTCATCGCCCTGGTGCGTGTCTCCGACAAAGATGCCGGGGCCAACGGAAAGGTGCAGTGCCGGCTGCAGGGCAACGTCCCCTTCCGGTTGCAGGAGTATGAGAGCTTCTCCACCATCCTGGTGGACGGTCGGCTGGACCGCGAGCAGAAGGACACGTATAACCTGACCATTCAGGCTGAGGACAGCGGCATCCCTCCACTGCGTGCCACAAAGTCGCTGGTGGTCAAAGTGGCGGATGAGAACGACAACCCGCCGCACTTCCTGAAGCCGCACTATCAGGAGATGGTGATGGAGAACAACCTGCCAGGGTCGTGCCTGCTGGCGGTCTCGGCAGAAGACCCCGACCTGGGCATGAACGGAACCGTGTCATACTCTATAGTCCCAGGTGAGATTAAGCACATGGACGTCAACACCTATGTGAGCATCAACCCATCTGGCCGTATTTACTCCATGAGATCCTTCGACCACGAGTACACAAGGACTTTTGACTTTAAAGTTCTGGCGCGAGACAACGGCAATCCGTCCCTGTCGAGCAACGCCACAGTGCGAATCGTGGTGCTGGACGTTAACGACAACACGCCAGTCATGACCAACCCGCCTCTGGTGAACGGCACCGCCGAGGTGTCAATCCCCAGGAACGCCGGCGCCGGCTACATGGTGACCCAGGTCAAGGCGGATGACTACGATGAAGGCGAGAACGGCCGGCTCACCTACACCATCTCCGAAGGCGACCGGGCCTTCTTTGAGATTGACCAAGTCAACGGAGAAGTCCACTCCACCCGCATGTTCAGTGAAAACGCAAAGTCTACCTACGAGATCACGGTAGTGGCCCGGGACCACGGCAAGCCCTCGCTGTCCGCCTCGGCCTACATCGTGGTATACCTGTCGCCGGACCTGAACGCCCAGGAATCCATCGGACCCGTCAACCTGTCCCTCATCTTCATCATCGCTCTGGGCTCCATCGCCGCCATCCTCTTTGTCACTATGATCTTTGTGGCGGTTAAGTGCAAGAGGGACAACAAGGAAATCCGGACCTACAACTGCAGGTACTGACCCACTTTTTGTGTATGTGCATCGCAATCCCCCGTTTAGCATTCCGGGCCGGGCTACAGTTCTTTCTTCTTTAGTTTAGTTTGAAGCTGCTTTTGAAATAGAATTAGTCCATCTGAGGCACATTGTTGCTTGTGATCGACTGATTTAATCCTTCCTTTGTGACCAATTGGCTCATAAGTATGAGTGTCATGTTCAATTTGTGGGCGTGTTGCCGGACAATTAACGCTTTGCTGGTTCGGTGACAATCGCAGACGTGTCTCATGTAACCGTGTCTGATTGTTCATCATTGTCCATAATCTAAGATCACGGAGTTTATCCGACTAGAGCCCAACTTTGAATTTGGCGTATGTCTCACGGGCAAAACTCATCACAAATAGTTTCAAACGTGGTCTGGATGAGCTCAAATAAAAAGCTCTCAAAGCGTAATATTAATAAATATCCTTGGAAGTGGCACATCATTAGTTTTTTTGCACACTGAACGCTCTGTTTTTGTTCATCAATCTGCAATCAGCCCTGGTGCCACATTAACATTATGCATTTACATATAGATTGGATTTGAGACTTCACCTGCAGCCATAATCATATTTTGCTTCAAATTTTATTGGAAGTCAAGTTTGGATGTTATTTTTTTCCCAAGCACTGGGTCGATCACCATTCTAGGATACTGCATCGCAAATTTTACTTGTTGCTATACATGGTCTGGTTTAATATACTCACTGGACACTACATTAGCTGCAAGATTATGAAGAAACATCAAAATGTCTGCCTATAGTAATACGACAATGCTCGGTTTTGATTGACAAAATCCACTAAATGTTTATTGTCAGGGCTGTCGAAGTTAAAGCGGGAATTAGTCAACATTTTATAAAGCATCAAACATTTGTTAACTCAGTTTTATTTACTTTGTGTAACAGCTGAATTCTGCTAACTTTGCAACAAAACTAAGAGGAGAGTCACAATCACAAACAAAGATGAACGTTTACATACATATACTCTAAAAAGTTGCTTGGAGAATAGTTTGTGTGAGAAGACTAGAAAAAAAAACAGATTCGGTGGTTTTGCTCAACAGTTGTAATTCACATGAAAAGAAATGTGTTAAAAGATCAAAGAAATCTATTAGAAGTCTTTGAAATGGAATTCTTTGTTGATTACACATCATTTCAGGGATTTTACTCAAGTACACAACTGTTAATGAAATACGCGATTAACCACGATTCATTTCGGAAAATTCTGCAACTAATTAGTTAAAAACGTATAAATTGACAGCACTACGAGATGATATGATCATACCTAATGTTGTGGCTGCTGAGTACAGCGCTCTTCCAAGCAGCTTTGAGTAGGGTAAAAATAGACAAAGTGTTTTAAATTGAAGTCTGATTTACTGTAGATGGATGCCACTCTGGCAGAGGCTTAATAGAAATCCTTTTGCAGGTTGAAATGATGACTTCTCTTGCTTAGGTACAAACCTTGCTCAAAGTAGCAATAATTACCAACTATGAATTCCAATACGCAAGACCTCCGCACTACCGCTATAATCAGCAGTGATGGGATGTGTGCCCTTCTTACTCAGTCATCACCACCTTGACTATGAGGAGCAGTTATCGCTAATTATTTGCTTGTTTTCAGTCAGCCTGCCTGACTCAGACACCCCCCCCCCCCCCCCCCCACACACACACACACACACACACACACACACACACACACACTATCCAATTTGCATTTGGAAGCAACATAGAGCGGAAGGCAGCATGCTAAATGATGAATGAAAACGAGGTGGAGAACGTTCTGCCTTTTGTTTGCGACTGGCCATTTTCTTTCTCTAAATCAAGGGGCCAGGGGAAAAAAAAGGGGAGGGGGGGTGAGAATGAGTGCGGTAGCTCTTTTCAAGATGCAATCTGAGAGAAAAATGAAAGCAAGGGAAAAACAATGCCGCTTCTTAGCCTGCGCGATTGTAGAACTGTTGGGAGGATTAGAGCTGCGTTTTAGTGAAGAAACGGGAGGCCAGTGGGGGCGACAATCACACAGATATTCCACGCGTGACTGGAGAAGACTCTCACTCGCATTTGAACAATATAAACCATATGCTCCACACAGTGATGACAAAAATGGCTTATAAATGAAAGAAAGACATTTCACAAATTATTTGCAGTAATTATGCTAAGTGACATGTGGACATAGCATCTGTTCTCCTGCAGAAATCCACAAGCTTGTGTGAAGAATTTTCCATTTCCTACTCCCGGAGAAGCCTTTGAGGAAACATAGCACAAGTGTGCTGCTCATTTGCTCTTATTTCAGTCAAAATTGTCTCTTAGAGCTTGTGCAAAACTCGGAGGGCGGCAAAATGAATTTGAATCTGCAGCCTCCCCATTTGATACCCATCTTCATATTGCTAGTATGCTTGCTTGATAGTCAAAAAAATGGTGGTTTCCCCTGCTTTGGTTATGATTGCATATACGGGTGGTGCTGGGCTGAACTGGTGTTGTTTTGTATCTGTGGTTTTTGGCATGTTTGCATACTGCCTGCCTGTTTGTGACATGTCCAATGTTGAGCATGCAAATCCAAGCATATTAAAAAAAAAAAAAAAAGTAGTTTGTTTACTTTCTCAGGGTGGGGTGCCCCTTAAAGGTCAGCGAGCGAAGATTGGAAAATTCTTTATTGAAAACCCCAGAACTCTTCTATAGAGAATAACTATAATTACAAAATGATTAGATAGTAGGTATGTAGCAGTTCCATTAATAACTACAATTCAGAATCTGTCCTCACATCTTCAACCTTGTGGATAGAGATTTCATGGCTGTTTTACAGAATGTTAACGCCCTCTGTGCGTGATGGTCTTCACCTTAAATTAAAAAACGGTACTTGCCAAAAAATACTCCGAAATTCTCTAAAAATATATCTGAAATTGGGAATTATCCCTATGTTGTAGCCTGTTTTCTAGTCATCATAGCGTCACTTCCGGTAGCCCCGGTAGTGGATTGAGTAAATATTTATGTGATGCCTCAAGCTTTGGTATGTTTGGAAAAACTCAGAATTCCAAATGGTCAAAATTTTCAGTCACCGGAAATGTGCGCTAGGAACTAACTATGTATGCAGTGCACGTGATGCATTCAAACACAAGCATATGTTTCTAACAGAAAAAAATGCCTATCAATGCATTAAACATTAATAACTGTAAATGTCTAAACATTGTGGTCTTCCCGTTATATACTGCATCAAAAAGAACAATGGGGGTGGAACAATTTGGATATTTTACTGAACAATAAATGGGCCATCATCGGACTTATTTTTATAATACCTAGTAAAAGAACAAAGCTTCTGTCTTCCATCCTTGTGGTTAGTATAGAATAAACATGCCTTTGTTATACTGTATATGATTAACATTTAGGAAAAAAAACAGGGGCACAAATTAATTATCCTCTTTAAACATTAGTTAAAACACTGAACAAGAATACTTAGCCAAGCCATAGTATGCTGTTTTGTGTAATTAACAGTCATTTATTGACCTTTTGTTTTTGTTTTCTTCAGGTTTTAAGCCAAGTGTCTCTCATTTGCATTTTTTTTTTTTTTGGTGCAACCCTGCTAAGAAAGAATAATTTCAGTAAAATCCAATATTTAATTTAAATTTATGGTTGGCAGCTTCTTAGAAGCGACATAAACTATGCTTTCCTAAATTTGAACGATGAAAGTATGAATTTAAACAGAGCCTATAAAATCTTTGCTCCCTGACCTTTGAATGGGCCACGCCAACCCTGGACATGGGCCATTTGCAGTTGTTTGGCGCCCAGAAAAGCGATCGTAATCCTCGCTGGCATGATGGTGGCAGCACGTCTTTGACTGTGTGCAAAAGGAAAGCCAAGACAGAGCACTGCTTTATTGAGTCTGTTCAGTTTCTTCTACTTGCGCAGGGTGGCCGAGTACTCCTACGGCAATCAGAAGAAGTCAAGCAAGAAGAAGAAGCTGAGCAAGAACGACATCCGCCTGGTGCCGCGGGATGTCGAGGAGACGGACAAAATGAACGTGGTGAGTTGCTCGTCACTCACCTCCTCGCTCAACTACTTCGACTACCACCAGCAGAGCCTGCCGCTGGGCTGCAGGCGCTCCGAGAGCACCTTCCTCAACGTGGAGAACCAGAACTCGCGCAATTCCGCGCCCAACCACGGCTATCAGCACTCGTTCACCGGGCAGGGTCACCAGCAGCCTGACCTCATCATCAACGGCATGCCACTGCCTGAGGTGAGAATCCGCCAACGGTAGCTCTGGACTACGTTCGGGCTACCTCGTAGGAGAGCAAACCCCGAAAGCAAAGCTTTGTCAGACTTCCTCCATCGCTCAAGAGTGTCTGAAAGATCCCTCCGATATCCGTCGAGGGTCTGATTTGGAATGGCAAGATGCTATTTGACATATCTCGAGTTGTGGTGATATTTAGCACTCCATCACAGCCAAGATGGTGCTGTCAGTGAAATGTCTGGCCGTCACTGATGGAAGGTTAAGCTATTTGAAATGGCATGTGTGACCGTACGTCATTGCATCTGAATGAAATGTTCGAGGCATTTCGAGAGATATTGAAGTTGACCCGAGCCTGAAAGCATTTCGCCGTCACGACCTGGAATGGATGAAAGGAATGATTTGCCCTTTTTCTTGTTTTTCGTGCAGGGGAAAAAAAAAGAGCACCTCTCTGAGAGATGATCTATCGATCCGGCTAATCGGCTCCATCACGTGTAATTTCAGGTGCTAGGGAAAAGAATAATCATTGCCTAAATTGCCTGCCCGCCGTCCATTTGGCAGAGCGGGCGTGCGGTGTGAGTGCATGGTTGCTCTGCGCAGCCAGCCATTGAATTATCCTGACATACCATGCACGGCTCCAACAGAGCAGAGAAGGTCTGACGAGAAAAACTATTTGAGCTGACAGCGTATGCAGACCAGCTGATCTTTATTTCATAGATTTTCCAATATATGAACTGCTTCATTGGATTTCTTGTGCAACACATCTCTCTGTCGTCATGACCCACTTCTCAACCCTGCGAGATTTGCGTGAGTGACTGCAAATATACGTCTTTGCTTTGTCTGGGGTGGAGGTTTGTTAGATGCTCACTCCTACAGGCGGTACCAGGTTCTGCGTCCACACGCCCTACCAGATGGCCGTAATTGATGGCTCCAGTCTTTGTTTGACATTCATGGAGAGGAAGGTGGGGTGTTGGGGGTCTTTGCAACAAGAAACACAAGATGGATATTGATGTTTTGAGCTGATGATCCAGAGATATTCCGGCACCAATGGATCCAGAGAGGTCAATGAGACCTACTTACAGGCATGCTGATTTACTGGGCCTGTCTGAGCTGGTTTTGATGCAGTACTTGAATAAGACAGGGAATATGAAATGATGCTTGGCAACGCTTGGAGGATCGACAGTGTGTGCTCCTGTAGCCACATTTCTACTGGATAGTTGAAAGGCTTTGCTCGGCCCCTACTTATTTTTGAAGCATTAGATATGATCTGGGTAAACCGGTTAGGTTTGTACATCATTCTGGTGGATAATTTTTAGGAACAGTCTTTTGCTCAGAATTTTCAATTTGTTTAGCAAATTAGATATGTGTCCTAAATGAGTGATACTTGACAACTGTGATGCATGGAACTTCACAGATGAGAGGAAACTACACAATTCTTGTTTTTTTATTGTCTTCTTTATTGCCATTTTATTGCTGGTGTACAGCAACATTTAACTGAATTGGTACGGACATTTTTTTTATGTAACCACAAATAATGCATCTTCCTTTTAGGATGACCCGATTCAGATCACTTGAATCGGCTCAGTCACATCTTTTTTAGCTGATCAGAGTCATAGGAAAGAAAAATGAGTGGTATGAAAGCAAAGTAATCCTGAGGTACACCAACATTGCTAAAAGACATTTTCTACACTTATAACTACACAGCATCTCAACAGAGCCGGAAAAAGCGGCAATTCACGAGGCCAGTGGGGGAACTGGTAGCTGTTACAGGAAGCTAACGTGAAGCTAAACTAGCGTGGCATAAAGGATCAATGTTCGTTTGACACAACTAGATTCATATGTCACCTGAAAAATGTATTTACCCCCCCAAAAAAAGATTTAAATGTTATCCTTGCTTGAAACCGCTGCTTCACCAGCCGTGTAAACTGTCTCATTTTGGTAGAGTTGTGTTCCTCTTCAGGAAAAACAACTTGGATGCACTTTTTTTCCCTCCATAATACATTGTCGAGGTATCAGTACTTGGCATTTCCCCAAATTAGGTGTTTTGGGTTTAGACTAGGGTGCAAAACAAAATGACTTCTCTTATCCTTTCTCTTGTCCTTTGTTTCACTATGCAAGTGACTGACAGAACCATAAAAATGAACTTCATAGCTACTTTTTGCCATTCATCGAACAGAACAATGGCTTTGATTTCAACAAAACAAGGCCGAAATCAAACTCAGACGAGATCATCTATTTTTCATATGTGTAATATGTGCCATGGCTAGATAAAGGTTGTGAAACGCTGCTATAGAACGGCTGTCATCTGGCAGCAACTCTAATTTTCACCCCCAAAAAACACATCAGCCTGGCTGGATATTCACACGCGCTCCTGAAGCATCCTTCCTCCGTGTCTTAATCATTCAATAAAAGCACATTTGCTAGCGGATTAGCCAAGCCTTGATTTGCCCGGCCTAATGAAAAAGTAAAGAGTTAGACAAATTAGGTTCGATTGATTCCGATAATCTTATATGCAAAGCTCCTAGCCGCCTTGATGGAGCCGTGCGAGGGCAAACAGAGACGGGAGAAAGGAGCGAAGACTGGTGAATGAGTGCCAGTGCCAGGTGTCTGGGCCAATGCCGTCTCGGAGCCACTCGATTGGCTTGATGGAGGCCGGGCCTGCTTAGCACGCAGCCTCCATCGCCGGCCACCTCTCCTAAAGTTGACAAGCATCCCTTTGAGCCAGCCGGCCCCCGTGTCTGGAGACGCCAGCGAGACCGCGATATAACCTCCACGCGCGTTTACCTCGACGGCACAGTTGCTGTTGTTTTCGCTGCTTCCCGCCGCGACATCTGCCGTTGACAGAAGTACCGCAGCGTGCGCAAATGTTGCGTTTAAATAAGAAATGCTGTAGGTATAATTACAGCGCCGTTTGTAACGCTGGCAAACAGCATTGAAATGGATCGGAACTGGCAAGGAGACATCTGAAAATGGGAACCACTTGAGTCGGACACTCCGTCATGATTTGAATAGCTGCTTTCTATCATTTTGATTCATTTGCTCTACGCAAAAGGGCGTATTGTTTTTGAGAACTACTTTCAATTTAACTGAGCAACATTTTTGGAAACTATCGTGGTAACGTTTCCTTTCTGTTTTTCATGAATTGGCAATATTTTGGTAATTCAGTAACTAACCTCATATGAATTTTGCCAACATTTTGTAACATTTTTCGTAGAAACGTTTGGTACTTTTTTTTTTTTTTTCAGGCTGACACCATTACGAGTATTCAACTCTTAAGTAGTCACAGATTACGATTCCAAGTACCGAGCACACACATTTTTCATACACCACTCCATAAAAAACAAAACAAAAAAAGAACATTTAACTTCGATTTGAGTCTTACATTCACCAATCAAGCATTTCTTTAAAATGTTGTGAAATTAATGGTCATGTTCTAGTTATTCATTTGTAAATTCTAGTTCGTGATCGTAAAAGAGTGACCGATTCTAATAATTGACTGCCTTTGCGAGTACATTGAAATAAGGCTTGGTATCGACCCGATACAAATACTTTTAGTAATTTAAATAACTGACCTCTAGTACATTATTTTTTAAACTATTGTTAAACTACCTGGATGCAATATTTGGCCACTCGGCAAAACTAATCATGAACATTTCTAAATAATGACAAGATAACAAAATCAAAAGCGCTTTCCAGTAGAAGTCGTTATTTCAATAATAAAGTGAAAACTATTTTTGAGCACTGCAATACTTTTTTTCAATATTTACTCCATGGCACATTCCTTTACCCAATCATGTCCTTTCGGTCAGTTTCCGCATGGCTATGAGTTCATTCTGGTTTTGCTAGTGGAAGATTGCAAGAATTTGTTTCAATACAGACTTGCGATCTATGCACTTCTCAATCGTTTGCTTACGTGAGTCATAGAGTATCATGCTCATGGTAAAGCAGCTGGTTACGAAGCGTTTCCTGCTTCAGACAAAAGGTTGCTGCATCACACACGTACACATCCTGTATCCAAACAACAGACCTGGCTGTGAAAACAGTGACAGGTCTCCCCAAAGGCCTCATACCTGCACTTGTGTATACTGTTTTCTCCCTGGTGAGAACGTGAAGCAGTATATATACAGAACAACCCCCGACATCCCCCCTTGTTCACTGTTTTGAAGCATGTAAGCTGTGCTATGTTTGTTCGAGCTGCCGATGTCAGATCCGAACGCTCAAAAGAACATGGAGCTGTCTTCCATGGCTTAATTATAGTTCATCACTTGCTCTGAGAGACAATTACACAGTAAAAGAATGGCCTTTGGCTACAATGCGTTTTTGAATATGTTAGAATGATTCTTACACCCGTGATTCCAGATAACGAGCACATACCAGGAAGATAAATTATTCTAACCGTATTGATTCATCTCAGCCAGGTGTTTTTTTTTTTTTTTTTTTTTTACGTCCCATTTTATACTGGTAATTAATGAGAGAGGGTGACAAATGAAGCAGAAAGTAGGACTTCTCTCGCTGACTGATAATCAATACAGGTCTCAGTCACTATGCACCATTTCATAAAAGTTGCAAACGTTGCAATTTCATTCTAGATACACATTGGTTTGAAACATGCAATCAGCTAAAACACCCTTGGATAACTCTACTGCTTTTGTTCACCCCAAAATAATACAATTAAAGTCCCCATTCATTCCCTATGATTTCCTCAAAACTTAGTTATCATACGTTCCAACGGTACATTCATCAATATTACACACTTACATTGCTTCCGTTTGAAATTTCAATCATTCAGCTTACTCAATTCAATTTTGAACTAGCCACTGAGCAAAAATGCAACATTTTCGCCATCATATTGGCCATAAAAAAACATCCCTATTTATTCCCAGCAGCACATTCAACAAATCATATTCGCATCATTCCCCATTACAAATTCTAAATGTTCAACTTATTGAATTCACCTTGGAATTTTTTTTCTGACTAGGGCTATATCAAATTTTAAAACAAAATGACTCTCCAATTGATTATTCCATCAAATAATCGAGCAGCTTTCCCTTCACCCCCCTTTTTTTAAATAAGGGCTGAACATGAATTGATTTTGGTTTATACATGTTTAATGTACAAAAAGTTGAAAGAGGGTATACCCATTATTTTATTGCCTATGCTAACTGGTTAGCAGGTGAGACTAGCATTTGCATGCTAGCATATATGGTCAACGAACTCTATCATTTACTTCACACATACATAATTTTAAATGCAGATACCATATGGAATACTGTCCTTAAAGTCACCTACAGAGGATACTTTGACCATGTGTAAACTTGAGAGTTGAAGGTCTGCCTGTTATTTTGGGAATTTCCATGAGCTTGTCTTTTATGAAAATCCATATGGCTGCTAAATTAGTACACATGGTGTTTTCCCCCTTCAAATTACTGCTGTGGTATGAGTTTTCCACTTAACAATCAAAACATTACTTTATTTTTGTCACTCTTTTTGTCATTGGAAAGTATCCCAAACTTATGAAATCTCCTGTTTCTTGGGAAAGTATTTTCCTTGTTGCCAATGCAAAGCTGAATATCTATGTAAGAAAGGTATGTGATGAAAAAGGTGGCAGGCACAAACATGGTTCTGGTGGCGCGTCCAAACGCATATGTTTAGGTGACCTATTTTTAGCCGGACCCGACTAGGTCGACTTTTTTCCCCCAGCCCTATTTCTGATGTGCCAAAATTTCAACAAAAATCCACAGTCATTCCCAATAACACATTTGAAAAAAACAAAAAAAACATTAATTATATTCAATATAATCTCATGGCATTCTCTTTTAATATAATTCCATATTCTTCAATAACATTCCACAGTTCAAAATCAGTCCACGTTACAATATTTTTTAAATGCAAATTTCTAGATGTATAAATATAAAGAAGTATATGTACTACCGCACAATTTTTGTGTTCTTCACTGGTTAGCTACAAAAGATAATGGGTTTACCTGCCTCAAACAAGGTTCTGAGGATCTCACAGAGATGCATGGCTAGCCAGACATATCGTGGTGAGTGAGAGGCAAATGTGTTGCTGTCATTCACATGATTGTAGGTGGCCTTCTACACTTGTGATGGATACACACCCACACACTCTAAATATCTCTTATGGATTGTCTCATTTACTTGAAACATGAGATGTGACATTATCATTCACATCTTATGGGCTGACTCAGGAAGAGGCATTGTCAATAATCGGACGTCATAGTGAGCCTGCATGAAGAGTTCCCATTTAATGCTCTTTAGTTGTAAGTTTGTGTTTAATATACGGTCGGCCGTAAAATGTTGCAGTTATCGCTGTGAGTCTTTTACAGTACTTCAGGGCCAGTGTTATTGAGAATACCGTATATAGTTAATCGCAGCAGTGACTCAAATTGTTTTGACCTTTTATTGTTGTATATTGAAATAAGGCCTATTTGCCCAGTATATCTAGCTTGGGTTTTAAAAGGGAAATGGCTTTGTTAGCTTGTTGATATGGTAGCAAAATTAACTTTTTCTCAGCCCATGAAAGCGACTGCAGAATTGTTTCGAAAAGTTCAAGCAAAGCATGAATGACAAATGTATGTGGAGCACTTAAAATCTCCTCCCATCAAGGGGATTTGCAAAACAAAGCATTTCATCTTACCCCCCAAAAAAGCTTCAGTCTTTCCTGATTGAGTGGCAGATGATCCCGATCATCCCGTTAATGATTTAAGTTGTTTGTAAGGCAGAGACTTTAGAGAGACTGCGCTATTTTTCAAGTGTCGGTGTTTATAAGGGCGAATAAAGCCTGGGCCGTCAGAAATTAATGAACAGCGGGTGACAGAGATGCACTTAGAGCCTTCTCTAAATGAGTTTGGCTGTGCTTCCATACACGCACACACACACACACACACACACACACACACACACACAAGCTGCTAATTTCGCTGTTGCACCACTTCCACAATGGGAGCTCGCCAAGGGGGTCGCCCTTCGCGTGGACGTTGAAAAGTCGAGGTTGTAAAGTCAGGCGCGGCAGGGGGAAAAAAAAAGGTCCACACATCACAATATGTGTCCTTAATGTGCAAGTGACAAGCAGTGCCTAGGGCACAAAGAACAGGGGAGATAGAACTGTTGATAAAAAATGATTTTCCTCAACCTCAAACGTGTTATTACCTCCTCCAGGGAAGATTGCTTGTGTTTTTCCTTATATTTTCTTATCTGTTCAATGCCCGGGTTTACAATAAGTATGTTTCTTTCACATTTGGTAACATTTTTGGTTTCAATGCTAACTAAATTGGAAAAAAAAATAATAATAATTTTGAGCAATTAAACTTTGGTGATATTTTGGTGACATTTTGGGTGATTTTGGAAATTACTTAAGGTGACATTTTGGTAATCTTTGTTGGCAGTTTTGGCAGCTATAGAAACCCTTTGGAAATTATTGGTTACTCTTTGTATTTAACCTTTAGTTCATTTTCAGAAACATTTTCTTTTACTATACAAGCCAAAGTTTTGTTTTGCTGAATTACCTTTGTTTACTAACTTTTAAACTTTGAAAATTGCACTCAATTTCTAGAGTACATTTTGCTCTGAAAAAATATTTTTTTTCAGACTACAAACAGATTTAGACTTGGATTTACTGCTTTTAAATTGTACTCTGTTTGGATGGATAAACAGATGTTCATCAAAATTACAGGTAAAAAAAAGTTAATAAAAAAAACAGTGCATACACATTTAGGAAACGTAAAAAAAAAGTCTAATCAGAGATAAAGTGGGTCTCAGAGATAGAGTGGGTCTTTTTCTAACTTATACTTAAAATTTTGTTTTAGTCTGAATAATCTTGATCCCTGTCCAAACTGATTAAAATTTACACTTATATTTGCTGCTTTTAAATTAGACTACATGTAGACAGGGACCAAATATAGCATTTTTAGAGTAAAGCAGACTCTACCAAATGTATTCCGTTGGGTAAGTGATAATAACGTTTTATTAAAGGCTTTAGGGAACACTTTTGGTTTCTTTTGGGCATGTTACTTAAAAAACAACAAGGTAAATATGTAAATGGACAACATTTTAGGAACTTTGGTAACTCAATTTTGTATTTTTGGTAAGTTTTTGCAACTTTGGACAGGGGTTATATGTCCATCTATCCATCGAAACATTCACCATCTACTCTTCAGCCCATCAGTTAGCGCTGATTCAGTTCATGACAGTTTGGCCTTAGCAAAGGTCTGCACCCTACTGAGTGCTATTTTTTTTCTTTCTATAAAACCTGGCCTTCACATAAGAACACTTTTTTTTTTCTTCCTTACCATTTCCAACTACGACAATGGCAGAAAATGTCACATTTCTAATGTTAGAAGGGATTATTTCATTCTTGTATTACTTCAGTGTATCCAACAACACAGATGGTGGCATTAAGTGAAGATAGTGGTTTAAGTGGATTTTGTACTGCGTGTGACAATATATTCTATTCAGCAGACACAAAGTAGTCGCCATAATCATCTATCTTTTATCCAGCTTTGTCCAAAACCACCCAAAAGGAGTAAATGTGGACATGTTTTGTATTATACGTCATAAATTGGGTTTAATGCAGAGTGAGACTAAGTAACAAAGCAGCATAAATCTCTCTGAAGACTTTTAGTGGACATGAACGCAGCATGGCTACAAGAACTTTGAACCGAGGTTGATGGGTCCACATGTAATTTGGAGAAGGCTAAATGGAGTGGACGAAATGGACATCGTGATGATGTTTATCGCTGGGGAACAGGACATCATTACGCACCTTGTTAAGCCCCGCAAGCAATACTGCATGGACGTAATTACCCATTTAAATGAGTATCCAGTGGCGTTTTTTCACCCGCCCCACTCCCGCTTTTAATTTCTCAAATTAAACTCTCAGACATAAATATGCCACATTGTGTTTCCTTTCATTGAAATCATCGGACTGTCTCAAGTCCCAACAGGGCACATGAATATGCAAATGTTTACCATCAAGCGCATAATTATCAACATTGTTTCCTGCAAAGGTTTATTAAGCTTTCAAGAAAACGTATGACTCCAGGAGGATATTACGGAAAAAGAAATAGCTCATCTTGCAGTAATGGGCCTTGGTGTAGCCCGTGAAAATGGCCTACATTTGTTTAGGGGAGAAAGGTCAGCTCGCATATTTAAACAGAAAAAGAAAACAAAGTTTTGCTATAGCCAAGGGAGAAATGTGTTTGCAATCCGTACAGTGGCTTTTATTTTTTTCATAAAGTTTTCAATATTTGTTTTTTTTACTGCATGTGTTGATTAATCTTCCTTCATTCTTTTTTTGACCAAATATCAATAAAGTTGTTATTTATATCATCATGAACGTAATGATACAGTAAATCATGTAGAATGCAGTTTCGGTAATATTTTTGGCAACAAACCTGTTTGTGGCTAGATATTCTGATCAAATTTATTTACTAACATTCTCTAATGACGGTTGGATTTTTGATGACTGAAACGTAAGGAAATATCGGCATTTCTCTCATGCAATAAACAGTAGATTAACACAGATATTTAACATATATCACTGCATTATTAGCCAATGAAACACTTTACAGCGTATCCAACAACAGATTTTGGGGCGGATCATGATTTCCGTGATCTAATCACAAAAATGGCCAATGATATCGCACCTGACTTTGCATAAAATGGCAAATATCATCCACTCATGATCAGGCCGGTGTGATTTCCGTAGTCTATACAATCGCTATATCGGAATATTACGATACAAAATATCACGCCAAGGTTTCAACATTAGCATTTGTCATACTGTACGTCAACATTTTAAGAAATTGCCACTTGGTATTTTTCTGGCTACTTGTTTCACGGAGAATGACAAATAGGGTTACAATGGCAAATAGCAGCTGGCAAGTTAATGTTTTGTTGTTGCAATATTTCTTTTTGCGAAATGGTCTTATCGCTTTTTCCCTCCTGCAACGTAGAGGCACAGACACATTTATTTAATACTAAGCGTGAATGAAAAGTTCCTCGAGCAGCCAGCTCTGACACCGGGGAAGAGTGACCTTTTCGCGGAGGCCTAAAACAAGGAGGTAGCAGGAGGATGTTAGTTAGCATTTCCCCCCCATCAGATTAAATGTCAACTTCTGCATGCATTATTGTAGAATAGTAAGTAGGAGGACTTGTCAAACAATTTGCCGGCACGGGTGGAAGAAACCCAACTGCGTTCAAGTTACGCCGTTGCCCCTGCCTTTACTTGAAGGTGTGTAAAATGATCGTTGTGTGATCCATTTTGCCGACGGACCGTCGTTAAGAACGTCTTAAGAAAACTATCATGGCTGGAAATAGCTTGACTTATTCTTGTGTCACAATGTTTTCTAAAGTGACCAGAGTGTATTAACAGAGTGGCACTGAAGTAGTCGTGAAAAGCTGCATTGTTTATTTTTTTTGGCCCCATGGTGCAAAGGCCCCTCATTTCACTTGAGAACATTCAAATTTCGCTTTTGTTTCAAGACATAAACCTGCATTTGCATCAGGGACTAATATATGGCGGTTTGGACTGTAGCGGTGGCAGAAATCAGCTGTCTCAGTGGCGCAGGGCGACGTGGCCGTCTGAGCAGCGGGGTGGCGTAATTGTGCATTGTGCATCCACACAACAGAGGTAGAGCATGTAATGAGCTGCAGCACTTGCAGCCAGCCAGCCTAATGGGCTATGACCGAGTGTGGAGGCCTCACGTTCCCCCTGCTCTGTGCGGCTGCCATTTTTTCCCCCCCGTGCTCACCCCCCCAGACGCCGTCACCCCTGTTATCCCCCTCTTTTATCGCGTCTACCTCAGCCGCTGTCGTTCCCCCAGCTCCGTGTGTTTAGCTCCTATTCTCATTCATGATGTGTGCAAATCTCAAAGCAGTCGGTGTGATTGAGCTTGACATAAAGCGGAGGAGCCGCGAGATGACATTAAGAATTAAGCAGCACAATGAAGGCTCCGGGAGAGAATTTTGCTGATGTTAGGTGTCGGGGATTTGTTGTTTGAAAGTCTCACCTTTCCATTAAAGAGTGCTTTGCATTTTTGCATTCACACGCATATATGCGGGTTTCTGCCCGGGCTAGTGTTGCTGGGATTATAGGTTTCCAGAAAAGGGCCTAGGCGTATTATTTACACCCAATGGCGGCTTGAAGAGGGATGAGAATCCATTTCTTTGCTTGAATAATACCAGGTCAAGTTGCTAAGACAGGAAAGTGTGCCAGGAATAGATGATAGCGTCTCCTTCTGTGCTGGGGACATGGAGAGGATGAAAACATCACTAATGATAATAGTTATGACTGCCTTGCTTTGAAATTCATAATGACTCCGCCTCCACCCGCTGCTCGCTTTCAGCATTAGGAAATAATATTCAGGCATTTCGACTTTCCCCTCACGTCCGACGTTTGACATAGCACAGCCCAGACAGCCAACTTAATGAAGGAAAAGCACTTGGCCTCACTGAGGTGGCTTTAAGTGTCGTCTTTTTTTTTTTTTTTTGTCACGCTAACTTCTTTCGTTCCACCTGAGAGCTGCTCCTTGTTCCAGTTAGAAAGGTAGAGCGCTGGTGCTCCTTAAAGAAAAAAAGCCACCATTTATAAGCTCTGGGCTTTAATAATGTAGGTTGATGATTCCTTTGGCGACCAAAGCAGGAAGGTTGTCACAGAGCTGTGTTCAAGAGTTCTTATTGAGTGTGGCCACGATATAGTATTGAATCACTCCAAATAAGATATTCCACCCCCAAAAAGTGCCACTTTTTGCACGCTTTCATGATTGCAACTTCTACAATACAAATTCATTTAAAATGGTCATTTGTTTAACTTCATACATGACGCCTGATTCAGAGTCAATAGCAATGTTATGAAGCCACATGGCACATGGAAATGTAAGCCTAATTAGGTTTTACCCAACTGTGAACTAAATTGTAACACGTGTCAGATACAGAGCTTTGCAAATCAACATTGCTTCATTAAAGACAAGAATTAGCTCTAAGTTGGCTCAATGTAACAATTTATAGTTAAATTATGTCGCAGATATGCAAATCGCACAGTCAAACTCTCATATTAAAATCCAATATTTACTTCCTAGTGAAGCATTTTCAACCAATTATTATTCACTAGGACTTCCATACGTTCCCACCTTTTTTCATACTGCTTATTCTTTTCAAGTTAATAAGATTTACACATTTAAAGATACACATTAAGAATCCAGCTTTGTAAATATTTCTTCCAAATAAACAAAACTCATCAAAATGAGCTAAACTAGAGTTTAAAACATTTTATTTGCAAGCTTATGTTAGCTTCTCAAAATGGCTTAACTGACTTGAAAAGAAAAAGGAAAATTCACAGGTCAATTGTCCAGCATTGTCATATAAAAACAACACATAAAATACATAATTTGTAATATTAAAAATCTTCTTAGATATTTGTTAGTCACTAGCAGTTATAATATCATGCTTTTACTTATATTTCTTTTTTCCTGGGTGTCCTGTTCAACTGTTTTGAAACATGTTTATTTCATTTACAGGTGCTTGTGTAGTCCAGTTAAAAAACATCAATTTTCTATTATGGCAAAGTAAAATTAACAGTGCATCATGATGGTTGTCAAGTACAACCTCTAAATGCTTTTTTTTATACATATATTGTGTTCTTGTTTGCTGCTTTGTCGTGCACAGCCTACTTTCCAACTGCTGGCACCAAAATTGGGCAGAAATCCCCATTACAAGCGTGCGTTTGTGCCCAATATAGAAATCCTAGTGCTGTCTAGTTGCCAACATCTGAATGTGTTATAATAAAAAAATAAATCTCTGCTCCACATTTATACGTGCTTGCCTACTTTTAGAGCACAGAAAATGGAGAACTAGAGCATTGGGGGAGGAAGGACATGGTTATGGTGCTGTGCCTTTTGATTTGTACGCTAGTCGCTGATGATTATTTGAGCCTCTAAGCCGAAGATTTGGCCTTGTTTTTGCCATGGGAAGTCGTGTCAACAGGGACAGGATAGCTCGGCTTGAGGAGCTTGTGTGAGGCTAAGCTGGTTGGCAAAGAGAATCAGGTACGTGTAGCATGCAAGAAATTTTGGGCATTGCTACCAATGGTCGACTAAAGGGAGACGAATCCGAACGTGGTGGACGAGAGCATTTTTCCGATTCTAGATCTCCATCACTTGGCGTGTTAACAGAACTGGTAGTGAGCCAGTCACTCCGTTTTCATGAGCAACTGGAGGAACAGACTTTTTTGGTTTAATTTGGGGGACTAGTTCTAATCCAGAATAAACCTCTCAAGGATGAAGCCCCCTCCCTCCTCCCACCACAGTTGGATTACGGGAGTGTCTTTAAAAGGATAAGGGCTCCGCTTTGCGCCGCTTCCCTCAACACTTGTTTGGGATTTAAAGAGCGGGGGAAGGCGCTTCGGCGTCACCGGATGTGGCCGAGGTGGAGATGAGTCAGAGATTAGGCATCTGACAAATGAGATCAATGGTAATCACAATTTGCCATTTTTAAACCACCCTACCCAATCCCCACAACCCAACAGACACAAATGCATATGCTTCCATTCCCAGCCACCCAAGGACTTTCAGTTATTGTTTTTTAATAGACTGAAAGAGGCTAAAATGAGAAGTCCCGTTGAGTTTGGCGAGTGCCTTTCGATCGTTTATTAACACCACAATGGAGTCTAGCTGAAAAAACTGCCGAAATGGTTGGAGCATGTGACAAACTGATCAGCGCTACAATGAAAAGAAATGAAGCAAATTACTCACATTTAGCTTTGTGCTGAAATCATTTGTCTCTGCCTTTATGACACTGGCCATATTCTTCATAACATAAATTTACTTTATGCCATGAAAGTAAAAGTAAAAATGTTTATGCATTTTTACTTTTACTTTCTTCTTAATTTTTGTCATGGCAAGCACATTGGAATAGTGGTTAGCAAGAAGCGACCAATCCAGTCCAAAAGGCAGCAAGAATAGGCTTCATTGACCATCAAAATTGTATCAAAAATGAATGGATGAATATCGACCAATCCTACCATTAGAATTACTTGGCTGTCTTCTCTGTATGCTAATAGCCCACTGCAGTGTTCATTCATTGTACACCTCCAAACACAGAGCTCTATGACACATTTCAAAGTTCACCTCAGTTAAACTTTAGAACACTGAACAGCAGCATTGAGCACAGCATGAGCCCACATAGACTTTATTAACACACAGTTGAAACATCGATTGACACACATATAGATGTGTGACTTCCTCAATTTGTGTTGGATTGGTTGGTGGTTGCTGCTTTTTTTTTGGCTCTGGCTTCACAAGTTTGTTCTCTTTGCTCCTAAATGTAACTAATGATGTTCGATACCCTTTTTTTTCTCAGACCGATACCTATATATATATATATATATATATATATATATATATATATATATATATATATATATATATATATATATATATATATATATATATATATATATATATATACACAGTTGTTTATATATATTTATGTCCCCTGTCTTGTCCATTTTGTCTCAAGACAGCAAAGTTAATTACACCCCAACACGTGCAAGGCGAATACATGGAAGGGTAGCTGAAATGAGTCAAAAGATAGATACAGACAAAAAAAAGAATGTCCACTACAGTGGGCATAAATGAATGGACAATATCTCAGGAGGATATAGCGTTTTTTTCTTTAATTTTCAATTCTTTAGTTGTACAGCAGTTTGCCAATCACCAATTTTAATTTAAAAATTACTCCAAGCTCAATGGATTTACCAAAAAAAAACAAAACTGATTAGACCATTTTATTTTGGGCTAGAATTTAATACATTTTTAGATGGACCTGTGGCTGACTAGCAAATCGCAGGCTCAGTACATCAAACCGTCACACAACAGTCCAGTCACATCCAAACCAACAGATAATTCAGAGTCTTCCAGGAACCTTTCATGTATGTTTTTAAAATGCGGGAGTCAAAAAATAAAACAAAAAGGTGAGCGCATGGTTCAGGTGTTGTGCAGGAAATAGTTCACCCTGCCAGTTGCATTTGACGGTTACAACAGTTGAACAGACACCAATCTGGCATACATAAGCATATGTGTTGCTTGAGATACTTGTGTAAGTGTGAGGCTGTTGCTTATTTTGTCGGAGGTGCGATGGTGACAAGGTGACTGAATTCCTTGCGGATCTCGCCCGTAAACCCTCAGCTCTTATCTCGGGAGGCAGCCTGGGAGTTAAGATGCTGCCAAAACCACACGGGGGAGGTGAGACTGGCGTGGAAATAGATGCACCTCAGCGGAGGGACTTGTTTACCGCAGCCTCGTCATTTGTGCCTCAGCTCGTTAGGCCGTGCCCGCGATTGGCGCAACAAACCTCCTTGCTCTTTCACAATTAATAATGGGACTTAAACTCTAACACATTAGGCGGCAGCTAATTAACAGATGCAACATCGGGGGGATGGGGGGGGGGGGGGGGGGGGTAGCGATCTCACCTCCAAAGGTATAAAGGCACACCCTGTAGCATTTCATGTCAAGCGAAGTTCAGCGACGCAGCGTGCAATTAAATCGATTTGAAAAGACGCTTTAAAAGGTGACAAAGAAGAACGCCATCCTCAGCCCCGCCCCTCCCTGTTTTTCATTATCCATGCGGCCCGCATCCTCTCTAAATAGTTTTGCATGACCTTTGCTACAGTAGCGCTAATTATTAGCAGCACATAGGCCCTGCAAGGCACATGGCTAATTAGAGTGGATTTATCTGAGGGGACATTGGCGCCACTCTTCATAGGCATGACTGGGCTGCCATCAGCGCAGGTGATTTAAAGCTGCCGCTAAGGTTAATCTGGCTAACACAGTAATAGTAATTAGAATCATAATCATGACAAACATAGTTTTGATAGCAGCACAGAGCAGATCAGTCACGGGGTTCATTGTTAACAAGCTGGTTTTATCGGCTCTCCGCTTTGACGGATGTTTGACTGCGCTTGTTGAAAGCTATATCTCCCTTTGAAAAAAAAAAAAAAACATTGGCCTTTAATATAGGACCTCTTGTCATTGTATCTCATAAAGACTTGTTATTGGAGAACGCAGTATTTTTCAAAGCACGGACATGAATGGAGAGGGGCAGCTGGAGCTATCTTTTGGCTGGCGGGCAACTTGTGTAATGAGCCTAAGAGGGTTCCAATTATTCCACTTGTGATCAAAAAGGAGATGGAGATTACTTCTCTTGCCTCTTTTTTTCCCCCTCGCTCTCTCTCGCTGACATTTTGCACAGTAACATCTTTTGATAGGGGCCAGGGGAGGGAAGGGAAAAAAGATGATTACTAGAGAGCGTCTGATAGTCTTGAACAGGCAGTTCTGGCCTCTGCATTAGGACAAAATATGATTTTCAGACTCAAATGTTCTTTTGTGCTTTCCTATAAGGACGGATTATTGAAGACAAACCCTGAAATGCATTCATTGTTGGTTCCTCAATATCAATTTCAAATGCTGTGTGATTATTGGTGTGCTGTAATTGCCTTGTTAAAAAGAGCAGACAGTAAAACAGGAAGGTCCTCCAGTTGGAGCTCAGGGCGAAACTGATTTGCAGTCAAGCCAAGGCGCCAATTAGGGAACTCAGCAAGCATGTTACATTTTGATAAATAGCAAATATGAAACATGCACAAATACCTAAAACATGTTAACACTGCCAGGGAATTGTTTAATTGCCGAAAGTGAATTTGCAATGGAAGGTGAACTGCATTTTTTTTTTTTTTTTTGACAAAGCTATAATTGGGTTAGTTTTTAGAGTGTACACAGGATAGCATGGAAAGACTGTAAAATCGTTAACCAAAAACTCTATTTTCCTCAATAATCAACACTCCATGTCTACATTTTGGAAATCTATTTAGCAAAAAGTGAGTTGTTTGTTTGTTTGATTTTTTTTTAAAGCAAAACAACAAAAGTTGAGCCTCAAACTAAACCTCCTGGCATTTAAAAAGGATACTAAACTTATTAGCAATTTTCAGCATTTAAAAGTTAATATTTAGTATTTAATCAATTTGACGATTAAATATTTTTTGACGTACAATTAATACCTTTAAAGCCACATTTTTCCACTTGCTGTCAACTGAAAATTGTCGCATGACCAATCAGAGAACATGTGAAAAAAACATGTTTTTAAAGGTATATATTTTGCATGAAAACTATTTTAGGCAACACAATTTCTATAAACAAAACTAGGAATGGGCGAGAACCGATACCTGGCCCTGTTTCAAGGCATCGGTACTTGTAATGGCATATTATAGTCAAAGATATGGCATATCATATTTAAAGAAAAATATGATATTGGAATATGTAAGGCTTTTGAGGATGGTGTTATATATCAAAAATAGTAGTGGTATTGGTACATGGTATCAGTATCAGTAACTGTTACTACTTAGTGCTTGAAAAATGAAGTGGTATTGAACGTCTCCAGACATCAACATGACCTTTTTTTTCGGCTAAATATTGTGAATTAGGTTTGTATTCCTGTAGGTGTATGTGTTGTTACATTTAAAAAAAAAAAATCCACCACAAATAAAAAATCTTACCCACTATGAATATTCCAAAAACGATGGATTCATATTCACATAAAAAGGTTCCCGTGGAACCTCAACCTATGCCATATCTGCATTAAAATTTGCATTCCTTTTGACGGTCTGTTTCTTCAGGAGCCCACTTAGGCAAACCTCTTAGTTGACCCCCGATGATTTGTTTACAGCCGTTGTTGGCTTCTGGCACCTCGTACAATCCATTATGCCTCACTTTCTTTGGGCTGTGGCTACATTCCAGCATTACCTCATGGCCATGTTAGATCACATACTGCGATCAAAAACAATTGTAATGCTTTGTTTGTTCTAAAAAGCACAGTACTGCTTAGACTGCACCCATTAAAAAGGACGACGGGCTTGGCTGGCGGGGGATTTGATAGCCGAGCCCTGCGCTATTTTCCTATAAAGCCGTCAGGAGGAAGGCGTGTTGTGTTTGTTGTGTACTTGCTGGCTGCAGCTGTTTCTCCTCCGCCTAATAGTGACAGCCATGCCTCCCCCTCACCGCAGCACAAAAGAGAGTTGAAGCATTCAATTGTGTAGGGATTGTTTCCTCCCCCATTTGATTTATTAAATTCACAGATTACAAGTAAAAGTACATTAGACGCCTGGGGGTGACTAAAGGGATTTCTCGACCGTCGACCATCAAGCTATCGGGGCCTGGGAGAAATGGAATGATGAAAAACAAAAGATAAAATTGTGTACTATGGCGCTGGGACAAGGCGAACTCTTCCAATCAGCCCAGATAAACATCCAGCCCAGAGATATGTTCTTGCAAGATAACGGCTTAGCACACACGCTGACATACAAACACGAGTGCGCGCGGAGCGGGCGCTTTTGATAAGCGCCGAAAATTACTACATGTTGTTTAGGGTGGCAGAACAAAAGGATTAGAAAGGACTTCATTTGAAGAAATCAAAGCTGTGGAAAGGTGGATGCCGGTGGAAGATGCATTTCAATGGGCTAGATTAAACTTCATAATGGAGACATAATTACAGGGAAACAAGATACGTCTTTGCGAATGTGTGCGCGCGGTGATACGGTAGCACCTCGGCTTCCCCCTGTCGAGGAGGCGCAGATTCACCGTCTGTTGCTGTTTTCCCCCGTGGATCCCCCCCGCGGTGTAAAACAGTTTGCCCCCTGAAGTCGGGGCAAAATACAAATTCAATTAAATAAAGTCAGTTCAGCTAATCCCACCCCCCCACACACACACACACATAGAGACAAACAAACACTTCCCCCACTACTGAGTGGGCCAAGCCCACTGCATCTGGCCCCTCTCTTTCACTTGCAGCGACCCCCTGCTTGCATGCTGCTAGGTTGCCATTCCCTGATGGAGATGGCTGCTCCAGTTTTCATTCCCACTGCGACTATGTGTGTGCGCTTGGGTCAACACATGTTTCACTGCAGATTCCTGTTGCGTTATTCCCCTCCTGACTCACCGGGAATGCACATTGTTGAGCCCCTCCCTTACTTTTCTCACCCACATTTTTTTTTCTCTTTCCTAACATCGGTAATGGATTATAAACAGAAGCGTAGCGCTGGATGTTATTCCCATCGGAGAGCGTCCGATCCGGTTAAGAAGCCGGATTTACAGATGCGGCGATGATGGGCAAGCAGCTAATGCTTTTGCTGTCACTGTGACAGCTGCCGAGTAAAACCATTGCCGTTGATGACCGAACAGATGTGCCTCACATTGATTTAGCAGCAAACAGGATCAAAATCATAGTGCGGTACCTGCTTATCTGGTTCACTGCGAGGCATGGCTTTGCTGTGGTTATCGCAAAGGGTGGTTCTCGATTTGGGGGTTGGCTATGATTTGGCGATCTGCAAATTCATTTGTGAAAAACAGTGATTGTTTTGATTTAAAAAAGCCTATAATTGGGTTCTGGCACACTAATTATATAAACACAATAAAGAAACAAAGGTCTACCATAACTTTGGGATATCTGGGTCATCTGAAAAGGCATCATCTAGAGTGCGAGCCGATTTTGAGCATTTTGACGCATATTTCAACGCCGAAAGAATATTGTATTGTATGACTATGTAGACCAGGGCTCACCAACCTTTTTGAAAGTGAGAGGTACTTCTTTGGTACTGTAATACGAAGGGTTTCCAGTTTATGTGAAGACACCGATCATGTTAACGATTTTTCACAACAATTAAGGAACAGCTGGAGTAAATATGCAAATCAAGTGTAATATGTAATGTAAATGCAATACATTTATAATTGTTTGTAAAATTCATAGAAAATCGCCATTGTTCTATCTTTTTGAAGCTTTTTGCAGAATAGGCCTGCGGGCTACTCATGTGATACTCGGGGGCTAACCAGTGCCCGCGGGCACCACGTAAGTGACCCCTGATGTAGACATTGCTGGTACCATATGAAAGATTGGATTCCGTTCTTTTCCTAGAAAAGAAAGTAAGATTCTATCTTATTCATTTCTATAGTAATCACTTTTTGAAAGTAGGTCATTTGAGTGACACCAAGCTATTCTGGACAAAAGGAGAAAATGAGCTTTTTTGTGAAAAGATGTGTTTTCTGCACATTAGTGACTTTGACGCAAATATTTTTTTAATAGCATCTGAAACATCTCAACAGTCCTTCCCTTTGATAAAATGAACAAAAACGGTGAAAATGTGTTTTTGATGAAAAAATAACAGTTTGCGTATGTTTATAACTACATTACAACAGTGCTCACTTTGCATAATATTAAGGGGAGCGCTGGCCGCAACAATCATCTACCCATTCATGAGAAAAGAAAAACTTGGGGGTTAAGATTCTCTTCACAGGCACACAACCTAAGCATTTTAAATGACAAAAATTTCGTTCATGGCACTGAAAGGGTTAACAAGCATCAAATCAGATTTGTTGATCCCTACCCCCTCTGATAACCACTGATCTAAAGCATCGGTTTAAAAATACAAATGTTGTTCCCAACTTAGATTTTTGGATTTGTGACGCATGGACTGGTTGACGCAGCTGTTACACGCAGATATTCCAGCACATGCACCTGCCCTTTAAAAGCTGCGTCGCCCCATCACCCGAGCGCCATAGTGTAAACACGATTTGTTTGGGAGAGTGGCCCGGGGTGGTGGGATTAATGAACGCTGATGAAGTTCCACTCATATACCGGGCACTGCCTCCATGTTTGCCGGAGTGGCTCGTGAAGCCGGAGTATGTCTGGAGGCGGTGACTAATTCCCTTTACCCAGTGTCAGATTAAGGCATGTCAATAAACAGACCAACTCAATCCATCTCTGAGCGACTGCATCCGCCGGCCCAGTCTTTGCTGTCTGTAATGAGCTGCTGCAAATCTCCGTCAGTCTGAAATGTCTGGAAAGATGCCTTGTCACAGTGCGTGAGGAGGGACATAGCACAGAAAGATGGGTGCGCTGCTCACCTTCAATGCTGGATCTACACAATTTCCTATCGGCTTCCATGTTGTGTCTCAGAATTACTGACAGTGACGCATCTGTGATTTTCGGTTCGGTTTTCGGATCCTCTAATATGCGTTTTTGGTTTTTTTTTTCATCTCAATCTCTTATTTCTAAATATTATTTGAGGAGTTGAATGCATGTTCGCGATTCAGTCAGAAGGTGCATTTATTTTTGAGACGACATTCATGCAATTTCACGCACACAGGTCCTAAGGTATTTACTTGTTGAATGGTTATCCTTCCTCCATCCACTAGATGGCAGAGTCTACACTGAACTACAAACCTTTCGTTTTTAGTTTAAAAAGAGGAAATTGAAACATGGAAAACAAGCCTCTCCATGATCTCCTATCAGGTGTTAACGCAAACAAAATGAAACTGTAATTAGCTTTCTTCAAGCTTCTTTTGCCTCGACACGTTAAACTATAGTCTTCTCGTAGAAGAAGAGGTAGCAGCAGAAGAAGAACATCTTCTGTGACAAGTCAAAAGAAGTTCAAGAAAACTAAATTACGCTCGTATTTCATTTACCAACATGTTTAAAATATACACATAATAAAAGATCAGACAAAGGCTTCCTCTTAGCGGATAGAGAGGACTAGCCAGTCGTACAACACGTGAATATCTATGTGAATATAATAAATGTTCGTACCAGATTACCACAAACACACCTTCTACACTTTATAAGCAAAATAGAATGTTTTACAAAAGATAATTTAAAAACACATGAAAATTGTGAATGTTTGTGAATTAGAACAAAACAAACACATAGCTTTAAGATTTGTGTCAATAATTTTGACACAAATCTCTTTCCAGCCCATGTGGCACAATTGTGCTATGTTGAAGCATGCAGCATATAATCAGGCTTGTTCCGAAGTGGATCGAATCAGATACGAATCGGATGGCTGCTGATGCAACCGCATCATTAACAAAGAGATAGGATCTACTGTGTCAATGCAAACCCGATATCATCAAATTACGCAACACATCCTTCCTTGTATACATCAGCGATGTATACAAGCAACCAACTACCCAAATAATCTGTAAAACACACAAACGTAACTGCGCTCTTGTAAATCCAGGTATAAAGAGGACTTTATACAACGATGTGTTGTCAATTTGTAAGGTTTGAATGTTAATCAGTTCTCTTTTGGCTAATTTAGCTCTTCTTGACGCTCAATTCTTTATGGTTTTTGTGAGGAAAAGTTAGGCTGTTTGCTCAGTCGCCAGTGTTTACATAATGTGCACGCTTTCCGAATGTGTGTTTGTAAGGCTCGGCCCAAGGGAGGGGGTGTAAACCTTTGGGAATATCTCATGCTCCAAATTAGTTTGCCTCACTTCTCTCCACAACACTGGCTAATGTAGGGCACGAGTGAGAGGAATCAATGCTATCTAGTAATTCTCACACCAAAAAAATAAATAAGTGACTGCTAATTATTTTATGTGCGCAGTGCTTGTTCCCAAAGGGTCAGAAGCACAAATCCGTTTGCAAAAAGTTGCAAGATCTTTTTTTTTCCTTTAATCCAAAGCTCCCTCCTTCATGACAATTTACACATTTTTTGGTAGGGATGAGATGACTGAAAACTTTTTAGCCCGAGATCCAAATGAAATCAAATCCCCAAAGACTTGCCCTGAAGGGGGAATTCTTAAGCTGATTTCTCATAGGAAACAGCGCAGATACATTTTTCTCTCACCGTCTTCCCGCCGTATTATTATGTAAAACGGTATAACTTTATCTCATACGCTTCTTTCTTACTTTGAGATGGATTGAGTCTGCGGGCACGTGCGGCCATGAATGCTGAACAGGTGTTCAATGCAAGCCTTACGCCGCTTCAGACTTTTGATAACGCCGTACCAAGATCGCTATTCAACAGACGCCGATCAGCCTTGTCACTCGGGACAAAGGCAACACAAAACAACCGCCGCAGGAAGTCACACGGCCACCAAAGTTTGAGAAATTATGTCAGAGGTGAGCGACGACCCCCTCCCCAAACAGAAAAACAACTGACTTAAGCTGCTTAAGAGTCGCTCGACTACGTTGGAATGCAGATGTCTGCAGAGGGGGGCCTATTATTTAAGATCTTTTCATCATGCTGAAAGGGGGGGGGGGGGGGGGGTGGCTCTAAAACACATGAATAATGAATGCAGTTTCTATCAATGTATGTATAATTAATCACATGTCTTCCAACTGGATGTCTATGGAGCCTCTAGGCCTGAGTGACATGGAGACAAGTCTGGACTATTGTCTGAGTCTGGCAGTAAAAACAACAAGCAGGCATCATAGGCATTTTTCATATAGAGAGCTTACGGATGAATGGAGTGACTGATTAATCGATTAAGTGATCGTAAAAATACTGTCGATTCTGTGGAACTGAATTTTGATCACTGGTGAAATAGCAATATTGAGTGCGCTGCTTGATTGTAAATAATAGGGGTGCAATATTTGGCCTGGAGAAAAACAACATCAGATTTAGGAAGATGAGCTACATGGAAATAGCCATGGAAACTGGAGTTAAGAGCTTTTATGGTTGGTAGAGTTAAATGCCACAAGCGTCTTTCACGCTAGCCAGCAAAGGGCTGCGTATTAGAAAGCAATACAGTAAGGATGCTGACAGTATCACAGACATAACTGGAGGATGACCAAGGAAATGACCATTTGTGTTGAAAGTAGAGATGCAACGAAGAATCGACACGTAATCAATAATCAAATAATGGATCATTATTCGTGAATAATCGAATAATGGTTTAGGGCAGAACTTCTCAAATGGGGGTTTGAGTACCCCTGGGGTTATTTGAAAGCACTTCAGGGGGTATGTGATTTGAACGGAATAACTGAAGATCAGCAAGTCTATTTTCATGCATTTTCATGCCCAAACAGGAATAGTACATTTCTTTTCAACTTAAGAGAACATTAATTGGAACAAGAAGCAACTTATTGGATAGTTGTGTTATAGAGACTACATTCTTGTTAAGTTATATATGGATGTGCTCTTTTATCGGTGAAGCAAGATACAGTAAGTCTTTTTTTCGCCAAACTGAAACAAACAAAACAAAAAATATCTGGTTTGTTCAAAATAGATTTTGGATTTTTGTCAGCCCAAACACAAAATGTTTGACTTTTGACATCATTGAACTGAGCTTTTCCCCAATGCTAGTGGTTCAGAATTGAAGGGAATGTCCTGTTTTTAAAATAAATATCCATAATTTAAAACATGTTTTTAAATCTGATTTGTTAATTAATCAAATACTGTAATTGCCAGATGATTCGAATAAAGGCTGGGTGCAGCCCTAGCTAAAAGAAAAGATGACTTTCCCGTCCTCGAGTTCCGAGTCGAAGACACAGGCAAATAAATGCTGCTTCTCGGTACAAGGGTAAAATAAGGTTGACTTCCTTAGCCTTTCTTGTCCATTTTCACAATTGATTGTCTTTTTCGACAAGAGAGGGAAGTATTTGTTCACCTTCACACGGGAAAGCTAAACGACAGCGACGGAAATGCAAGCAGGAAGTGTTGTTGTGTTTACGCGTCTGTGTCATTGTGTTTGAGTGGGGCCATTATTTGCTTTGCTGGGACAATACTCCACATCAAGGACAAACAGATGACCATTGCTTTTTTTTTTTTTTTTCCAATTCTTCTTCAAGCCAAAGAAAAAGGGATGACTTTTAACACGTTCTCTCAGCCGCAATAATTCACTTTGCTAGCATGATTGATTCCCGGACAGGGCCGCTGGGTTTGGACTAAATTGACGGGTGATGGAGTGAAATGATGCAGAGAACGTGGCAGGTTGTTTGTCACATGTGTACCCCTCTGTCACAATTGATCGAATATAATTTGAGCGTGTGGGGGAGCCCGTTGATATTAAATGGTAATAACTCTCAGTATTCATCAGGGCTGACTCCCCGCAGCAAGCAGAAATAGAAAATGTAATCTCATCCGCAACTATGGCTGTGGCCTCAAGCTCTCTAGCACGCTTTTTCGCCACTGATCCTCCCTGAGGGGTCCTGGCCTGTCTCAAGGAAGAGGGGAATCTATAATCCGGCAGATGGCGGAGGATCTATGGGAAATACTGTTATCGGGAAGAAGGTGGAATATTTGCCGGCAAAGGGGGCAAGGGTTCTTGGGAGTTATGGTAGCTCAACGGTATGGGGTAAACAGATTATAAACCGCCATCAATGGGTCTGAGGAGTCTTTGTCTTTCGCGTCGTCACAATGGGACTCGGCGGCTCGGCGGGGGGTAGACCTACAGGTGAGCCGGCGCCTTCTTTAAACGCGCATTCCCGCCAAGTCGGGGGTTTTTTGGACAAGAAAAGCTCAACAAGGGGGAGCATCTGTGTGTGCAGAAATGTGCATTAACACTCGGTTAAGCTTAGTTGCTGTCACGGGGGAATGCAGACGTAGGCGTCTGCATCCAAGGGAGAGCAGACTCAGGACTAAAAAAGATCCCAGGTTAGTTTTATTCCATACATCTTTCTTCCTGGTATGGGGAAATTGCAGAGTATTCCGATGTAATGTAGCGGTCCCCAGTAGGCATGGGACGATATCACAATCTGACGGTATGATAACCTTGAGCAAAAATATCACGGTATTGAAAACACGGCTCTAAAATAGTTCATTTAAATGTTTTTTCTCAGCCATTTCTCTAGATTATATAAACTACAGTATTTTATTATTAAATACAATATATAATACATTCAACTACTGTCTGTATTAATTAATAGTACAACATGGATTCTGTCATTTTATGTTGACGAGGGTTCGCTTTCGTGACCCTTACTTTAGTTTGATAGACCGCTCGCATCTTAACTGGAGCGATATCACATGAATGCTTTGTAAATGTAGCATAAACATGTTAGCCCTAGTAGTTAGCTGTAGTAGCTAACAGAGTGTTATTGAAGCTGACAAACCAAGAAGTGGATGTGATTGGCTGTGGCAGATGCTGCTACCATATAGTCCGAAAAATGCATTACTCAACCCTTAAGAAGTCTTCAATACCGACATCTAAGGTATCCTAATGTTCATCAGTAAGGCCTTTAGTTCCTGATGGCAAAAAAAACTACCTGAGGGCCGTTACTGCCACTCTCATGATTATCCCATGCCTTGACAATACGCAGCAGTACACAACTTAACAAAATAAACACAATGTTTTTCAAAGGGTTTCTATAAACACAATTTAGCAAAAAGTTATGTCACGCTCCGGTCAATTTGCTCTTAATTTAAAAATGAATATGGAATATTCTTGTCACAGCATTAAATAAAGTTCTCCGATACCTGCTGCTTAAATTCTCACGTACCCCTTGAAGTGCCTCCACGTACCCCCATTTGAGAACTACTGCGATAGCTCACTCACTTGGCAAAAGCATTTTCCCTTCTTCTTTTGCTTGCTGTGTCTATGAACACTGCTGTTCAGTACAGTTGATGTTACGGCTAAACAAACCCCAGCCTGCCCACACATAACCCCACAGATACATTTCAAAGTGTTTTGATCGAATCGGTCTGGTTTGTCTTTTTCTTTTTATGTGCGCCTTTTATCTTGGTTGTTTTCTCTCCAACAAATTAATGACTAAATGGTCGCGGCTCAGACAGTTAGGAATGACTCGTTTCTGTGGTTGTTTTCTACTTTTAGAAACATACAAACCTCAGCTATCTTTTCAGCATTTAACTAAGCGATGTTCAGCAAGTTGACATGCTTGAGTTATACATTGTCTGTTCATCGATTATTATTTCTTGCTGGACTTCATAAATCATTAAAATAATTGGAGGAGAATATAGCGAGTCTCGCCTGGCTTTCCAAATCATTTAGAATTTATCATAACGACTTTGCATCACATTTAAAAAGCTGATTAATAATATTTTGGCTAGCCAATATGGGAGCCAACACACAGCTGGAAGGCATCTATGATTCTTTGTCAAAGATTTACACACTATTTTAGCCAAATAGTGTCAACATTCGTTTTTGTCTGACAATGGGCGAATTGTGGAATATTTTATTAGACTGAGTCAGTGATTGTTCGTATTTAAAAGCTGTAAGCTACTTCTTTGTCATCAACACGCATTTACTTGAGTGCTTTTGTGACGTTAAACAAGCTTCTTGTTAGTATTTGTTTTTCTTTGTGAATAATTTATCTATACAATTAGTTAGCCAATTAAATCTTTTGGGGTATTTGCCATCCTCCAGTCGTGGATAAATTCAAACGTAGGGACAGACTGATTCATGGCAATTCATGACCGATTCGGTACTTGACCATTCCAACTGTTAATTTCACTTTTCAATGACATTTTTAGGAAACTTTTATACTGATTCTGTTGACCTTGGGAACACTGCACCTTCTGTTTTAATTTGAAAACAAATAGTGAAAATTTTATGTTTTTGATCATTTGATGTATTAATAACTTGATTTATTGTAGAAACTATAGGAAGCTATATACTTATTTCACTTTTTATTTGACTATTTGAGACACGTTAAACCATGGGAGCTCGTTGAATTTTTTTTCAGAATTTTAAAACAAAAAGTATGTTGTCTAAAATTTACTAAGGCAAAATACACTTTGCATGATGCAAATCTGAAAAGTTCAGAAAATAAATGCTTGGAAACAAAATTGAGATCCGGAGTTTATTCTTAATTTTTTGTTTAACTATAATGACAATATATTCCCTTTTACTAAAATTGAAAATTGGCTCCAAATATCGATCAGTGTTTCCTTCATTATTATTAATTGATATAGACCCATGAATAAAAAGGTATTGGGCCATCTCTATTCGAGTGCATTCGATTTCATCCTGCAATGGGAAACTTTGGGAAAAATGCACAATGTTGGCTAATTTAGTGTGTTAAGTGTTTTATGGCCTGCCTTTGTAAACTAGAGAGCACTTGCCTAATTGTAAGCCATCACGTCCAGTTGTTTATTGCTTTGCAATGCTTCAAGTTTTAATAAAGCATTATCCATAAACAGTTAATAAGCACTTACTAACACAGTAAAGTGGTACCTGCATTTTATTCCAGTGTTATTTTGGCACCGGTAAATGTTATTTCACCGTTTGCATTCTCTCCGCACAGAGATGCCGTCTGCCAGATGATTGTTTATCAGCATCCCCTGTTATCGCTGCTTTATTTTTAAACTGTAAATTGTTGCGGGTGGACAAAAAGAGAACATGGCAGAAAAGTCTCGACGTATAAATTGAACAGATTGGCGGTGACACCTTTTATGCTTCCCTTTTTTGGGGGGGGATCTTATTAGTGCCTATTTCTCCATCTGCCCATGTTTGCTTGAACGTAAGGATTGCAGTTTGCAGCCGCCGTCTTGGTAATTCATAGAGTGAGGCAGCTGTGACATTCTCTTTATCTTTTTTTCTCCTCGCTATCTTTTTTCCAAATCTGCTGAGCTTGTCGGGTGATTACCGCTATAAGAACTGGCACCGCCCAGCACACCCTTACTCTTTTCCCACCGTGCGTCCGGCGCTTCGAGGAAGGCAAATCAAATCTCGGAGGAGATTGCTTTTTCTCTCCGTGGCGAAAGGCGAGTCCATTGTCCTGGTGACCCCGCTTTTATTGGAGAGAAAGATGCAAAGGCTAAAATAAAAAAGTACAAAAAAAAATAACAGGGAGGAGGTGTCGTGCGCAGGGTGATGCTTCTGTGTCCCGCAGGTCAACTCTCGCCCATTTCCTCCCATCTTAAAGGCGCTCCCTCGGCTCCCCTCCCTACTGGCGGTGACACAGTGATCAGTCACATTCCTCCCCGCAGTCCTCCAGATGAAACGGAACAATAATTATGGGAATAGAGTGGCTCGGGCCGCCAAACCGGGGCCGCTCGGATCACAACAACACATTGTCCAACCTGATTAAGGAGCCATTTGCGGCCTCCTTCCTCCTATCGGGCTGCTCTCGGCTGCAACTTGACCCCTCGCAGCGAGACGTATCGATACGCCCTCCAATTTGAGGCCGGTCGCTAACGTGGAAGGAGGAGGCGTTGCGTTTCTGTGCTTGGCTTTCATGGGAGGGAGTGACTCATCAAGAACGCTCCTTCTTGTTCTCGAGAAGAACTCTGGTCATTTCCTGATGAATTCTTTGAATAACAAGCCTTGTTTGCACAAGCAGACGTTTTCTCTGTGAAATTAATGTCAATGTTCGTAGCGGGCGACTGGTAGCAGTAATGGAAATTTTCTTGCTTCCGTTTTTGAAATTAGCAAGTGACTAAATCAGATGAAGAATTACTGTGTTTGCTGAAGTTGCGGAAGGGGAAAGTGCCATCCTGCTGCCGTTTGGATGTTTTGTCATGTTAGTCTTGCTTTGTATTTGTATTAGTCTCTAACTGGCATGCTTGCTTGTAAATTTGTATCTGTAATAGTCACTAACTTGCACGCTTGCTTGTAAATTGCAAAGCTTTCAGATAGGACAGCTTTCATTGCCATGTGATGATAGTCCGCTATAAATACATAACTTTGATTTGTCCATGTGATTTCATACCATAGGATATCATTGAAGTAGAAAAGAACGTTTGATGTACTGAGCATTAGTAGGGAATGCTGAACTCTCACATGATTTGACAAAGAAGTTTGGTGAGACATATTTGCTATATTATTGCTGAATTCTATTTGGTTGCAAAATTGTGAGACCTTTTGAACATGTTCTTTTAACTTCTAACACAAACTGAGTTATCTGTATAAATGGGAATCTTTAACAGACCCGTTATTCGATTTTATTTTATTTTGGTGTTTATAATTCGATCATGAAATTTTGATTTATAATGATTTGACAATGATTTCTGCTTCAATCTCAAGATGTGACAAGAATCACCAAGACCTACCCTGGTCTGGTTTGCAAGACAAAATGACGAATGAATCATTACATGACTATTTTTTACATGTATTTTGAATTGTGAGAAAAGTGCCTTTTTCCACAAAAACAGCATGTGGACCACAAATGGTCCTCTACTATTTATTTTTATTCATTATTTTTGGCACATCACTACTACACAGCAAATTTCTTGAATATTCTGTTCTATACAAGCTATACAATGACAATAAAGGATATTCTATTCTATTTATACAATGTTTGGTCTTAGTCAGTGCTTCTCAATTATATTTACTGAGCCACCCCCCCTACAAATTTAGATTATTATCTATAAAAATTGTATAAGTAAACCTGTATCCCTTGTAACATTAACGAAGGAAATAAAATCAATATTATTCAACTTTCAACAACTGTTTTTACTACGTTTATGCAGGTTACAGCTTAGTCTAAAACTGAAAAAAAAAAAAAAACGAGTGCATCAAAGTGTCAAACGAAAATAAAAAAAATGAAGATTCTAATTTTATTGCAATTACATTTCATGTGACAAAAACAATGCTTTTTCCCTAATCCGCTCCAACCCTGGCATCACCTCGCCAAATTTTATTTTTCACTGTTTAGACTACACATACACAAACACAAACACACATGTCCAAGTTTTGTGGGTTGAAGTTTTTTTCCCTCAAATTCCATATATATGACCTTTTGTGTTACGTCTTAAAATGTCATTGAACAAAAATCTGATTTAATTAACTTTTACCTGTTTACCCAATTGTACGACCTTTTTCCTATCTCTGTTAAAAGACATGCTGATTGCTTCTTTTATGTGTCAATGTGTGTTCTATGCATGTGGAAAAACAAATTAAGGGCACACAATGAAACATTAATTACCTTTTTTTTTTCCTTTAAGGAATGATCTGTTCTTCATAGTGCCGTGTTAAAGTTTAATTAGGGCTAAATAGCAAAAAATGGAGTATAAATCATGATAACCTTCACGGCAAATACACTGATTCATAATGTACAGTGTGTCCTTGCATCCATCATTACATTTTTTTTTTCCCCCTGCTAAAGTAATCAAGATTAAAAGGAGGTGCTGAGGTTGTGTAAGCGCACACATTGACTTGACTTCATCATTGAAGTGATTTTTGTTGTTCTTGTTTGTTTTGGCCTTGTATTTATTATTTCAAAATACCTTCAATATCTGCACAGCTGCCTTCACGCGGAAGTTTAGTCAAGGGGTCGACCCGCAGCGTCTTATCACCACCTGCTATCTTCATTTTTGGAATTTGAAGTGAAGCCTCTGCTTTCTCTCCCCGGAAAAACACCTGCATCTGATCGCACTTTGCAGGAAGGGTCACATCCTGGCTTTTCACCGGACCGCCATGCTTTTTTTTTTTTGGAAGCCTACACTTTTTCTTTTTATTTCGTGGGAGTTGATACAACACAAGGGAGCGGTGGGGGTTCAGAGATCCTCACCAAATATAAACGCTGGGCGAAATATGAATGTGGGATGCCTTTGAACTTTACGCAGTAATGTGGGTCAGAGATCTATCGCATGCATATTCTGAAAAAGTCTTTTCATCTCCAATTGCGGCGTTAAGATTCCCCCCGGTACGCTCTTAATTTCGTCTCCTTCTCTCGCTGTTATTTATTTCATTTTCTCCACATTAATGCGTAATCTTCTCAAATGTGTTAGAAGTGAGCCGTTCGCAAGAGGGAGGGCGGGAGGGGCATTTTTGGGAAGGGAGGCGGTACGTCTCTTCTTCCACATCTTGGCCTAATGATTCCATTTTTAAGATGGTGGGCTGACCAGCAAAGGAGTGAATGAGGTTTGATGAAGCTTGTGTTCAGTGTGCCACTCAACTCCAAGTCAGCTGCGATGTGTTTGTGTGCGTGTGTGTGTGTGTTTGTGCTTTAAAAGATGCAGAGGGCGCTCTCCTTTGTGTAAAATTACATTCCTGCTGAAAACCAATTACTGCTAACATTGTTATACTTTCTTCTTCTATTAAAAGTACCTCTCTCTCTCTGCCCTCCCCCTCCCCTCCCCAACCATATTCCCTACTCACCAACCACCGCCCCACCCCACCCAACCCCTATCCCGCTCTGTGTTACAGACGGAGAATTATACAATTGACTCCAGTTACGTGAACAGCAGAGCACACCTCATTAAAAGGTATTATTATTATTTTGTTTCAAGCACCTTGTAACCATTGTTATCTCTAATTGTTTTATCTAATGAGAGCGCAGAAAACCTTGCAGCAGTTTGTAGGAGTTTGTTTTGGAGAGGGAGGTAATAGGCATTGGAAAAGAATATGAGAAATGCCTGTAGATAACTTAATAAGATAATGAAAGAAAGATGCAAAGAGATTACCAAACAAGGCATCACATCAGAATCTACATTTATCTTATAGCAATCATCTTGGATTTCATACTTGAGCAAGACATGATGCAAAGCAGTTTTATTTTTGAAATCAAATGCGTTTTTTTGGTCTCCCTATTGTTGGGAAGAAAAAGCTAGCAGTGATGCTAGTGCTAACACGAGATGTGTTAAGGCAGCACTGCCATAATCAAAGACAAAAGTAGGAGATCCAGGATTGCCAGGATGTCAAAGTCGGTATTCGCAGTTTTAGAATCTACTTTATCCGCCATATTAATCTACTGTAATGTCATACTTTTAAACACAGGTTAAAACAAGTATTCCCTCCACAGGCTCCTCTTTTATTTGTGAAGTGTTACTCACTTTAGCTCACACGAGACATACCGCCAGGATTTTTAACATAAACCTCTGAAAATCATCCGTATCAATGTAAGCATTAAAGTGATATAAAATGTGTCCAGGAAGGACCACTAAACTTAAAGAGCCAACACCGTAAGAAATGTGGGGTTGCCATGGCAATGAAAGCTATTCCATTATCCACATGAGAATCTACTTTTATCTTATGTGAATCGTATTTCATATATAGTAATACATGAGCAGTGTTTGATACAAATCAGATTATTTAAAAAATAAGTCATATTTTCATTCTACTGTACTTATTACTACATTTAATAGCTGAACCCATTCACTGACCTTGTAAATGAGTCATAAGATGAGTACTGACTTCACACTTTGAAAATGTTTTAGCATACTTACGTGCATATACAAATATTATCTCTCACTATACTACATATTGGAGGTGTCAGAATTTGTCAACTAGACACTAGTTTGTGCTTTTTAAGGCATCTGGTTGGATAAATAACAGATGTCGACTCTGTTTTGATGTGGAAGTAAATACATTATAATTCCCTCCAACAGTATTCATATTGTATTTGTTTAAAAAAACAACTACAATAAAAACAAATTAACAACTGAATGCGATTAGATGATTACGGTCAGGGTACAAGTATGAGAACACTTCAACTAGAAAGGTTATAACAACTAACACTGTTCAACTGCTAACTTCCTGTAAATATTCAGATTTTGAAAGGTATTTGCATCACTTCAATGCCACGATAACTCCAGGAAGCAATTTCTCTTGCGGCTGCCGGGCAACACTAGGCGCGACGCTAGCTTCAGCTAAGCAACATGGCCTCCATGTGAAGCAGCAGTAATGAGCTCTGTGACGTGAATAATCTTCCCTATGCTGAGAAATAAAGTATCCTACTAAAAAGTAGCGCTTAACCTGAAAGTGAATAAGGAGCCGCTAAGTATGCTAATTGCTAATGTGAAAGAAACTTCGGAAAGACACTAAATAAGTGCCTTGTTGAACAGTCGACTTTCCACAGAATTCTGGCTAGAACCACTTTAGGGAGAAGAGCCAACAACTATAAACATCAAACTTGTTTCATAATAAATATGTATCAAAAATAAAAGAAGACAGCGCCTACAATAGCAATTTAGCACAGGCACGAATAGTGGAACACTGGCTTATGGTAGCCATGAAAAATGAATTAAATCTAACATAGATTTGTACAGTAATCCTCAAAATCATAATGATATACTTTTTGATATTTTTGTATTTTGGGGGGGTTATTGCACAGAAGCTTATTTAAAAGACAATCGTAAATGAGATCAAATGAGCAAAATCTGTCAGAAAATAAAAAATAAATTAAATAAAATAATTGTTGACCGAAAACTGTTCAGCCCTGATAATTTCTCTGTTTGACAAGACGATACTGGAATAATTTATGATACAGCCCAGCCCAGTGGGATTTTACCAGAATGTCAAAATTATTCACTCCCGGCCAACAAAAAACCATTCACCATCGTACACAAAATATAATCTCTAGTGTTCACCTCACAGTTGCATGTTCTCCGCAAGCCCGCATGGGTTCTCTCCGGCTTCCTCCCACATTCCCAAAACGTGTGGTATGTGTATCGGACACTCTAAATTGTCCTTAGTTACGATTGGGTGCGTGAATGATTGTTTGTCCCTTTGTGCCGTGTAATTGGCCGGCAACCAGTTCGGGGTGTTACCCAAAGACAGCTGCGTAGGCACCGGCAAGCCAGCGAATCTCGTGAGGATAAGCGGCTATAGAAAATGGATGGATGGTGTTCATATGCAGGAAAGCCCAAGCAGGGATTCGGACACTGAAAGTCTTTGAACGGTGAAGCACATGTGCGATCCACAAGTTCACCGCTCTGCCCCAAAATTGGATATCTACGTGAGAATGCAGGCTTAGGAAATTGGCACGGGGGTCAAAATAATTCCCTCCGGCTGTGGTGTATTTTTGCAAGGGAGCTCCTTCTGATTCCACAATTGTCCTTTTGTTACCTGCAGCCTTGCAACAATGTAGGCTTTCTTTTTGTTTGCCCCCAGCTTTGCCCTCCTCCCTCAAGTCCCATTATGACAATTTCCCCTCCAAAGATTTCCTGTATTTATGTAAACAAAGAGCATTGAAGTGCAGATTCCCACAAAGCAAGCCCCTCAGGATACCAGTGAGCCCCCCTGGTCTGGTACAGGTGCAATTACAGTGATAACATCAGAAGGTCAGCGTTAGCCGCCACTGCAGCCCCGCAATGGGGAATGCTTGGCCAATGTTAAAGGATACAGCTACCTTGGACCGTCATTCATTTTTACCTCACATTCGCTCCCAGCTACTTCTTCCAAGAACACATGTTGATTTATTCCCCTGCTCTTTAGTGTTGTTTATAAATGTGAATTTGTTCCAGTGGGATGGTACTCAAATGAGGGGAAATCAGACTGTTACCGTGCAGCTGTTGATTGTACCCCCCCCCCCCCCCCCCCCCATCCTGCTTTATTGACTGCGAGGCCCCAGCGCAAGGCAGATGCGCCGTTTGCATGCTTCCAGCGTTTCCGACATCCATCTTCCTTCCCGGAATTCCTGATTACTGCAGTATTTGTCTGATTGAAGTGAGCAAGCGACTGACTCCCTGTTTGTTCAAGATGCCCTTGAAGGCACCGCGTCCATTCAAAATGTCTTGGTCTGTCCCTCTAGGGAGATTCATACAAGCGCTTCATATCAGGATTATTTCAAGTAGAGTGTTTCGCTCGGATCTATTCCGAGGCTAATGTTATTTTAATATGTCGAGAATAGACAGAAAATTGCCTCATTTGGAAAAAAAAAGAAGCTGCGGAAAGACACTTAAAATAAATGTCCTGAGAAAGACAAAGATGGCCATCTCCAAGGTGAGCATGAGCAAAGGTGATGTGGCAGTTAATCAACGTCTTTCTCGCTCTTCCCTTGTGCAGCACATCGACATTCAAGGACTTGGAGGGGAACAGTTTGAAGGACAGCGGCCACGAGGAGAGCGACCAGACCGACAGCGAACACGACGTCCAGCGAGGACACTATGTTGACACGGCTGTCAATGAAATGCTCAACATGACCGTGCCTCCCAATGTTTGCCAGCTGCCAGACCAAGGTAGGACCACATCTCGTGTTGTACTCCAACATAATGGCAAACGCATCCTTGATGGTTCAGTTTTGATTGATTTATTACACACACACACACACACACATACACATATATATTTTGATATTTAAAGCAACATTAATACATTGATACGTGAAAAGTTTTCTCTTTCCTAAGGTGGGGTTTGGCAAAATATAACTGAGAAGCAAACATGTTTATAAAATAAACGGAAAAAAATTTCATTTGGTTCATCATATGAAATGCTATACTGGGATGGCCCACACAATTAACTAGCTTAGTGGCCCAAAATTAAATAAACACTAAAAAATGCAGGACCTTGGGACGCGACTGGCAACGTAGGACATTGTCACAATCGTTGCCACCTGACCATCAAACCTTTTTGGTGAATTTTTGGTATATGCTGTTAAAATATGAATGGCGGGCCACAAATGGCACCCACTTGGTAGTTTAGACCCCACCGCAACAATATAGTAGTGTTGCTTTACATATCAGAAGAAAAAGGTAAATGTCATTTGGTGACGGGGAGTGTGTCCATTGGACATTGTTGAAGTTTCCATCATTTATTCACAGAAGTTATTTTGATACTGTTAATCTTCCCTCCCAACTTTTGACAGTGGGAAAGAAAAAAAACTGCATTGTACTCTTCTGACGCAACTTCAGGCAACGCGCATTGATTGACAGCGGCTATGTTTGCGTTTGAAGGCTCGTCGAATCCCCATGAGCTAGCGTGGCAGCAATTAGGCTCACAAAGGTGGACTTTTACATATCTCCACGAGCCCTGATCCATTATTCAGAAGGATCATTTAGCCGGCGAGTTAATGCGGATGTTTCATATCTGACTGGGGCGTTTAAAAAGACATCCCGTCGTCTGGCAGGAGTCAGTGTAAAGGGTCGTGTTGGCGCTTAACTGCTGCCACTCACAGTGGAGAAGGAGGATGAAGACGTCCACAGCTGGCCCAGATGTTGCCGTGCATCTGGGAGCTATTTAAGACAAGCAGGAAAACACCACAGGTGCACGAGTGTCCGCTTTGGGGAAGACTTTTCGGATGACCGGAGTTTCCTTCCCTCGGTTCGGCAAAAAGGGTTTATTAATAGCCGCGTCTTCCCTCAGTGGTGTTATTTTAACTCCGGCCATAATAAGCACCTCGCTTTTCTTCTCCCCGTTGCTCACGTACAAAAATCAATTTTTAATGAGTGCGACAGAACAAAAATACGCTTTTATGTCAAGGAATAATAAGGCTTCCTTAAAGTTGATGTAGCTGGGAGCAATTTTGGCTGAGGGTGTTGTGTAAGTGGGGAATAATAACATTAGGAGACACACTTAATGACAGCCATGCAAATGGACTCTGCCGCTGCCGTCGCCTCCCTGGCCGCTCGCCCGACGCCATTTGTAACAACTTGGCTGAGACAGGCGCCTGATGTCAACGCTACTCTCAGTAGCATCACATGCTATTCAGCAAAGAAAGATAAATGTGCTGACTGTCCATTATTTCTCAGTCTACCAATTTAGCCTGATTTGATGGAATTTCTGGACACAGATGATGCACAAAGTGAGAGTTACAGTATTTGGAATGTGTGGTACTTTTATTTTCAAATTAAGAGCAATGTAATTGGAAAATGAAGTAACCTACTACTGATATATATGATATATTGACTCTTTCATAAAATATTGTGAGCATTTAATTTGTCAAGTTTTATATTGGTGTGTATGGTCATTGATGTTTTTCTTTCAAATGAGCGAGAAATAAAACCAATTATGCTACACAACCTATCTTCTGAAGTAGCTGAAGAAAATATTCCACGAGATATTACCATAAACATAGTTGAAATATTTAATAGAGATGACGTGGATGGCATGGTACCAATTTTAAATCCAAATATGTTTTGCATTGGTTACGGGGAGCTTGGCTGAGAAATATAAATCATCACTGAAAAAGTTATGAGAAACACTTGTTATTGTCAATTTATGACAACAGAATACACATACTAGGAAAACTTGTTGGTAGGCTTTCCTCTATAGAAAGAATACATTCCTAATATAACTTGAAACTGGCAGGCATTTTACAAAATGATATTGACAATTCACAGAGCTTCAGGGGGAATTTCCTTGGCAGACCACATCAACTCTTCAGTGGGTGAAACCATAATGATGCAAACAAGCAAATAAACTTTGTACTTACTGCGAAATGTGTTCATTTATGTGCTGTGAGGCTCCATTGCTACATTCAGAATAGGGCACGAAATAGAATCTAGGCGTTCAGGAGCATAACGTGCGATGTCCTGTGACAAAAAGATTGGTGATAGGTGGGAGTCATGGGTCACTCAAAAGAAAAAAAAAGGCAGACCTAAAACATCTGAGAAGTGCTAAAAATAAAACACCAGACATTTCTTAAGAGCACTGGTCTAAATACTATTGGACATCTATTATCCAATTTATTTCAAGTCATAAGAGCTCATAGCGGAAACGAAAAAAAATAACACTCGAGGCAGGTTGGAGTTCACTTGGCGTTCACTTAACTCATTCAATCCCAAAGATGTGTTTTTACATATCTTTCAATAGTCTTAGATGATACTTTATTTTTTTTACACTGAAAACTATTTTGAGACCCTCCATTACCAGTCACTTTACCGCATGCACAAATGCACCTTACAAATCCTGCACAGTGCAGGAAAGCTGCTAACTACAAAATATTTTGCACTATATGATATGTTGCAATATCAAACTCATATGTATATCGTTTCTTCCACTCCATCTACTCCATGTGATCAGAATGTGAGTCTATTGCTTTCTTTTTGCCCTACTACTTTTTTGTTTTGGCCTACTTTATTATTTGCTCTATCATGTGGAACGTAAGTCTGCTCGGAAATTGAATGCATTTGCACTATCCATTATCCACTATCCACTATCCATTGTGAATCTTTTCCCTAATTTTGGGGGGAAAATCTTTAAACGAGTACCTAGGATTGACTTTCTTAATGCAAAGACATAAAAAACATCTCTGGGATTGAATGGGTTAACTGGAAAAAAAAAATCGGACAGTGTGAAGCAATGCATTTGTGCTGGACTATTAGATGACAATTCACCAAAAACGTTTGCATGCCTACTGTGAGGCATTTGCAGCTCAACACCCAACGACAGGGAAGGCTTCTCTCTATGTGCACTTTTATTGTTATGTTTGTTTTGTGTTGGTGAGGGCCGGGAACAAAGCAAGCGAGAAGGAGCGCACGTTAAACTCCGGGGCTTTAACAGAGCAAATGTTTACCATTCCCAGTGCCATGCAAAGGTGCTCTTGGCCCAGGAGATGAGAGTTACCTTCACACAAAGACCCTCCACACTCCGCAGCACCATAAATATGTAGGCTTTCTTTCATGAGAGAATCCCTTTGTGCTCCGTCAACTCCCCGACTGCTCTCCATCACAATGGACAATCCTCCTTTCTACATCACTTTTATTGTGTCACTACTGTGGAACCTTCTTTCCATTTTTGGTGGGTAACACCGTTTTTATGTAGGCAATCAAAGTAAAGGGAAGCCGAAACTTGGACTCAAAGGGCTAGGCTAATATACTGCATTATAAAATAGGGATGGGACAAGACACACACCGTATCCTGTGAGATGAGAGCCAAGAGAACAAGATGAAGCAAGATTTTTGCAAAATTTGATCATAATATCCTGTTTTCAAAATGCTTTCTTTTTAACTGAGCAAACACTAAACAGCAGTCTTGTTGAACAAAATGCATGTATATCGTGTGTTGCTCGTGTTTTTTTTAGTATTTACAAACCATCATTGTCTTATCTGCCAATCAAACATTGCTCCAACCAGAAAGGCAAAATATCACCACACAGGTAAAAGTAACCAGAGCATCTTTAATTTTCCAGCATTATAGCAGCTCTCAAGTATTTTAGTATTCGGATAAAAAATATACATTATTTTGCTTGGTGAAAAGCATATGTAATCAAGGAATAAAACATTTTCTCGTCATTATAAGTGCCCAAATGTAGTACATTGTTGATAATGTTTCATTTCAACTTAAATATAATGTACTGTATGAGAATTTAGAACAACTCACTCCCCTTAAATTTCAGTTAATGAAAGTGACATCAAACCCAGAGAACACACATACAAATCACCTTGGTTTCTTAAAAAGTGATCAGTAGGAACAGCATCTGTCTCAGGTTCTAAGTCTCAAAGCATGAAATGTAATCCGACGGCTCTCGCCAGCCAATATGGAGCACTCAAGCGTTAATTTATACTGGAGGCATCGTTAAATCATTTTTATAGTGACTTGAATTGGCGATTAAAGGTGATTTCAGTTGTTGTTCAGAGGGTTCCAATTAATAAATCACTCTAGGGGCAACGGTAAGAGCAGAAAGAGTCAAGTCACCTGTTATTATGACACTGCTGAGAACACCTTCAAAATAAAACCATGCCAAGTCATTCATGTCCATAAAATGTTTGGTATAGTCAGCTTTATTTTGAAATTGGCTGTCCTTACGTTTGGAGGTATTTTTTTTTTTCATAAACCATTAAAAAATAAGACACAAATGCAAAATAAATTCGATTTTGTGATGTGCAGATGAGAAACCTTGTCCCATCTCTGAATGAATGAATATGTATTCCAGACCGCAAATCCAACATCAGAAGCAGATTAAACCTGTTTTTATTGTTTTAATTATTTTTTTGACGTACTATCGGTGTCCCACCAGCTGAGAGTCAACGTTCTAGTCCGTCTTAATCGTTTGCTGAATCCCTGCCAAGAATCTTAAGAGGAGCTCTCTTTGAAAACCTCACTCTGGCCGATTAGATTATCAAAGTATTTTCAGAACAAATCACATTAAATCTCTTAAAAATCTATAAAAGAAGAGCTATCTTTAACACTGCCATATGAACGGATGATATAGCTAAAAGTGTAACCTCTGAACGAGGGGAGTATTAAATAAATTCTTTATTTTCTGAGTGGAACTGGAGGGATTTGCTTGAATGGAGCTTAAGCAGTGCCGAGCCATTACTGTCATGATAGAAGCCAGCTAACAGACAGCTGATTTTTTTTTTTTTTTTTTGGGCTTCTTCCTTTGATTGTCAGCTCTCTCCCGTAATTCCTGGCGGATGTGGATGAGCCGCTGTGTTTTTAGGGATTAACATCCATGTTTTGTCAAATTTCCCCATGTAGGAGTAAAGTGGGGAGTGTGACGTTTGTTGGATTTTGTGGTATTTCAAGTTCATTAGAGTGGGGGTAAAAAAATAAAAAAAAACTAGGCTCGTGGCTTTTTTACACACCAAGGAAAGCGAGACTGTTCAATTAGCTCGAACCGGGAACAGGCCTCTTATTTTTGACATATTCCTCGCTCCCCCTCACCTCTGGAGAATTTTTCTCATCTATGTGCCGGTTCCCTGTGGGGGTGTGCCTGAAGCCCAGAGCCCAGGAATGGAAGTCCCCTCCTTGGGCCATAGATTCTTCCATATTCCCATCTTCCATCAGTGGGATCCACTGGGTCTCTCTGCTCCTAATTGAATCTCGCGTCTCCCCTCCTTCCTTTCTCATTGCAAACGTCTTTTTCTGTCTTCCCTTAAACTTTGTGCCACTCAAGCACTTCCCTATCCCTGTTGAATTTGATCGGGGGAAAAAAAAAAAAGAAGTAAAAGCACCTCATATGTTTCCGCTGCAAAACTTGCCCTATATTCAACACGGGAACATTTCTAGTTTGCAGTTCTGTGATCTCCTAAGGAAAATGCTGACAGGTGTCAGAGTGTGCGAGGCGGCGGGGCTGTGCTGACAGCAGGGGGAGGAAGAGCAAGAAGGAAGGAGGAGCAGGCAACGTAAGGCAGACGGAGATGGAGAGATGAGCAGGGAGTATAGTAGGCAGCCTTAGCGAGGGAAAATAAAAAAAATAAAAAAAATCTATCTGACAGGTAAGAGTGATTTTTTTTCTTTTTTTTCCCAGTGAATAAAACTTCGGCAACATCGAATCAAGCGTGTCAACAACAACAAATCATGCATGATGATATTTTTATGATCACATCCACAATCCAAATTCCATACAGGGATCATCCATTTTGATTTTGCTTAATCTAATGTGGGAGCCATGGCGGTAAAATGGCCGACAGTGACAAAGAGCAGTGGGGAGGTGCAATACGAGTTAAGGAAGACGAAGTGCACCGCAGAGCGCGAGTCCGACTTGAGGAAATATGAAGGGGAATAAATTGGAATTTCAAGCTGTGTCCATCTGTGCTCCAATTTTTTTTCCATCGAAGGAAGAACTGGAGAGTAATAATTAGTGGAATTAGGCTGAGCATACACAGTTTTAGAAGTGCCTTTTTTTTTTATAAAGCCATACTGCAAGTTTAATTGCAGAGATGTCATAAAGTCCTCACTTTAAATACGAGTTTATGCTGTTCGCATTAAATCCTGCGGATTGTTCAAGTATGTTATCAGCAATCAAAACAAATTGAGAAGCCTGAATGCTAATGCTATAAAATCAATGTTACCAACAAAGCAATGTGCTCAACTTGCCATTTGTATATCACCTTTGTGGCATTGGTATTTTAAGTAGCGCTGTCAAAATTAAAGCAACAACTTGTTTGAAAAATAGCTAAATAAATCAATAAATGTATGAACTCATAATCACATTATTGATTTGTACCTAACATGGTCCTTTAGCTTAAAGAGACAATGTGTAAGATTTAGACCGGTTTCATTAAAAATAAATACTTTAAATAAAACTTACAAATAAATGTGTTGTTAATGACCAGCAGTATTTTTTACGTGTAATTGTAAGTCTGATTAAATTATATTACATGGGGTGTGGCACCCCTCCGGAGGCTGCCATGTTTGATATAGCTACAGACAATGGTAAATGCAGCACCTCCTCCTGTTCGTAATGAAATACGGTCTAAATCTTACAAATTGTCCCTTTAAACATGGATGATTGGGTTAAATGCGTCACAGATTGCTTTAGTGTTTGCTTGCTTTAGCCTTTTTAAATCAGTGATTAATTGAAATTCAAAGGTGTGATTCATCGGAAACGATTGTTTGACACCTTTAATTGCAAGACATTCCAACCACTGATATTAGCGTCGTGCTAACGCTAACAGCACGAGGAAGTGTTTCAGCCACCCGTCTATGTAAATAGTGTACTCCAACTCGTTATATAAAGAAAAGCTGACTGGCATTTATTTTACCCTGTGGAAAAGGAGCTGCCATCACTTTCTTTGTTTTTACACATCTGAATATGTTAAGCAAGCGTGTACACTGCTTTCATGTTTAAAAATAGCGACAGTCTCTTGGTAGTAGTGTTTGTTTGCTGTACTTGCATAAGTAAATCAACAAATTCTTAAAATAAATAAATAAATAAACCCCTCCCCCGCCCTTCCTTCTCCCGTTAGTTCTTTACTTAATTCCAAGCGGGAATAAGTCGAGGGATGCGAGGACGGATTTAAACAAACCCGTCGTGTTTTGATCCTATGTTAAGTTTTTCAAGCGTCTTTTGCTACCGGGTTTTGCATACGGGGACAAACCGAGTCTGTAAATTATCTCCCGGCCGCGGAATGTCGTAACACGGCGGGAGCATCACCTGATCCGAGCAAAGCTCCCCTGAATACAGCCGGTGTGTTTTAATCAGCTCAAAAAGAAACTGCTTATCTCCATGCACTTGTCATGGATAGCGTATTGAACGTATCGGAGTGAGAAATGGGAATAGTTCATTATTTTCTAGGGCTCACAATGAGTCTGATGTATCTTATAGAGGGCCTTGTGCTGACAGCTCATTTTCCACACAATCCTGGTATTCAGCTCGCCCGTGTGAGTGTGAGGAGGGAGCGAGAGAGGGGGAAAATAGGCTACCGGATCTCCATTGCTTATTCATGATGCTGTGGCATGCTAGGTGTGTTAATAATCCACACAGAAAGAGAGTGAATCACACTTGTTTGTCCAACAGCTCGTCAAGCCGGCCCCCGGCGGACGGCAGGTGGGGAAACCGGGCTTGATCGGGGGATGGGAGGCGGATTAAAACAGGTAACGGCCTGGAGTTTGATGGGCAGGGATGGATTGGATTAGGAGAGGGAGCGGAATGTTAAAACGGCCTGCTCGCAAACACTGCCTGGAGTGTCGGAGAGTCCGTTCTTAAAGGTTAATCGCGGAAAGATGAGGAGATAGAGGAATGCTTAGGGAGCGGGGTATGCAGCGTTGGATGGCTCTCTCGGAATGTGGCAAATGAATCACCTCCTGTGGGCCTGAACATGCCTAAAACTCACCAATTTTGGCATCTGTCCTGGTGAAAATGCGTTTTATTTTCTAATTAGCGCCCACTGGAAAAGTAGAATAAAGTCCAGAGTGCAAGTATCACCAATGCACACTGACTTGGGAATGGATCTATCACAAGTCGTGAAAGTCAAGATCCATTCTAAAACTGTCGAATTGAACACATTTTCTCTCTCTTTTGTTGATTCCCTTTACAGGTAATCTCATATAAAGTTTCCTATAGTTTCTGTTTTTTTTTCACCGTAGTAAGGATTGAGTTTTCTCATACTTATCTAAGAATGCCTTTATTGATTTGTGGTCTTGGACAGGAATAGCGATAAATAATTAAATAAAATCCAGCCTGTGAGTAATGGTTTTTAGTTTAAGCGAGATTTATTTTCAGTAATTCTGGAAGATTATGCTTTTAAACCAGATTTATTTTGTTTTAAAAAGAACAACAACAAACATTTATTTAGAGGTTTGGCCTATAAAAAAATAAATTAAAAAAATCCTGTCCAAAATGATAAGTGAAAAATGTTTATTGGTTTTTAATCCATTTTAACATAAACTCAACTCAGCTTGCAAACACTACAAAATCCAGATAATAGATGAGCCATAATTGGTAATTATCTGAGTATTCAGCATATGTGATGGCATTTTCAGTAAAAAGCAAGTAGAAAAATGTGATTTTGAAGGGATTGATTGTACTTGACAACGTAATTACCAATTTTATACTGTAGACAAATTATGATCTTTTTACTGCTGAAAACGACTCAATAAGTTTAGTATCCATTTAACCCTTTTACCGTCCATTTTTGAGAAAAGAGAATCTGAGCCAATTTCAAGCAATCTGACTGAATAGTTTTTATTTTTTATTTCCCATTTTATCAATCATATCAGATTAAAAAAAATTTGTATCCCTGCAACATTCAAAGCTTTTGACCTTGAACAAACCCAATGAACATTTTGCTACTTTTGCCTGCAGTTGAAAATGTTAGCTCATTTTCAAAGTATTGATTTTCAACTCATTCAATGCCAGGGACATATTTTGACGTTTTTGATATTGATTTAACACTTAAGTATCAGGAAATCAATGTTCTTAATGTACTTAAGCATCAATTAAATACTTAAGTATCTGGGATTGAATGTCTGGACTCCTAAAAAACATCAAAATATATCCCTGGCATTGAATAAGTTAAAAATCTAGATATATTTATTGCCCAGCCTTAATTTGAACTAATTTGGTTCATTGTGTGTAACTTGAGTTCCAACAAGCCAAACTGATTTTATAATCATTTTAGGTCATTTTGCTACATATAGTTACTCTGTGGACAATAGGAGGTCTAAAAACCTTGCTATTTATTATCTCCCCAACATAGATATGCTCACAGTTACCCTACCGTGTGAAGCGTCTTGTGCTCATACAGTATGATTACATTATAGCGGGTCATTGCGGGAGCAGAGCAATGTTCACCACTTCTGGGCGGCAATTTGCATGATCTGCATGATGCACATTCAGCATAAGGAGAGGTTAAGATGGTGGGCCTTGCCACGCTGCTCTTATTTACCTGCTTCCCGCCTACACGCACATACACACACTTGTCACGAAGTGCGGTGAGCGCACTATTTGTCTTTGTGACACGGCGGTGGGCCCGGGTGATGAACTACACTACCATGTGATTCAGTTACGCCGCTTTTTTTTTTTTTTTTGTAACAGTGTGCTTTGTAGAGGTAATCCTGCAACACTGACATTAAAGTTTCCCTCCTGACAACGTTCTACACAATCAAAATGTGACATTTTCTTGAGGCTGAACCTGTGGGGGAACTCTCTGTGACTGATTAGCTGCTTTTAAGCTGTGCTATTTGTTTGCACACCACTAAAATTGTTGCGATTAACCGGACCCAGTCACCAACTTCGTATCGGTCGGACATTTGAGAATATGGGAACGCAAAAAAACTAGTAAAAATATTCCATTATCATGAGTCAGAATATTTGAATATCCTCCTGGGACCCAACCTCTTTATTTGTGTCCACTGGTGTGTCAATAAGAAAGAAAGGATCACATCCCGCCCACATAAAAGACATCATTGGAAAAGCCAATATCTCCTCTACTGAGAACCCTCAGACTTAGGGAAGTAGCTAAAACAACTCAAAATATATAGAACCAGAACAAATGTCCACTATATTGGATATAAATGAATAGACTGGGATGATATCAAGCATGTCTGCTTGTAACCCTATGCATGTCATGCTAAATGATCATAAAAACGTAAAGCCAAAACATCTTCTGAGAGTTTGGAAACACCCTTGAATTTAAAGTTTTTTACATCATTTGAAACAATTCCTGAATTATATCATAACTACCTTTTGCTGAGATAATTTTGCCTCTCTTTGTAATTTCTCCGTTACAATGTGGATGATGTGTTATGACCTGAAATGACTTTCATTTTCAAGACTCAGTATCATAAATTACTTGACGTTTTAACTCAATTCGATGCCAGAGACATATTTTCACTTTTTTTTTTTAAAGCGTATGGACATTACATCCCAGATACTTCAGTATTAAATTGATACTTAAGTAATAAATACATTAAATAAATACATGCCGCTATCCTGCTTGTTTCCTGCTCAGCGGAAGCCTGATAACGATTCTGATCATTCATATCAGCTGTATTGGATGACGGAATATCAAAAACACGCAGGATAGCGGACCTCAAGGACCGAGTTTTGACATGCCTTTACTGTGTAATTTGATAAAAAAAAAAAGTAAAGAAAGACTCAATACTGTGCTTCCATATTCATCATCCTATCAACGCTAGAATTTCTGCAGTGATGGCAACAAGAACAAAATTTCATTGTAGCGTGACAAAAGTAACAAACTACACTTGTCCTTGTTTGACATTTGACTCAAATTGCAACTTGCATTCAGCATAATCGTTATATTTTTAATCATTTGTTTGTGTGCTGAAGTGTGCTTTGTGTGAAAGAGGTCCATGGCGCAAGAAAAGGTTAGGGACCTCTCCCGCCCCGAGGTCATCCCCCCAGGACAGGAAATAGCAGTTAGTTTCACTCCAGAGCCAACGCTGAGCTATAAACAGAGTCACAATGGACTCGTGGCATCATTGTTACTAGCGGAGTAAACAAGCTGATATGAAAGCACACGCATACACACGCGGACCAGAGGAGACCCGCGAGTGGGCAGGATAGCCGCCGAGAGACTGCCAAGCCGGGCTTGTATTACAGGGATCCCAGGATATGAGACACCGACCGGGCGGTCCGCGCTCCCTCTAGGCAGCTGGCCCGCGGCCCAGCAGGCTATAATCAGCTCCATTACCTGTAGCACTGACTCACATTTAGGAGCTCTTATAGTGAAGTCGTGAAGCGGAGACGAAGCGGCCAGTATTAACATGCGAGAAGCTGCTGCACATGCACCGTCGCGCTCTTCACCAGCACAGAAAAAGCCATGTGTTTTATCTCGGAAGAATATAAATTAAACGCTTTGTTGAAATCACTGGGAATAATCAGCCGCCGACAAGTACATTGTAGCTCACGCTTTCCTGTCCAGAATACAAAGAGACACTTATCACTGCAGCTGGGGTGATGAGGGAGGGGTAGAGCGAATAGGGTGCGGGGGGGATCCTTAAGGCATTTTTAACCCCTCTCGGTTCCTTTCCTTTTCCGTGGGAAAAAGATACACCTCTATCCTCATTAATCCATTTGAGGTTCTTCTGTCTCATCTGTCCGTCACAATGACGCGCAGTAGCTTGACTGGAATAAGGAGCCGCGTTTTTACCGTTGTGCGGTAAACGCCTGGCTAGGGGATGGAAAATGCATCGGTTGAGACAGGATAACAAAAAATGGAAAATGGGGAAGAATGGTGTTCGTAGTTTTCCAAATAAAAGCAGGTGTTCTGAAATGTTACATTTTGACTAAAAAAAAAACAAAAAACAAAAAGAGAGAAATATGATCATACTAACAGTTGACGAGTTGGTATTCTGAGGATTTGGACGATTCTAGGTCTTCAAACGATTAATCGGTTATCAAAAAAATTATTAATATCGAATAGGGCAGTGAAAGACTGGTTTGCCCATCCGCCTCGCAGTTTTGACTTTGCGGGTTCGATTCTGGCTCCTGTCTTCTTGTCTGGAGTTTGCGTGTTCTCCCCGTGCCTGTGTGGGTTTTCTCTGGGTACTCCTGTTTCCTCCTACGTTCACCCAAAAAACAGGATAGGTATAATTGACACCGACCTAACTCTTGAGCAGAGCCCTTTAGACATAACCAGGAGGTTAAAGGGAAGCCTTCGGACGCATGCCTTTCATGACTATCTTTCATTCAGCAATGAGCGTCGGTGCTCCCTCGCTGTCCCCCAAGTGACCTTGGCCAGCCGCACTCTAATTCGACATTCGGTCTCAGCAGCAAGCGGCGCGGCGTGTGACACGAGATATCAACTATTGATGAGGCTGGACCTTTTTTCTTGGTCCAAGCTCTTCAAGAGACCTTGTATGTTAACTCCAGTCACAGACAGACTCGGAATTGGGCCGTTTCGCCTCTGGTGATAGGTGAGCTAAAAATAACCAGAAAATTGAAAATGCCTTGAAACTTTCCATCACATGTGCACGAAATGTTTGAAAATATCCAAATTAATGTTTTACATTGGAAAACCTACTGTATGTAATATTTCATATCGTTCACACATTCTTTAAAGGGATACTAAGGATTATTTAGTTATCTACGTAGTAAAAAGTTAAAATTTTGTCTCTGATTAATTTGACTGCTAAATCATTTACATGCACGATTTACACCGTAAACACATTTCCACTTGCTGTTGACTGAAAATGACCATACATGTCCTCAAGGCTCAGATATAGACTAATCACGACTCACCCGCTTTATGGGATTTGTTCACCGTTTATATTTCGTTATTTTCAGTCATTTTCAGCAAGTTAAAAAAATTGTTTGCAAATGATAAAAGAGCTTTAATTTTACATAAACTATCATATTTCTATCGCTCAAAAAGTTTACTTGTAGTATCGTTTTAAGAATCAAACATTAAGAGATGGTAAATTCCCAAGTTCTGCTATTTTATTTTTAGTTAATGTATAGGAAAAATGCATCATGAAAATCTACATCTGCATAAGACTTAACAGAATAAAGGCATAAAAACGCTTTGCAAAAGAGTCACTTAAACACAATTTAGCAATAAGTAGCTTCATTTTTCAATTAAGTTGCTCTCAATTTGAAAAGAAAAATGTGCTGTTCCAGTCACGGCATTACCAAAATTGCATTAGATTTGCCGATGCCTGACCCTTATGTGCCTTCACATACACATAAGGGGTACACGTACCCCCATTTTGAGAAAGACTGCTACAGGAGACAATCTCGATGCTATGATCTTTTGCAATAATATGATGTCATTTAAACATCCAATAGCTTGTTTTTAGGCTGAGAAGAATCCCAAATCTATTTTGAACAAACCAGACTTGTGTTAGGTTTTGTTTCGATCCGGTGAAAAATGACATTGCTGTTTTTTGCTGTTCGAGCGTTCTGTTGTTGTTGCAGCATGCAAATGATACACATTGATGTGCATCGCGCATGCTTGTAACACCACCTAGATGATTACTACCAGTAGTCACTCTGAAGTGTGCTGTGCTATATGCTAGTTTCCGCTTGTTTTTCGCCCACTTGAGCGTGAAAAAAGGTCAGCGGCTGAGCGCGATGCATGGATGTGTTTTCTGCATCATGGCCAGCGGTGGTGCATAAGCAAATTAAGTGAATTAATCAACATTAACAACATTCTTCACAAAGAGCCATTTGTACAAAAAAGGATATTTCCTTCAGGCGAATCTTTCCGGGCATTAGCATAATTATGGCATTAATGCGAAATCAGGCAGATCGGTTGCTGGTTATTTACCGTCTTGGGCTTCGGTTTAGGTGCGGGGGGGCTTCACCGAAGTGGCTTTATTGTCCTCTCTTTCATATAACTAAGCTGGGGACTCAATCGATGGTGGCCAAATTTGACTTTTCAAAGCGCCTCTGTCCCTTGCCTCTTAAAGGGAAGGATAAAAGGTAATGGGAGAGGTCGGCTGTTAAGTTTAATGGCAGACAGGCAAGTCTCAGAGGGGCTCTATTTAATGATGTGCCTCTTCTCATGCCGCGCTCGTTAAAGACGAGGGCAAAATGCATGAAGAGGACAGGCCCACGGCTCCGCGCCCCCCCTTCTTCAGGATCTGCGGGCTTTTGTGTGTTGTGTGCACCTACTCTGCTCGCATTAGCATCAGGAAATAAATAAAGCAGGCATGACCTCTTCATTCCTCAACATAGGTTCAGCCACGTCGCATTTGGAAAGCCACGCACGGGAAGGTCGCCGATCGGCCGCCGTCCTCAGAGGGAGAGTGGGAAGCGGATGGTGGGAATTGGATCTTTGACACCTGCCACTTCCACTCTGCTGTACCTAGATTCACCCACCCCGCCGTCCTCCTTGCCCACCCATCACCCATCACCGCGCATAAGAACGTTTGCGTGTCACAGCTCAGCATGTTATCATGAGTGGGCGCATGCAGGGAAATCCAATTACTTCCACTGTGTCAGACCCCTGCCATCGTCCTTACGTATGTAACTCAAATTAAAAAAGATGTGCCTATTAGTTCCCCCGTCCCCTACCGGCCGCCGCCCCCCTTCCCTTTGGTGCACATGTGCGGATCTTTTTTAGTTGGACAGTGTAGAGTGCAGAACTGGATGGCAGGTGGTAATGCTAAGGCTATTGATTCTGACTCATATTAAGTGGTATCGTGGAGCGGCTCTCGCTGTGGTGAGTAATGTGGAGCCAGAAAGAGATCAGCACGGCTGTTGCTGTTTGACAGGCTGAATGCTGAAGAATAGCCCTTTTGATGGGAAAATATTGCACGTTGTTGCCAAAAAATGCTTCTCTGTTTGGAGTCTCGGATACAAATACTGTCTATGTAAGATTGTCACTCTCCAATCTTTATTCATCGAATGATCAAGTAATCAAACTGCATTGATCATGTAGAGTTTTACTTTGAAACAATGGAATATTACTTTACATTTGTCACATTTTTTCCAATTGGAAATGATTCCAAAATTCTGAAATCCTCCGTTTATTGGCATAGTTTTTCCTCCCTTGCCAAAATGTATATTTACAACACTGTGTGTTTCTGCAAGTAATGTTGGTGTGGAAAACAAAGGCACAAACATGTCAACCTATTTTGTATATTGACTTACCCAACCCGGTCGACTTTTTACCCAGTCTTATGTATATCTTAGTTTACTGAAAAGCGAAGACAATTTTGAAGAACAGCAGCTTGTGTTTTTGCAGTCACTCTTTAAAAAAAAAAAAAAAAAAATCAATAAAAGTAATTTAATCAGAAAAACCGTGCTCATAACTGACTGCTTAGATGAAGGTGCAAATTGAGTGTTAACCGGATTGCCAAGCAACCCAATGTGCCTGTGGCGCATCAAATACAAAAAAAAAAAAAATCTATAACTCCTGAACCATTATTACGAGGACTGTATTCTGCAATTTAGTTCGAGCCCCGTTAGCAGGGAAAAATGTCTCTCATGTATCCACTGGTTGCTGATCCTTTTTTTTAAATTTTTCCACCAATTGAAGTTATATAATGTTGACATCCATCATTGCAAAGTTGTAGGGAAACATACAGCTGCGAGACCGTTGGGGAGCATATATGGACCAGGTGTACCTTTTCTGACTAAAGCACACAGAAGCCCCTTAGTGTAGTTCAACGTCCAAACGTTCGCTGACTGCCTCAAGTTCCTTGAGAAAACAGCCGTGTCTCTGTGAGCAATGATGGCTAACCCAGTGTGAACCACTCCACCTCATTGTGTGTCTTTCTGCTCACGGAGCTCAAGCTGCCCCTCATACTTCATACTGCCACTCACCGTATTACAACGTTCTACTTCCAGAGGTTGTTAAAATTACCTCGAAGAGACTTTTCAAGCGAAGGGGGAAGAAAGGAAAAGCGGAAGGTAGAGGGGGAAATGAGAGAGCGGGTACCTCACCGGGGCTCGGTGACAAGATAAAATGGAATATTAAACGCATAGGTCTGCCTGACACAAAGTGAATGTGACTGAATGAGAAGGCACATTGTATTAATTATGTAAGACCACTTTTTTTTTTTTTTTTGAGGCGCGTCGGAAGCAAAGAGAAAGAGAAAGGGTTTGGATTTTGCTGTCCTTGTCTGAAGTCCACATATTTAGCAACGCTAAGGTTTTGTGTTTGCTTGTTCCACATGGCAAAATAAAGCAGCGTCATGAATCAATGAAATAATGGAAAAGAAATGAAAATAGACAAAGTGGGATTAGAGTTTTCTATGGTGGATCATGGGATAACAGATTTATATCAAAACACAACTTGCAATGCGTGATTTGGATCTGTGTACTTTTGCTACTATGCAATATTTAACTACAAATGTAGAGACACATTCCACTGAATGTGTATTAAAACAAAGAAACTGATTTTAATCACCATTTAACCCTTGAAACGCCATTTATGAATTGAAGTTTTTCAAGGTTGTTGCCCCTATATCATATTTGGTTGCCCCTTCATCATGTCGGTAAACACGCGCCAATCACAGAATACGTCCAGGAAATAGATTGTTGACCCTGGGAGGCGGGGGAATGGAGATAGGGTTGATTTCTCGACATGGGGGCAGAGTGGTGTGGATTGCCCCTGTGCAATCCCAGTTGTAACAGTCACGCAATTTGACTTATATTCTCCCATCTTTCACAGAAAGTACATAATAATATGCTCGGTAGCCATGTTTGGTTGCAAATATACACTTGTAAAGCTACATATATGCCAGAAACATGTATTCAAAAATCCATTCCGATAGAAACAGTTGGACACAAGATTTTGACAGGGTTTCTGCAGGTATCGAATAATCCAGTTTATGTTTTTTTTTTTATTGCAGTGACGGAAACAGTAATGTTACTTTCAAATTGAGGGTAAATTAATGGAAACAATAGGTAGCATCGTGACAAATTGTGTTATTGTGACTGCTTTTCAAAACATGCTATTATTTTGTTTAAGTTTTGTACGTATGATCAGTACAACATATATTACATTATCTACCTTTCATGAAATGCTGAACACATCTAAAGATACCACTGCTCACCCCCTCCTTTATGTTTTGCCTCAGACTGAGGGCTTTAGGACCAAATTAGCACGTGAGCTCAGTCAAGCTCAAACACTGAATATAAACTGACACATATTTAAAATTGTCTTCCACTGACTTAAAATGAGACGATCGCATACGAGGGAGCGGGCAGTCCACTCTGCTGTCACATGGGGAGTATGCAGATGTGCACAGCTGGGATGCCAGGCACCCGCTGCATGGAATCTTTGGGAGGTGTTGTATTCTCGACATGGACCAGGAGAGCCAGAACACAGGTTAATTGCAAAGCTTACCTTTAGGAGGGCAATTTAGAAAAGCTGACAATTGGCAAGGGTGACATTTGTGCTGCTACAGTGGCGAACGGCACACTGCATATTTTATTGCAAACGCTGGAAAGTAATTACAGAATAGAAAGTTTCTTCCATTAACCTTGATGGATTTCTGTCTTTTGAGAACTTGCTCCTAAAAAGCATGGAAAACATTCATATTCAAACCTATTTTATTTTCCAATCTCCAGATGGAGTGTTTGTCTAAATGTGCCATTAAGGTCAATAACATAGCACCGTATTTCTCATTACTGCCGACTTGTGATACAGAGAACAAAAACTCGACTTTTGAATGACGTTTCATTCTAGCGTCTGACGAAATTATTTTGGCTTTCTTTTCAGAATGTTAAATCAGTGGTTTGCAGGTCTGCTTCACTTTGAGGTTCCGGTTTCCAAGCTAGACTAAAATTACTCTAAAAACATGACAAAATTGGTCCTATTCTTTAGTGTCAAACTGTCCGAACATTTTTGGTTGTTTTTAAATGAAACAAACCAATATTTTTTCTGTTGTTTTGCGAAAAACACCCTAATATTTTATGTTGTTTTGTGTAAAGTAACAATTAAAAAATATATGTTTTTCAAAATGACCCAAATTAGTGTGAAAGTCAAATTTTAACAGGATCCCTACACATTTCAGGAAACTCATGTTATTTTATACCCGTGACAGGAAGAGTACATTTTACTTTTCAAATTAAGAGCAAATTAATGGGAAAACGAAGCAACTTCTAGCCGAATTGTGCTATTGTGACTCTTTCGTAACCCGTGGCATGCCTTTATTTTGTTATGTTTGACGCACATTGTCATTATTGTCAAACTTGAATGGCATATGAGGCATAAAAAAACTGAAAATGCCTCAAAATACCACTGCAAATGTAGTGCTTTGCAACAGGCCGTTTCGTTTTCGACGTAATATCCATTTATTAATTGTAGCTTGTTTATACCACTCCAAAAGCCAGGAAAGAGAATAAAAGTTCTGCCTATGCTACAGATGGTGTTCACCAGGTACAATACCGTGCAAGAATCCCATCATTTCCTGGATATTAGAAAGCGCCCGCCCACGTTATTATTGTAACGCTCATCGCATTTGTACTTCACACAGCAGTTCAATAGCCCACGGTCGTGCCTTTGAACTTAACAATGATATAATGATTTATTAACAGCGCGTCCATTGTTGGGTGTTTGTTCCACCCGCCCGTCGCTGCTGCACAGCTGTTAAACAGCTGCTGTTTGTACCAATTTAGACACGAGTGCATTGTTTGTTAACACGGGTTAGGTAATTCATTCCTCACACCAGAAAACCTGCTGGCTGCTGGATCGCCAGCGGCCAAGGTCAAAACCTGGAGTGCGGTTCGGCCCGTTTGTTTTTCAACAATCGGGCAAGTGCAGCTACGGAATGGCATTTATAGCTTAGAATTAAGCCGAAGTGACATGTTTTAATAGCCGTGGGGAGGGCACAGCCACGCGTGCGGCAAGTGACGGGCTGTCAGACATTCTGCCGGTGATGGATTCGACGCTGGATCCGTTCTTCATAAATTGACTGGCGCTATCGCTTGAACCTTGGCTCCGCCGCACGTACGGAGTAGCTAACAAGACCGCCCAGTGATTCCAATTTCTTTCACAATTAATATGACTGCCTGACTTGAAGTCATTCCAGGCAGAAATGAGAAGAATTTCGGATGAGGGATAGATTTAATTACAGCCGCGTATGTCGGACGGCAGCGCTGATGAGATGAAAGGGGAGGACAGGAGGAGGAGACGTATAAAGGATGGGCTGTGGCGGGGAAGCTGCGCGGGATGAATCTCGGGGATGTTTTTGGTGCTGGTGGCGGGTTCAGCTTCATATAAAAGAAGCAGATGCTGCGGGATGAAGGAGGGGACTCGATGCTGTGCGGAGAGTGATGGCTCGCCCGGCGCGGTAAGGGTGCCCCTCTACTGTTTGTAAAAACAAGACCATCACACTCCATCTTGCCGCTCCCGCTGGAGCCGAGCCTGCGGGCTGATTTATGGCGCGCGCGCCGAATTGGCTCGCCGGGATGACAGCGAGGCTCGGACTCTCTCGGGTGAGTGGTGGATGAGGCTGTTTGTCCGAGACTAAGCTGGCCGTAGCGCCCGTTCCACTGCTGTGCTTGGGACTGACTAGATGACTACATGTGAGCATGAAGTCAACTCCCCAAACCGGTTACCGCTCTCACCTGCCTCTGCGCTGATGGCGCTTGCCATTTTTCCCCTTGAATTGCTCTCCCATATGATTCGTCTATATCCGCTTCTGCGGCAACAGCTTCATCAAGGGCCTGTAGTAACAATTTGGATTTAATCAATCTTCGCCGTGTGGCTGCCAGAATGGAAAATTAATACGGAGTGCAATTACAAAACAGCCATTTCACTGTCAAAGATACAATGCAGCGGCGTGATGAGAGCTGCGGGTGGATGCTGTCGAGCAGCAAATTTTACCCCCTTTCATGGAAACATGGCAGCGAGTGTCGGCTGCCGTGTTGTCCTCATAACAAACGCGAGCGCCGCGACACACTCTCCTTGAAAAGATTTAGGGTTTCTACACAGTTTCAAATAACAAAACAACAGGCTGGTGAGCCCCGGTGCATTTGCTGATTTGGGAGAAAAATGTGTTTGAATTTGTAACCTGTCAAATGAAGAGATCAGATACCGAATACAAGCACCAGATAAAGTACTTTATGCGTGCGATGAAATGTGCCTCTAACTTTTTAAGCTAGGAACCCTCTCAAGAGAGCTGGGGCACTTGTCACCACCTCTTCATACATTGCAAATCACATGATTCAAAACCTTGTTATGTTGTGGGTTGAACTGAAACTTTTAATCATGTAGTTTTTGAAAACTTCTGATTTGCTCCTCTACAATTAGCACATTCATAAAAACGGCATTTGTTTGAGTTTTTGTTCCTCTGCTTTAAGATTTTTTTTCCTAATTTTTGCACATTTTTTGATGAACAGAACCGGGTTCAAAATGAACAGTTTGTTAGTAGAATTACCCACACACACACACAAAGTTTGTTGATTTGGGATAATTACACATTAACAATGAAATAGCTCCAAGAAGGTGACCGATACTATTACCGGGTGCCATCGTGAGTACGGATACCTTCAAATAATGCCGGGTATCAGTCTGATACCAACACTTGTTATTGTTACTCTACAATCCCTAAAATTAATCGATAACTTTTTATTATACTCAATTAATCATAAAAAGAGCTAAAATTGTGCAAATGACCAGAATCTTCAGTCCGCTATGAAAGCACACGGATTAGTGTTGTGTTGAATCTGAAAGATGAAAACACAGATTTTCTGACATTAGTGGAATTTGCATCTGTCAGTTAGAAAATTACTGATAAAAAGAAGGAAATTAACATTTTTTTTTTAAGAAAAAACAATCTGATTTGTATATTAATCGACATATTCACAACTATAAAAGTAACCGTTGCAAGCCTGCATGATACCATCTTGACTTGTTTCACGAAAGCCTGGACCAGATTCATGATGAGGTTATTTGTTAAAAAAAAAGTGATATTTCAATGCAGCCAATTTGCCATTACCTGTTGTAAAGGTACCTTTTTGTTCCCTCTTTCGAATAATTGTCTTTTCACACACTAGATAGATTTTTCGAAGCACTTTGATTTGATAGAGTTTAATTTCAAAGGCCGTGACGGCGGAAGAGAAAAGTGGCGTATCAAAGCAAAGTGTCACTTCATTCTAGACGCACGTATAACATATCAAGGTGTAAATTGCTCTTAATTATTCCCTTTCATAACGCCGGCATCACGGCGGCATCAACATGTCTGCCTGTCAGTGGCGGAACGTGTATTTTCAAATGACAAGCACAGTGCGGGCACTCGCCGCACCGACAACAAAAGTGTCAGTGCAAAGTGGGGAATACAAAAAGGTAGTTTGGAGCCCAAAGTGGCAGCCATTCTCCCCGTCAAATGATTCATCACCCCGCAGTTCTGTTTCTGGTTCCCTTTGGGGTTCATCAAGCTGCGAGAGCAGACTGACTAAAGTGTGTCATTCCTGCATCAGCCACTCGCCTTGTGGATTCTTTGAAAATAAACTTTTAGTGTCTCAACCAGACCTTCGGACTGACCGGCCGTCTCTTTGGCGTATTTCATCGGATGACATCACTGCTCAAGATCTTCCAGCGTGTTTGCCGAAGTTGACGCAAAAGAACTCTTGGAGTTTCTTTTGACGAGCTCCTCCAGACAGTGAATGCATCTCCTCCCTGTTCCCGTCTGGGGGGATTTTTTAGTCTTTCGCTGATTTGTTTTTTTTTTTTCTTCTTCCCTCCATTAACCACACACAAACATCACCTCCAGCTGTATGACAAGAGGGGATCATTACGTGCGGCGCACGAGGCGATGGCAAATTTAGCGATGAGCTTGTCGGGGCTGAGGGATTCCTCAAATCTCTGTGCCAGGAAGTTAAGACATCTTCATCAGAGGAAGAGAGGCTCAGAATTTAATGAGCGTGGTGACAAACTATGAGGAAATAGTCAAGAATGTTTGGGCTTGTTCTCTTTTAAGTAACTGTAAACCGTGATACTTGGCCAGAACTAAATTACAGCTGGAATTGAGATGTACTTGTGCCTTCGCCTGACTTCTGTGGAAACAGCCTGAATTTAGTTCCCTCACAGTGATGGTGTTGACTATGGATGTGAACAGCTGTCTGTCTCAATGTGCCTGTGACTGACCAAGGACCAGTCCAGTGTGAAGTCTGCCTATGTTTAATGCCTTACTTTTTCTAAAGACCTGTGTCGTGTTACCTGCATGAGCATTAAGAGCCCTGGAAATGATGCAACAATCCTTCATCTCTCATCAGAGATCCCTAATAAGTTGCTTTACTTTTTATGTTCTATTTTTGGTCTACTAATGGTTCTTAAATGGGGGTATGAGTAATCCTGTGGGTACGTGAGATTTTAATAGGGTTTCTTCAGGTATCAGCACTCTCAAACAGTAAGGTTATCTTTTCAAAGAAATTGGTAATCATTTGGAATAGGAAGCAACTTATTAATTTGCTGTGTTATTCCTTTGAAAAACATTTATGCCTTTATTTTGATAAGATTTACGAAGATGTACGTTGTCATGTGACAACGTTTTCCTTCAGATGAACCAGAAAAAAAAACAGATGTTATATTATCTGTCTTTTGGAGTTGCTGAATAAAATACGCCTAGCCATACCAATACAATTATAGGTCTGACATTTAATCATTCAGACATGGATGGCACAGAACTCTGTTCCAAAGTCCCAAAAGTGGTAAACGCTGGCAAATATAGTGTGTCTAGAGCTGATCGAGGTGCGTCAAATGTTGTCAACATTCACCAAAATAACGCCAGAGATCGGTCAAAATTCCACCAAGGTGAAACGTTCTCCTATACTGCTCATGTCGCAAGTATATTTTGAATGTATTTAGGGGGAAAAAATAAGATAGAACTTGGTGAATATTTGGCAAACTTCGGCAACCTTGAAAGAACCCTGACAAGCTCGAAAGAACCGCTTCCTTCACCGACATTTGCGAACACCAACGCGATGGTTAGGGGTAATTATATAAAAAAAAAAAAAAAAATCACAGTGAATAAAGACTGAGAATCAATTTTGAAGCTGATTAGCCATGCTCTTCTCAGAAGTCATAGCAGGAGGTGCCTTCGCCATCTTTGCTGCTTCTGCAGCAGTTTTCTTTCAAAGCTGAGCGAAGCTCAATGAATCCCGAACTTAATCTTTGACGAGTACATTTTTTGGGGGGGAGAATAGGAGAAGATTGTGCTTTGTCAGAGGTCACTTTTTTATTTCAATTCTGCCTCTTCAAATTCGTCACGGTTCTTTAGGGCAACATCTGTGTTTTATGAAGCTCCATGCAGAGACAGGATGTGTGAGTGTTAATGGCACTTAGCTTTCACAACAATGCCATTTACAACCCCGGTTATTCTCCCATAGACCCCAAAGGAACCAAGAGAGCGAGGGTAGGAAAAAAAAAAAAAACATTCACTGGAAATGCATGCACTGCTAAGTAGGGAGCATACAGCTTGTGTGTTTCTTTTTGTGCCCCAAAGGCTTTTCATGCTTTTGAAATTGCTTTAGGCTATAGAAAAAAGCCGAAAGAGTCGGTGGAAGCGGCATTAATTACCAAGAAGGTGGCAAATCTTTTATCAGTTGAGAGATTTACTGTCAAACGTGCCATGGGAGACTTTTCTAAAGATGTTTCATATAAAATAAAGGTAGACCTTGAATTGGACAAAGGAATGAATCAGGTGACATTAATGTGAAAGTGTTGGGGGGAAAAAAATTCAACAAATATTCCCAATACACACTTTGACTTTTGCAGATGACACTCTAATCTCACCTGTATCTGTGTATCATTGCTTATTCAAGCTACCTACTGGTACTTATTGTTCGAAAGAGGTCAAACACAACAACAGAGAGAAGATGGTGGTCTAGATACGAGAGTTGCAGTTTTCAAGTTCGTCTTGGTCTCAACATTGGTCTCAAGACCAATTTTTAATCATCTTGGAATTGGAAAACTTTTTCCTTTATCATGTCTCGGTCTCAGTCAGGGTGGATTCTGTATATTGCTTAAGACCGGTCGAAACCACTATTACTACTCCTACTATTAGTGCTGTGATCAGTGAGACACTGCATAATTTGTAAAATTGAACCAACAAATTTGCTTGGATTTAAATGTGTGTAAATATTTGTGTACTCTCTCAAAAACAACATAGCAAAAATCTGTTTTGTTGCAAATGTAATAAGAAAAACATTCTGTTCAGTTTGAGGTTTTTTTTGGTTTTTTTTTGTGATTTTGATAGAGTCTTGTGTCGGTCTGATCTCCCAAAAGTGTTGATTCTCTAAGGCCATGTTCACACCGCAAGCTGAAGTGACCCAATTCCATTTTTTTGCACTCTCTCTCTCTCTCACTAGCTCAAACCGATCAAGCCTCTCGCTTGGAGCGACCAACTCGCGCGCTTTGAGTGAGCAAACGAGACGTTGCTGGTAACGCATAAAATACTATGGCCACAAACCTCTCCCTTCCCCTCATCAATATACTACTTAAATGCAACAAATTGAAAATATTCTCGCTCCAGTATGACAGCCAATTGAACTATAGCCAGTTACTCCATCCGGGCAGTCATTGTGGTACTTCCGTAAACACTGACGTTAAGCATGCTGGCTATGTGTGACATCACACGCTCACGCAGAACAGTTCTGGGCTGTCTTGCCTTTACACTCCTGTCACATTTATTTGGAAATCTGAACGACCACACAAAAATTCGGACCTCAAAAATCAAACTTGAGCATTAAACCCTGCAGTATGAACATATCATATAACATCATGATATTGTTTTGGTTGGTGTGGTCTCTACGGCAACACTACCAGATGTCCATTGCCGATACACCTCAAAATGGAATTAGCCATTGTAGAGAATGGCTTTAATTTACTCAGCATTCCAGGTTATGGTAAAAGCAAGACACAAGATCATGAAACTTGATTGATAAACATTGATAAACATAGCTATCCCGTCCTTTCAGGGTTTTGACACATGCTGTACCAGCCCACTTTAAGTGTCCTAATAAGCTGTTTCATTGTCAGTGTTTAGTCTACTTTTATACCCAATTTGATTTGTTTTACCATTTAATACCATCCATGTATGTTTTTAGTTGTCCCTATTAACAAAGTGCAAACCTCCATCCGAGGAGTAGGGCACATTTTTTAAGTCAGGTAGCCAATTAAAGACAACGCATCATCAAGGTTTCAGGAATCAGCCGCTATTGTAGAACAAGTAAAACTGAAGAGACTTTTGGCTGTGATTACATTTTTACGTTTGATTGGATCCCTCATTTTGAAACAACAACCCCAGCTTCGCACCCTGAGTCGGCTTGATTGCCACCAGTGCAGCAACTCCAATCATCCCCCATGCAAATATAAGAGTGCGGGTTGTGAACAATAGATTGAATTTTCTCATTCTGGAAGTGATCTTGATAGCATAATTTTTCCATTTGCTAAATATTAGGGCCCAACTTTTATGGATTTTTTCAGGCCCTATTGATTTTATTTCCGAACAAAAATACATGTTATTGATTAATTGCATGACTAATAAAAACAAATATATAAATAATAAAAGATATAAATATTGTTTCCTCCCATTGCATTTCAGTTGGCATAAAGTATAAGTGGGTTTTCACCAATCACAGGCTGACCTGGTACCAGTTGCCGGATACTAGCAGAAGACAACAGTGACAACAATAATAATAATAAAAAAAAAAAATACATCAATAGAGTGATAGCAATAGAATGCATTCTTGAAGTTATAAGGGCTATAATCATTGTCATGCATGTTAGTGTTAATAGTAGTTCAATTACATTTATTTTCAGTTTTGAAATGTTTGCACTATATATTTTATTGTATGAACTTCTAGGTTTAGGTTGTGGGTAAAACAGTTAACTTCCAGGCCAATGTGTTGTAAAAATGACACCGGGGTCACTCATTTACAACTGCTTCAAAATGGTTAGAGTAAATTTAACTTATCGGATAATATCACCCATTTGACCCATTATATTTGTCCGATATTCAAAGGTCCATAAATGTTTGATTTTATCGACCGGACCCCAATAAAAGGTGACAGGACCTAAGTATGTCATCTTTTGGACAACGGTCACCCATGATTTGCTTTCTTGGTGCCGCGGTGGTCTCACATCGGTCTCAAGTGACATTTTTACGAATATCATGTTTGCTTGCACATTCCCACGTTGTCAGTTTGATTGGACTGTAATGTAAGAGGGCGGTCTCTAGCAACCTGTCACAACCGCATCTCTAATCTTCAGCTATCGATCCCCAGAGCCCTCGCTGAGGTGCGAGGAACCAAAGAAGAAAAACAGATCATTAATGATTTTAATTAGGTGATCTGTCAAGCTGCGATTGCCAAATGTAAGCGTATGCATTTGGGTCGATTGCAAACAACCCCCCCTCTGAGATCCTGTCTTGTCACCTTGGGCCCCTTGAAATGGAGTTTGGCTCATGCTCAATGAGCAGATTGGAGCGCAAAAATGTGTCAGCGCATATCTGTGCGGCAGGACGGCCCACCGCGGACGTATTGTCATCTTTTATGGGACTCAATCATCTTTAAAAGGCGTGCTGCGGCCAACGTTTTGTAATCAATCCTATGAGGTAATTTAGTCTGCAGACGACGGGAGAGCATGACACCTTTGTGCTGGAGGGCTGTTCTGAAAGTCATTCCCTTTTTAAAGATAAACAGAATGAGAAAAGTGTGTCTGTACAGACTGCAGACAAATCTCATATTCACTACACAGTAAAACATCATTACATATTTATGAGTCGGTGCCAGATGACAGGCGCGGAGAAAGGGAGGAACCGGGGCAACAACACCGGAACCTGTCTGGTGTCTCTGTGAGATATCTGATCGCGTTGCTTCAAGCGGTCTCTGATGATATTGTGTTTCCAACCCCCAAAATAATAATAATAATTGCACAAAGGTGTTAGAAGTCTTTTGATTAACAATACATAAATGAATTCGGAGTCGCTGGAGCCCTCGATAGATTTTCCACATTGAAGCCTGGAAGTAGGCAAAGGTTCTTCCTGACAAGAATTTGGCAGCGTACAAAATGCTATTTATGTTTTAATGCTCATATTATGGTACACTTTGCCGAATACGGTCCATAATTATTCAGTGCTTACAGTCAAATGTCCATATGTTAGAAAATAGTACATAGAAACTTGGATCTGTGTTCAATCTGCCATTAAAAGATCAGATACAGGTCCAACCATCCATCAATTTTCCAACGGGCAGTAAGCAGGGGGCATCCTGAACTGGTTACCAGCCAATCACAGGGCATACAGGGAGGAACAACCACAGTTGTCACATTAAAGGGCAATTTAGAATGGCTAATACACCTACCATGCATGTTTTTGGAATGTGGGAGGAAGCCGACGCGGCCGGAGAGAACCCAGGCCGGCATGGGGAGAGCATGCAACCTCGACACAGGAAGGAGTAGTTGGATTTGAACTCGGGATTCTGAACTGTCAGGCAGATGTCCTAACTGCTCTTCCCCCATGTTGCCCCGGGTCGCATAGGGAGAAAAAAAAAAAAATCTGAATTGAGTCTTTTCAAACTGCTGTCTATATGTAGCCTTAGAGGGTGTTTCTAAACAGTAAATGGACAAAAGAAAACAGTTCTAACAATGAAATTGTCTGTGTTTTTCGAACAGGAGAGCCCGCCGAAGGCTTCCACTGTCAAGACGAGTGCCGCATCCTCGGACATTCTGACCGCTGCTGGATGCCTCGCGTCCCTGTGCCGGCCCGCGTCAAGTCTCCCGAGCACGCCCGCAACGTCATCGCTTTGTCAATCGAGGCCACCACGGTGGACGTACCGCATTATGAGGACGGCACCGCCAAGAGGACTTTTGCCACCTTCGGCAAGGACGGCCCCGAGGACGTCGAGCGGGGCGACGTAAAAGCGAAACGGACTCACGAGTCTCAGGTGTGCAGCCCCAAGGCCAACGGCGGCGCCGTGCGCGAAGCCGGCAACGGGCGCGAGGCGGCCAGCCCCATCACTTCCCCCGTGCACTTGAAGAGCCCTCTGTCCAAGCCCTCGTCCGCTTACAACACGCTAAAATGCCGCGACGCCGAGCGCATCGCCAACCACAGTCTGCTCCGGCAACCGGAGGGCAAAGACAGTGAGCCGTCGGTACGGGAGTTCAACACGCTCCTGCACGACAGCCGCGACAAAGAGTCCCCCAGCAGCAAGCGCTTGAAGGACATTGTGCTTTAGCGAGCTTCACCGCCACACGCTTACAGCTCATGCTGCGTGAACCTCACGTCCCATATATAAATATACAGTATAACCTGCAATAGCTGTGCGTACACACAAGAAGAGTCCGGCCGTGGGACTTGACCAGGCACACCCATTTGCAGTATGCAATATTCAAGAGTGTGCTGCAGCTAGTTGTGTGCTCATGCCAAGGTAGTGGATGTGGCTTTGTTGTAGTCGCGGTACTTTCTTCTTGTTTGCTTTCTTAATATTTCTTTTTTTTTTTTTTTCTACAAGCAGTAAGTGAACAGGCAGGTTACTGTTGACTTCATAGACATGGCTAGCGGAGCATTCCGGCTCTCACGCCAAAGCGGGACAAATTGGACACCCGAGGTGCCGACGCCCGAGTACGGTTATGCCTTTTCGATGACTTTTTGTATCACGATTCAATATTTGCCTTCTTTGGTTTTCGCAGTTTGTTTCGAGCTGCCGAAATCTGCTCTTTGTTCCTTTGTATAGTGAGCTCTGTTAGTGTAATGAACCAGACACGCAGGATTCATCTCAAAATGTACTTCGGCGGCAGATGTAAAATGACGACCTACCCGACCCGTTTGTACCCACCCCCACTACTACGAGAAGCTTTCTTTGCATCTGCGAGGACACGCCAGCGTCACCAGACTGTGCTCTTTACAGTATTTATGCTCTTTCACAGATGGAGCTAAATGAACTGTGGCTATCTGCGAAAAAGAAAAAAAAAAAAAAAAGAGGCGGGGCAGACAAAGCCATGTGTTCACATCCAGTTTTATGACGTCACATCTGCGACACCCAACCTTGATTGTAGCCAGCGGAGCACAAGTTCGCATTCTGTGCTCCGTGGAGTCTTGTACTTTTTTCTGACTTTTGACTATGGGGCTAGTATAGAAGGGATCGTCACTCTTGTCTTGCTATCTGGAACTCTGTATAGAGTTTACTATTATCATTTTTATTAACCTGTTGTTATGTGACAATCCCTTTAATGTTTTGTTTCAACAGATTTAAAAAAAAAATACAAATTATCATAAACATTGGTGTTCAACGGAAGCTACAGTAGCGTTTGTAACACAAACACAAAAATGGGAAAAAAAAACATGCCAAAATATATTTTATAGATAATTTAAAAATGTATAATGAGAATATTTAATGCTGTGTAGTTATTCTATGAGTAAGTTATACTTGAAATTAACTTGCTTTTGTTCTTTTTTTTTGGTCTTTTGCTTTTATATCGAAAACGTTTTTTGTGGTTTTTAATTTTGAAATATGAACTTGGATTATAATTTTTCTTTTGACTGTGTTATCCCTGGCAACTGTTGACTTGCAGTCTACCTTGTTGTAAAGAGTTTCTTAATGGTCAGTTCTTGTGCCATCAAGTTTCTGTGTGGACAACTGGAAAATGTAAAAAAAAAACACAAAAAAAACAAAACAAAAAACAAAAAACAGAAAAAAAGCAATTTCAGCACCGACATTAGTGTGTCCGTTCAGTGAGCATTAGAGTGAGATAGCAAAAGAAACCAAATAAAAAAAAACAGCGCAAACATAAAATGTTGAGTAATTTTAAAAGGCAAGCTGATAAACAGGGTTCCACCTGGCATCACATTGGGCCAAATAAAGTTTTATATTTTCAAATCTTTCACTGAGAGTTGAAGCTCACCCAGCATTTTTGTCACACATCTGTCGATCGGACACAAAGTTTTGATCAGAGCGGTAAAACCAGGACGAGGACCCCCGGCTTGAGTCTGATATGACAAAGATCTGAGACACATCAGCAATGTGATTTTTATGTTGCTTTGCAGTAAACTATGTATAATGTGGATTGTGTGAATGAAAGTGAACAGACTGCATCCAAAAAAAAAAAAAAAAAAAATCTAGATCTTGTAACTGAATGTTTTGCTGGTCTCACCCTTGGCTTCTGGCAAAATGAACATCAGAATAATCACTGAATGTATACAGCAGCTTATAATTAAACTATTAAATGTGCTCTGCCTTGTTGTCTGCTCTTTCCTGCATATACAAGTCCAAAAAGAAGAATTTCCTCAGCAAGTACAACATATCAACCCTAACCCTAACCCTAACCCTAACCCTGAGTATCAAACCATCATATAAATATTTCAGCTTGGCAACATTGATTTACATCAAGGAAAATTATCGTGGAAAAAGATTTTAGTCAAAATTTGTTGGATTACTTGAGCCATCCATGGATTGTGCATCGCCAAACTGTGACAGAGGGAACCCAAATTACTGTTCTATTATCTCAATAATAGTTCGACCTACATTACAGTTTGTTCACAAATAAATTTACACTCCTTCACAATTTACGTGATTTCACATCGTGATGGTACACCTTTGGGAATTGGAATAGGGTTGTTGTTTTGTGTGTGTGTGTGTGTGTGTGTGGGGGGGGGGGGGGGGGGGTATTTTCCGGGTGGTATTGAGGTAAAAAGGGTAACGACCCGGTCTAACAAAATTTCAATAGGTTTATTCAACCATCCAACATAGGAGGAGTGTTTACATTAGTTTGAAAAACAAATGTCTCATCCAGAATATTGAATGTCAATTGATTATTTCCATCTATCCATTTTCTGTAGCTTATCCTAACAAGGGTCAATGGTTTGCCAGTGCCTATTTCCAGGTACATATGAACGAACAACTATTTACTCACCTAATCACACCTTAGGACAATTTAGAGTGTCAGAACCCGGATGGGCACTGGGAGCACATGCAAACGCTACACAGGAAGGCTAGACCAGTCTGTATTTGAACTCAGGAGTCTGAACTATGAGGCCAACATGTTAACCATGCCGCCCAATCGATAAAAGGTGTAGTGATGATTGTTTTTCACATTTTTTTGCATTCCGGTTCCAACTAAAGTCCTTAAGTTGAACTACCGGTAATTTGAACATACCTGCACCTATTGTCCACCTGAACGTTAACTTGGCACAATTTATTTGCAAATATGTAACATGGTGTGAACATGTGCCATCTGGAAAACAGCAATGAGACCAGCCGTTGTCATTGTAATAGTAAAATGGAAATTAACAGTTGGATTGGGCGCTGGATCCACAACTCGTCATTAATATTCACAGCACTCGCTGTTGCCATTTCCCATTATTTCCTGAGCGGACCTTTGGGGGAAAGTTCCAACAAGTGAGGTTAGCGCTTGTGTGTGCCTATTTCTGGTGGGAAGTGTTCTTTTTATTTCCCACAGTGGTCACAAGGAACTATTTCTGTGACAAATAAAACAAAACAAACAAACAAAAAACACACAGTAACTGATACGGCATTTGTTGCGTTCAGTCTGATGTTCTTTCTCAGCTGGTAGTATGACGTCATTAATGACTAGTGTACACTATTGATTTATTTGTTGACTTCGAGTGGAAGGGTGGAGGAGTCTGCTACCTTTTCTATATTGCTCCCACTCAATAAATGCTCTGAGTTTCACCCCTCTCCCACACAGAAGGAGCGAGCGAGTAAGCTTATGAACGATAAGGAGCAGATTCCAATGCTGGTGAGCGGACGAGGGAGAATGAGCAACAGGAAGCATGCAGCTGCCCTGTCTGATAAAAGGCTGTCTTCATTTCTATAATTAATTTGCCATTGCCTCTATAGAGCCTCTGGTGGAGCCAACATGAAAGCCGGTCTGAAAGCCCTCTTGCCATAACGCGGCCATTAAATCTATAAGGAGGATCCTGTTTCTCCCAGCTAAGTTGCAGGCAGCACTGGACCACACAGATGAATAATCACTGGAGGGGTTGAACTTCCGAGGAGACACGAGACAGAACAAACTCATGTACAGCCCTGACTCCTGCTGAAGGGCAAAATGTGCATTAAAGTAAAAAAAATCTCATTATTATTGGCTGGAAAATTAACTTACCCACACAGGATTTGCCAAGCGTAGTTGTTTTAGTGCATAAAACATGATGCCTCCTCAATTGGAGGAATATCATCCTATTTGGGGGGGGAATGAACATTTCACAGAACCAAACAGTCATAAACTGGTTAGCATGTAGTCTCAGAGTCACGGTATGTGTCGACTTTTGTTTCCTCTCACAATTACAAACTTCTTATTTGATTGAATGTGAGTGTGAATAATTGCTTGCCTCTATGTGTCCTAAGATGGATGAGAAGCCAGTTTAGGGGGTTCACTACCTTTTGTCCAAAGTAAACTGAGACAAAAAAAAGATGGATGCTTAGATAGATGGATGGAACCTACCGCAGAATAAACCATCGCACATTCCAGCTAGCTTTCAACTCACTATTGTCATCAAAAGCAGAAGGTCAAAGCAAATTGCAAACTGGAGTATGTAGCTTGCATTGCTAGCTTAGCTGGCTAAGCATGCGCGTCAACAATCTGACAATGGCATAATGTTATAATTATTAATATTAATATTTAAACAGAGACACCATTTTGCTCTCAATGGAAATTGAGAGCACATGGCCTGGAAAGCAAATGTTTCTGTCTTAGTGGCACACTATGACGATATGTAACAACTGATACCACATCTGAATATTTGGGTGAGTTGACGCACATCTGTTTGAGGTACCGTCATACGTCGATTCTTTTGGCATTTCTCCTCATTTCATGACAAATTAAACAAATATATTTTCAGCTTGCTAGTGATAATTTGCCAACAATAGAAGAATAAACACAATAAAAAGGACATTATACAATTATAAATTCATCTTTTACATAAAAAATATGCTAATTGAATGTTGGCACATATAATATTTAAAACAAACAAAAACACATGGGACTTTCGCATTGTGAGTCACTTACAAAATGACTCACAATGGTCATAGTCATAGTCAGTACTATGTAAAGGCAAACTATTTTGACCAAATTATACAGGATGAGAGAATTAGGGACAGTGGGAAAAAAAGAGTTGGCATGACTCTCACTTTTACCTCCGAATTTTGACTTTACTGGAACCTAGTCCTCATCCGTAAATAGGTGTCCTCAATTGAAATATGAGGTCATGAAGACAGTTTTGCTTCATTTTTTCCCCCACATATTAACCAAAACACATTTTCCTGTACCTAATCTTCACCATTTGTGATTTTAAAAGGTCGTCTTTCACTTTTTATAAATATGTTTGTATTTTTGCAGAATTGTACAACAAAAGCAACCCATTTTGTGTATAATTCTGAAATCTGTTCACCTTGGCGTAGGGCTGCACTCAACTTTGAGCCATCTATTGAAACTACCCACAAAACGGTGCTTGTTAGAGCAGATATAATCGCTCCTGATTCACAATGGTCATGGCAAATATTCCCCCCTATTACAGCTAGATTTATATCAAAGGTTACCGGGACACACATCCTATAAACGTCCAATTAATGTTTCAATTATCACGTGTTAAGAGGGGGAATCAGAGAACAATTAGGGTGATTTATTTACAACTGGGACAAGTGGCAAGTGCAGCCTGCTGCAGCCTGGCATTCCTTCAATTCAGAATAGATTGAAGGTTCTTTTGAATTAGACCCCACATACTAAAAACTCAGCCAGCCCCCTCACCCAAATCACTGATCTCTGCCTCTTGGGTGACCTCATTCTTTCAAAAGACCTTGCAGCTGCTCCTTCCTCACAGAAAACAGCAACTTCTTTTCAATGCTGGTGGCCGTTCACTGCAGATTTAAGTAACAACATGGTTGACACAGGGTGCACTGAATATGTACCATCTGTAAAAAAAAACAAAAAAAAACATAGGTATTGTGAGTCACAGTAAACTTTAATTTATGCATTTCGCCATACCCCGTATAAAATAAATAAATAAATAAATAAAATGTTTCTCCTCCCAAAACCCATCCAATTCCTCCTTCTTTCAGCCCCATCACAAAAAAATACTGAAGAGTATTAATTAGTGGAGATTTACTGGCGAGCTCAAAATCCTGAGCGGATGTGAGATTCCTCCACTTTTAAGTACATCAGCCATTTCTTTGAAGACTCTTTCAGCCCCGCACATTAAACGATTAGTCGGCAACCCGACTCACCTCGGAAGAACAGTCTGCCCGGCGACTTGAAAGCGATACCGCTGCCATCTTAGCGCGATATGAAAAGACTCAGTATTTAAGAGCCTTTGTGAAAACGAGTTTTCTTGTCCCTCTTAAGCCCGCTGAAGATTTCCTATAAGAAAAAAAGAAGAACTTTTTGTCCATTACATTTGTCTAACTTTCACCGAAACAATAAATAATAAAAATTCAGCCACAACACAATAAACTGCTAGCTTGCTTGCAAGTAAGATCATTCATCTGCAGTAAATGCCCTACCATGCTAGCCATATAGCAGTCAAGCTATTTTTCTTGTGGCAAGAACCAAGTTATCTCGGTTGCTTTCTGGCCAATGACTAACTGTAGATCCCAAAGATTGCTATTTCACTTCCTGAGAAACCTACGGTATCTACACTAGTTTGCTACCAATCAAAGCTGATTGCCATGTGGTATAAGAATTAAGCCCTTTTTCTACTATAGCTAAGTAACCAGAAACCGAAGCGTACCTAAACTGTCCAAGGGATAATAATAGCTGCGATAGCCCAAAACCTATTGTACTGCGGTTGAATTTTCTCCAGCCATCATATTTCAACACCTTTAAGCGAAGCGATTATCATCCCTTCTGGAAGGGAATCAAAGCGGGTCCTGAGAGACTTCCTGGCCTCGCATGAATCCTCACGCTTCAACTGCAAAGCTCCTACCCAATGGAATCTCAACCAGTAAGTGATGACAACACTTTGTCACTCCCGCGGCATTGCTCCAGTTCGTGTGCTCGGAAAGGATGACCAAGGATGACTTATTAGGCGATGGAGGAGAAAGTTGGTAGAAATTATGAAGACTCTTGGGGATGGATACTTCCTGTCCGACAGGCAGGACTTTCCACACAAGAAGAATTACCTTTTGCCGGAGCTTTGTTTTGTATTGAAAAGGTTAGTCTTTGTCACAATGAGAAGTAGCCTGCTCATTGCTATCAGTAAGAAGACCGATTGCGCTCTCCATCTCCCAACCACAGCTACATATCTGCCTGTCCCGGTCACTGACCACTTCCTTTTGTGGCGACCACAAAGGATCTTTGATCAGCAGTGAAATGAGTTACTCAGACAATAGTTTTCATTCAGACTGGGCCGTCGGGGCTTCACTGGAATGGGGGAGCGGCAGCAGCCTCCGACGCCACATTCCCCCAGCAGTCTTTAATTAGAAGTGATGCTGGACAGATCATATCATAACCATTAGTGATGCCCTGATAACACGGCCCCATAAAGCCGCATTGTCTGAGATGGGTCAGATGAGCCCACCGGGACCCCTCGGGCCGCCAGTCTGACCTCAGCCACCTTGCTCGGACATCGGATGCCGGATAGGGGGGCACATGAGCTCCCCCCGTCATGCCCCACTCTCAGGAGGATATATTGGCTGATAGCAACAAGAAATAAGGGAATGTGGCCTTTGAAATCCTCTGTTTTTGTCAACAGGAGCCCTGGATCTCCCCACAATTCCCTATGGGCGTATATTATGGGACTGGTGATGATTGGACCCACCATTGATTTATTTCACCCTGATGCAGGTACATGCTCTTTGCTCACTTTGCTCTAGAAAAACAAAGAGCACTTGCAAAATGTCGATATCACAGTGTATGAGATTGCTGCATGTTAGGATACAGTATTCATCGGCGGCGGCTGGTGGAATTTTTGCGGGGTGGGCAAATAAGACGGATAGAGAAAGAGTACGTATAACTAACAGCCTTGAGCGCTACTCTGTGAAAATGAATGGTTGAACTAGCGTCGCACAATTGGGAATATTGTTGCAGTGGTTCTCAACCTTTTCAGTGATTTACCTTCCCTCTGTGAAATATTTTGTCAGTAAAGTTCCCATGAAACAATGCAAAGCATTTGTGGACAGAAAGAAAAAAATAAAATAAAATAAAATAGAGTGCTGTGCAATCCATGTTTAATTTATTGAACGTTGAATTTGTGGTGGAAACTCCAGCCCTATTTTATTCAGCAACTCCAAAATAAATATTAACATCATGTGTCATTTCTGCCGCATCCGTCTGAAGACAATGCACATCTGTATAAAACTTTAAAAAAATGCATGTGATGTTTTGTAAAGGAGTCACTCTAACACCATTTGCAAATAAGTTGCTTCATGTTACATTTAATTTCTCCTTTTTTGACAGAAAACATATCCTGTTCCTCCAAGACAAAGCAAAAATTCCGTTAAAATTTCATGTAGCCCCAGAAGTGCCTTCATGTACCCCCATGCTATGGGGGGTACATACGGCGATTTGAGACCCGACATATTAGTGCAAAAGCAAATTTCGGAACCTAAACGAACAGTCTGCGATGCAAACAAAAATACTGTATATCTAATTTGGGGAAAACCGAGAGGCCAAGAAGTCATTTTTGCAATTCTGGACATTCGCCATGCTTGCGGCAGTCCTCACCAATATGAGGCTCCAGCTAAACCACAACCTAAGGTTTAGGTACTTAGTTTAGATACTAAACCGTACGATTTACTGACATTCTTGACAATATGACATATATTAGTAATGTCAAAATAATCGCTTGGAAGTCTCTCCACTATGTTTCATAAATATTGCTAATTTGAAAGGATGGATACGGTGTTTGACGTTCGTATTTAAAAGAAAGAGATACCTCCCTTCATGTGAATTTAAAATCACTTTTTAAATTACAATAGATTATTCAGGCCATTTATATATATATAAAAAAGCATTGTACTTTAATCTGAGAGTAAAACTCTCAATGAAACCTCAACATAAACAGGCTCCATGCCAGCTAATAAAATATTTAAGCGTAAAAGGAAGTCAATTTATTGCCTGAATCAATTCTAAAGTTCATATTTTCATTGCTACACAAATGCCATTTAGCATTGTGCCAGAGTTGGGAAAAAAAGCTTCTTCTAAGCTAGGAAAGCACACGGCTACTAATAGAGTGAATGATGATGAGCTCAAGGTCATCATAAGACTAGTTTTTTTTTTTTTTTTGTATGACAGCGCTGGCTGTAGCTGGCCCTCATCAGCAGTCGTCCTGCCTATTCAACATGTCCAATTGAATTACTCGCGGCGAGAGTCAATGAGAGAGCTGTGCAGTCGCCTGTTCAGCCAAGCAAATCAGTGAATACGCATTCAGGGCCACTTCGCCCTTATTTTGCTGCTTGTTGTAGAGAAAAAGAGCACTGGTGGATATGCACTCGAACAGAACATTCAGTACACCTGCACAATCTTCAAAGATTACCCGCCTAGTTTGGAGGCTCGGCCTTACTTATCAAATAGTGCACAGGATTCTAACTAATAATGTTATGTATGCCAAAAATAATCAGACCTATCATGCAATGCATGCCTAAGAAAGCGAACTTTGTCACAGTGGGCCCATTTTATAACACCCTTTACATCACCAACAACAACAATACAGTACGTATATTCTTTTGGGGCTCCGCCTATTCATTTGTGTCCGCTCTTGTATCCATTTTGTCTCAGCAAGACAGCAACGTTAATTGAATTCCACCCAAACAAACAGAATTGGAAAAGCCATCAGGTCCTCTACTACAGTGCACCACCCCACCGGTACCATTTGGGACATTCTTAACCATTTCGTGAAACAAAAAACATTTGGGAATACTATTCACCTGAGCTTTGACATGGTCTCAGTTTAAAATATGAATCTGCTCATTGAGAATGATCCTATAATACTTATGTATGTATATATATATATATATATATATATATATATATATATATATATATATATATATATATATATATATATATATATATATTATTATTATTATTTTTTTTCCTTCCCACATCCTCAATATTTCTGTGTTATTGTCAGTGTTTTTCTGTTCCACCCATTTATCCCGTTTATGCTTGCTTCAGAGCAGAAAGAAAAACACATCCGGGTGGTTAATAAATGACAAATTGTATTTTCTGTCTGACAGAGGAAACAAAGTAATATAGAAAGTTGCAAGATGAAAGGATGACAGTGTGGATGGGAAAAAAAAAAGCCCACGTCACTGTCACTGTCACGAACGTCAGCTTATTACTTTCCCTGTGATGTTCCATTGTTGCACGACATGAGAGCTTTTTGGAAACAAAACATCCGACGCATATTTGGTTGGCTTTCGACTTGACAAGAACTACTTTGAGAAACCAATATGTGCTTCGCAATTTACTATATTCATCATTACACGAGTAGCAGAAGTGGAATACAATTCCACCCACCACGGATCTCATGTTTGATCATATATTTAAAACAAGCAGGGTTCTCACTTCTCACTAATGCTGGGGGCAATCCAACTCTGTAGATTTCGCCTTTCGCTGTGGTTTTCCGGTCCCCTTTAACCACGAGAAACGAGGGACGACTGTATCTGACTTGGACCTTACAAGGAACTACTCAAATGCAAACAAAAACATGACCATTCGGGTCACTTAGCTACAACTTGTTGTGTTTGTGAATAGACAAAATATTCTTTGGAGCTTTGATATATTTTGACAAAATGAACCATTGTTAGGGAAAGTTTGATTCCTCAAGAACCTTATCTTGCCTTTTTTTGACGTCACCCTTATTCAAATGATCGGTATTGTAGTCAGGCATCGACAGAGCTTTCTGATAGGCTGATTGATCATTTGAATCCGGAGTGACACAGTAGCGGGAAACTTCGAAAACATCTGATGAAGAACTGAAGTTCTCTACTCCAGAAATAATAAAGATTTTTGTTAATTTATTGAATTAAACCAGGTAGGTCATTTGAGAACAACAATGACAATCTGGCCAAGAAGCAGCACAGGAGAAAGTCGTAAGAAAAGGCGTAAAAATATATTATTAAATTTAAATCGACTAAAAATATAAACAAAATGACTGAAAAAAAACCCTCAAAATGAAAAAATACATTTTGAGGGTTTTTTTTCAGTCATTTTGCCCAGCTCTACAAAGAACTATTTTGACCATCAATTGCTACAATGCTACAATGTTGCATTTTGGACTCATACATCTTTTGATTTTAAGATTATTTTGACCCTCTTTCTTTTGGAAACGGCACAACCAGAAAATGGTAGAAAGTGGGGGACTGGCAATATACATGTATCTAATGAGCTGACCTTTATCCTTACCTACTCTGTTCATTTTAGGCGAGGTAGGATTTACACTGGAGCAAATAAAATGTCCCCTATAGCGAATAATGACTTGACCCTTGACCTAAGCTTCCCCCAGCATGCATTATTGGATGTTTTCAGGACATATCTTTTCAGGGAAAAATGGTCATACATATTGACTGAACTTACCTCCTAAGTGTCCTGAGTGAAGCGATATAACCAAAACTCATTATTACATAGAAAAAAAAAATCAAACCAACATTTCTGTAAATAACTGCTATTGTAGTTTTTATGAGGAAAAAGAGGGTTGAATGGCTTTCACTCCTCAGAGCAGAAGAATACGAATTTACGCTATGCAGAAACTAGAGCAGTGTGTGTGTGTGTGTTGAGAGCATGCAACTTATTGTTCTCTATGTTATTTAAATCACTAAACAAAAGTGAATGGATTGCCTGGAGCTTTGCTTCAACTACAGGTGTTTGTGTGTGTGCGTGTGTGCTTCGAGTGCAGCTGGTGGAAGAAATTGGACATGCTTGTTCTTTCTCCTAAGTTGTCCAAATGGTACAAGACATATTTTTTTTTATTTCCACGACACAAAAGGGAAATCATGGAATTGTGTTGTGAGGGAACAACTTCACTCCGGCCGCCGCAGTTTATAGCTGCATCAGCACAAATACATCTTTGCAAGCTCACTTGTAGGCGGTTTATGTAATTTGTTACGTGGCATGGCACAGTATTGCATCTGTATCTTTTAAATCTTTGTGCCTGACATAAAATGGCTATTTTGGAAATAAACTGGCTATTTTAGAGGAAACTGGGAGCGGCAGCAACTCAGTCTGTGCAGGAGGGTTGAAGGTTTGAATTCTGTCACCTTCACATTCTTATAAATGACAATGACCCGGCTCCTCTGATGCAACATGATTCACTGCTGTCACAGATTACAATGCAACACGCTTTACTCCATTTATGATTTTATCTAATGCAGAAAACCATAGTTTATAGACAGATAATATGGACACAGTTTGTACCTAGTTTGTAACAGAAAAAGTTAACTGCAATTTTATATAGATTGTTACATTATAGACTTTTTTTTTTTTTTTAAAGACTGAAGCCAATTATCAAGACGATTCCAAATATTAGTGGCGATAACTTGCTGGCAATCAAGCTAACCCAACAAAGTATCCAAATGTTTGCTGTTTTAGAATGCTCCGGTATGTATTTATTTGTTTACTTTTGCTTGATTCGAAAAACGGTTATTCATAAATTTATTAGTTGACCAAAAAAAATAATTTGCGTTGCTTCTATAAACAAGAAACGAAGGTAGAAGGCCACAAGAAACACCCGTCCCCTTTTTCCAGCTCTTTTATAAAGTTGCATTCCCACAGCAGCTCAGGCCACCATACAATTCTTTGAGGAGTCCAAGAGAGGCCTTGGGGAATACGCGCGGTGACCTCAAGAAGAATAAGCAGCCCGGTGTGTGAGGTTGCGCCCCTGAAAACTTCAACAATAGAAGGCATTAGTAATGGCGCCAACAATAGGGGACGGTGGGGAGAATGTAAGTCACTGCGAAGCTGGCTCTCGCCGACTCACTGGGGAGCCTCTGAAATTCAACAGGATGGCTTGTAATAAAGCTACAGCTTGCAACATTTTCAAAGCCAAGGAGCATATTTATGGAGCTTTACGCCACCATAACGAGTAGGTCCTGGTGGGATTTAGTGTTGCACAAGCTTCAATGGTGTGCACTTCATAACAACACTCCACTGGCGTGCTAGCGGAGGACTAGCAGCATGTTGCAATCTGCGGCGGAGGAGGTTATGGACTTTTACTCCTCGCGTTCTACCTATCCTTGTTTTACCTTGCCCTTGCTTGTCAGTGTCGCAAGCACACTGTTGGACACAAGTTACCAAAGAACTTTGGAGGATTTGGGGCTCCGACGATTGATGGACCACTAAAAAATATATAAAATGCCCACTTTTTGCAAACAAGCAATTTAAACTGCCTGCTTTTTGCTTGACAGTATGCAACTAGCTATTGTTTCAGAGCATTAAGAGACAGGATATTAGACTGAGAGACAAATATTACCACTTAAAACATGTCAGACCCCATTAAGTCAATCAGCATGACATCTCTGACAGTCCTAAAAAAAAACTAAGCAACAAATCAACAAACACTTCAAACATAAATAGGGTGGTGGGGAAAAAGCTCATTGTTTTTGTCACACAACACAGAATGTGGGCAAGGAATGTATTATTCAGGAGATAAAAGCTCAGGCACAATTTGCTACATAAAAACAGATGCAAATCAAAATTCCCCCACAATGCTCTCTTCCAAGAAGTATTTGAGCCGTAATAGAGAGCTCTATTTCCGACTGCACATCAGTGGATTATGCTGAGCAATGGAGAGCAAGACCCCCTCGCTACTGCATAATGTTGCCATCGGAATATATTTATTCTAATGATTAAAAATTAAGGAAACAAGCGCTGCAGGCGGTTACATCATTATTGAGAGTGAGGGGAGTAAAATGAAATAGAGAATACTGTATATATCAGCTAGCCGTGAGGGGTTTGTGTTTTATGTGCCTAAAACATCTTAGGAGGAGAGATAATGAGGGGCATATTTTGAGAAAATTGCTAAATCGTAATAATCAAGTGTCATATGCGGTTACAGTGCGGCAAAATTTCACAGATCAAACGCAATGTCGTTTTAGGGTCAATTTATTCCAATTTTCAACAAGTGTGGTGCATTCGCCACGTTCACAAATCCACACACCTTGGTGAAAACTGAAAATCAATGCTTAGAGCCTACAATGGAAAGTTGTGTGATTTCCGATTCGCACTTGAAAATAGATTAGGGATTTTGTCAAAAAGCTTCGAGGTGGGCCATTGCTGCGTTGCATGAGATCAGCGGTGAGTAAAACACAGTGAGTTGGCCATCGTGAAGCATTTTCACAATGTTTGATATTTACATTTTTTCATTTTAAAATATTTAAGATATTGGTGTTTAAGTTATAGATAAGGGGTCACCAACCACCAAAGATCACATGAATAGCCTCTATATAGCCACATGAATAGTCCCTACCTAAAGGCAGGTTGTGTTTCGTGTTTCTGCTACCGTTGGACATAGTTATGTCCTTGATGTCCCAGCAAGGATCCTGCAATAAATACCAAGAGGTTTGGACCCTTGGACGCACTGGCTGCTGAAGCAGACTGTGTTAGCAAATACATAGCTTCAATCAGACCAATGATTGAATGCAGTAAGAAACAGTTATGCGCATCGGTGAGTACAATCACATGAACACACAAAAGACACCATCATTCCCAGTTTGCTCATAAAAATGTCATATAGGGCAACAGAAAGACTGGTTCTTACAGTTTTATTGAGAAAGTTACGTTCTTTTATTTTTTGTTTCTACATTTTTCTCCCAAGCAACAATTCATATCTCCATAAAATTAGATTCTGGGAGGCATTAAATAATTTTCGTTCTGGAACACACACGCTGCTTGTGCAGTGCAATGCTGATGCAGATATTCATTAAAAGTGGTATTTGGCATGATTAATGCTTGTTGCAATTTGGGGAGGAAATGTACAACCTCTGTTGGGGTTTGGGGAGGATAATTGGACTGAGTTGGGAAAAGAGGTAGGTGGTCTCCCTCTGTAGTGCCCAGCTTGCCCTGTCATGTTTTGCTGTGCTATAATGTCGCTGAGGGACTAACTTTATGGAACTTGCTGACTTCATTTCCTGCAACCGCGCTGCAATGTTTCACTTTACGTTTTTACTCTGTTGTCTCTTTTTTTCTCACATTTCTTTCATCTGGGATAATTTAGCCCTGCCTGAATTAATGAAGTGATAATTCCATGATATTATAATCCTGCACAATGCAAATTTGCGTTTTGACGGTACTTTTGATAGTGTGGTGTCAGTGCAAGGGTAGAAGTGTCCACGCTGCAAGAAACAGTTGGTAAGAAGAGGACAAAGAAGAGTTGGGAGCAAGGACATTAGATATTTATTCTGTACCAAGTATTACGTGCTGTCAAAAAAAAAAAGAAGAAGCTAAAAAGTAATTTCAGTTTTTTTTTTAGTCTTTAATTTTAAATCACGCAAATTAAAGTAATGGTGTGTTTGACTGGACAAAACCTTACTCTTAGCTTAAGGGGTGCAAAAACAGTCAAGATCTTGATTCCAAAACCCACGATCAACTGCAAGTGGAAAAATGGCCGCTCCCTAAGATGATTAAATATTGGTTAATTCATATTTCACATATAAAATGTTAATCAGAATGCCATGTTTATATGAGTGGGGGGATGTAAGGACATTGTCCTGTAAAGAACATTTTTGACTTGACTCCCCCTTCTAAATAAGGTTTCATCAAAATATCTCATGTAAAAACAACAAAAAAAAAAGAAAATATTAAATGACTTTTTTTTTTTTTCCTTCAAGAAAAAGGTAAGCTAGAACAGCCAGCTGGCTAAATCATCCCCCTGGCTGATGATGGTAAGACTGAAGCCAAAAAGCAGTATGCCATAGCATGATTAACCACTGGGAACATGATATCATCCATGTTGTACTCGATAAAAACTGACAGCTGCAAACCCTGCTTAGTTTCCCACCGAAAAATGCGTGTGTTGAAATACATTTCATTTAAAATAAAATGACTGTGAAAGCCAGTGGGCCTTTGAATGATAAAATAAATAACCATGTACAGAACGGCTACTTGATAGTAAAATTATAATTAGCATGGGACCGCTCCAGTTTTCATCCGCTTTTAATTTAAAAATGTGTCCATTTACAAAACCTATATATTTAGTTATTTAATGCATTTCATTTACATACTCATTTCCAAGAGATAAGGCAACTTTTGAATTATTTTTTTAAGTCAATTAATGTCCCTAGTGAACATTAATTGTTCACGAACAAATGACATGTTCATCAACCAAATATTGTGTTTTTAATTGTATATTATCCAGAAAAAAATAATAGGGTATATTACACAAATTAAATGTTCTAAACAAGAACAGCAGATACAAAACAACGATCCAAACTTATTGTGGATCGTTTTACATCTTGCACTTAGACGTATTGAATTTCGTTTGAATGGTCAAAATCCCAAATTGATTTCTAAAATGCCTCCAACAGTCTGAAACGCAACAGTGTGCACATTGTGTGGGGCTGTTTGTATGGCTTTTGCGATCATTTGCCCCCACCTTCCCTAAATTGTAGCAATTATGCCATTATGTTATTACCTTTGCATCAAGGAGCTCACAAATAGCAATCGTCTCACGATGGCTTACCGCTCGTTTGTGAGCGTTTCATCTGGACAGACGATCACGCGGAATAACAGTGTGCTGACAGACTAATTTGATTTATTGTTGATGAGATCATGCAGCTTTCGAGTGGGAACAATTGCCACGTTCAGCGCTTCACTTTTCCTCGACAAAACTATTTAATAAAACAGCAGCAGAATGCACTAAAGTCGTTAGACGTTGATTTAGTCCGGCAAATCGCTAGATTAGAGCGCGATGAGATTGTTGGGAATTCTGTGATTAATAATTCATCAGCTCTTCTGTTTGCTTGAATACAGAACTTTTTTTTTTTTTTTTGGATGAGCTTTCTTGCTGTTAAAAATGTGAATCGCATATCTGAAAATCAGCATATTACCAAAAATATGAAAAAATGCTTGCTTTTTTGCAAGATTATTAAAGGTGACAAGATGGGCAAAAAAAATGATGGTCATGGCGAATTAATGTCAAAATAATTTCCTCCTGAGAGAAAGCCTATTAATTTTTGTCCACTGTTGCGTCCATTTTAGCTCAGTAAGACTGCGAACCTAATTGCAACCAATCCAATGCTTAGCTTGAATGAGTGTAAAGCTAAAGACCACGAATCTTCACAACAATGGACACAAACGAATAGGCTAGTGACACGTTATGATATATTAATGAATGTCATAGTCAATTTAGTCAACGCAGTCTCTTGAAGTCAAATCTCATTGTTCTTAATGGACGTCATAGTCAATTTAGTCACAGAGCATCTGAAAGTCAAATCTTATTGTTCTTAAAGTGTGTGGTGTACTTGACAGGATAAGCAACGCAGCGCGCCTCTCACATTCCACCATCAATCACATGTCTTTCCCACAAAGTTGCAGCAATTAAAAAAAAAAACAAAAAAAACAAAAGGAACAAAACAAATTGATGTCCGGTAACATTGATAGCGTGATGATTGCTTGCCAACTCCATGTTACTTTTAGGGCTGGGGGAAAAAAACTGTCGACCAAGTAGGGTGAGTTGAATTTAAAAATAAGTCGACTAAAAATCTATAAATAGATAAATACCGTATTTTTCAGATGATAAGCCGCGACTTTTTCATCATGACTTGACTGGTCAAGCAAATGTGTGTTGAAGGAGTCAGTTTATGGAACAAATATGAAATAGAACTGAAAATATAAGAATCAATGGCTGTGCTCAAAAAGTGTTTTAAAATATGTAATTAAATATATGTTAAAAAATATATAAATAAATATGTTTACCCATGGCAAAACATGTTTTTTTGTTTGTTTTTTTTGCTGCTGCCGCTTATGTACCGGTGCACCTTATTGTCCAGAATATATCCCAAAATATATATCCCAAAACTTCTTTTGAAAAATGCACATCCCATAGAGTGAATTGAACTTCTGCTAGCCAAAAAAAGGAAATTTAATACAGTCCAGCTTGTGTGATTGACCGGGAAATTCAATTGAAAAGGTCTTTCTGATGTTAGTTCAGTTGTGATTAGTTGTGCCGCACATAATATTAACAGTCAGGGTGGTCGCTCATTAAAAAGTTCCACTGTGGCTAGAGAGGTATGACAATGAAGCTACAAGGCTGCTCCTGCAGTCGTGAGGGTCCGTGCACTCTTTTCACAGCGGTCAGTGAGTTTGCGCCTGGCCACGCTAATTAGGGTAGCTGGCCGCCTTTCTTTCTTCAAATAATTTAACCATCAGGGTTCAAATCCTATTAACCAGCAGAGCGCCGGGTCTGCCGTGTGTGTTCATGATGCTACAAATGGAAAAGAAAGCCTAAAAGTAGGAATGAAACAATAGAGGAACCCAGCACGATGCGTTTACTGCGGGGTCATATGCATCCCCTTTTTAAAATTTTGTCTCGGACGATGAAAGGACATTGTTGCTGAAAGGAAGGCCTTGCGGTATTCGTGGGTCTGCTGAGGCGGGAGTGGAATAAATTGGCGCTGCTGATTCTCAACTGCTTTAAAATAGATTTGAAAGGTAAGCCTTTGATTGAATGGAAAATGGACCCCCGATGGTAAAGTGAAGTTTGATTATTGGTGTTGAAATTTAACCGGAAAAAGAAGCGAGTATGGCTGCAGGGCAAGTGTGCGGAGTCTTCAAGAAGGCAGTCTTTTTAAAGCAATTATAGGTAATTTCCCCTGTCTTTCTCCTTTCAACCCATTTTATTTGACCTTGAATGTCCCTCTGCAGTTATCCGCATTGAGGGGATGTAACTCCCTGGTGAGAAGTCTATGTATTCTATGATTAATAATTAATCAGCCCTATGCCAAACAGACGGTGGGTGGGTAGAAGCACTGAAACGTAGTAAGAATCCATCTATATCAGTGGTTCTCCTGTTTTTTTAAATGATGTACCCCCTTGTGAAAGTACCTCCTTACATCACTTATAAACATAACAAAATAACGGCATACAACAATGCACAATACTCACTGTTACACAATTTAGCAGTAATGAATATTATAAATATTCATTATCCATTTATGTTAACTCGTTCAGTGCCTCGGACGGGAATTCTTGTCTTTTAAAATAGTAAGAGCAATAATAAAAAATAAACTTTTTGGTCAAAGTTTTTTTTTTATGGAGAAGAACTTACACCCGTGTAAAAATGTTTATCTAATATAAGCTAACTGAGCACTGTAGTGCTAACTGTGACCATTGTATGGCAGTGTTTCCACACTTGCAACACATCTATTACATCAATTCTAACTGAAGAATGGAAGTCAATCTTTCATATGGCAGCATCCATACTTACAGAAACATAGCACACCATATTCCGATGACCTTGAAATGTGAGTGAAAATGTTAACTATACTGAACATCTAGAGATTTTGTTAATCGGATATTAAATTTGCTTAACCGTTGTGCAGTATTTTTGCAGTATCATTTTTGGGTCATTTTCTTCCACATTGTTCTCTTAGTATTTTGGCCAAGGGCTGGCAAAGTCCTGGTGTGATAACTAAGTGATTGTGTTTTGTTGAACTTTGACATGTTGTCACCATCTGGTTAAAATTTCAGCTTCCTAGTGTCTTCTATTAGCACTTTCCTTTTTACGTGAAACACCGTTGATGTAAGGATCAAAGGATTGGGCAAAACACTGCACAAAGGATATGTTGCATTAAAAAAAAAAGATTTGCTGATACCTGCAGAAGCCCTGTTAAAACCTCATATAACCTCTTCTTATTTTCAGGGGGGGCACTCGTACCCCTATTTGCGAACCACTGGTCTAAATGATAACAATGCAACCATTAACATCATTGTTGACCATTGTGCCAAAATCATGAAGACATTTTCGAAAAGTATTTAGCATCCGCATTGATCAAAAATAATGACATACTAATTGCTTTAATCATCCTAATTAATTACCAGTTGGGATCATATCGCTTTGCTGTCAGCGAGTGATTAGTTTGGACCTGCGTTAAATGCTAAATCTCAAAATGCGTTGCTTCCCCCTTGTCCCCATCACCATCACCATCATCATCATCAGCTAACACACATACATTGTTTACTACAACACTGAACACTGTTAAGTATGTAGGGTGGTGAAGGACAATTAAACAAACAAAGCAGGTTCTGTTAGCAGTGGGCTTTTAAAAATACATCCTAATTAATCTGATCACCCACAGGAGTTACTCTTTGTTCACAGGCAGACATGCTGCATTACAATGTAAAGTATCGCAATATGGGTCAACAATGAGCATTTATCTACATTCAATGCAAATGATCCACTTCTCTGTTTACAAAGACCATATGTGCTGGTTTTTACTGGCCATATTGCAGCTGCTGCGATAGTGATAATGCCAGGTGAATTCCACATGGGCACGGCTAGTTTCTCCCATTCAAATTTTGGTATATGCCTCAAAAAGGATAAGCGCATGGCAGAGCAACAGGTTCAATGATAAAGTCAGACAAAATAAGAACACAGAAGTCTGAGAAAAAACAAAAAGCATTTCCGCTGTACCTAGTTTCTGTGGTGAGGAAGTGGAATCCAACAAATACACAATATAACATGATCTTAAGAAGAAATACCGTTCATATAAAGATGACTAGCTTTTCATTTATTATAATAATCACTGAAGACGAAACAAACATTCCCACCAGAAAGGCCGTGCAGTTCGATCAGAGTATAAAGAGAATTGCATTGAAACCAAATTGTATCAATCTTTTACATTCACTTACATTTTTTATATATTTTGGTTTCTCATGAGTGCCTCACACAATCTCATTTTGGTGCATGTGCATGGGACACACTTGCCAGCTAGAGTAACAGTCATTTGTATTTTCAGAATTGTTTAATACTATTTTCGAGCAGTTTCTTTTTTTTTTTTTAATTAATATATTTTAATTCCAGTTCCAAGTTTACACAGTGTAGTGAGTAGAGTCTGCCTCCAAAAAAATGTATTGTTTGTTTTTTAATTAATGTTTACTGTAGAAGTTAATAATGTTATGGCATGGTTAAGAACTCAACAAGAAATTTAATTATTGAACCTAAAAGTAAATGGTATTCATCTTTTACATATATTTATTTGTTTTGGTTTCCCATGGGTCCCTCACACATTCTCTCTTTAGTGCATGCACATGGAGCAAACACGTTGATTTGTTTTTTGTTTTTTTTTTCTTCAAAAATATTTTTAATTCTAGTTTCATTTTTACCTGAGTGTAGCTTGTTTTGATCCAATATCCATGTCAGCCTCTCATTATTCCGATTTGTTTGTATGCTTTGGTTTTTTTTTTTTTTTTTTTGTCAAATCAACGCTTATTGGAGGAATTTAATATTATGGGGTAGAATAAAGCATCAACCACACAAAATGAGAAATACCAATATGTGTAAATCTGTTAGCTGCTCAAAAGAAGCTTACATTGAAGAATCAGAATCAGGCATTGCATTGTGTTTAGATTATTTTTTTTGCTTACCAAATAATTTAATCAATATCGCCTCATAAATGTGACTCAAATATTAATCTATGGTTCATAGATGTTTTTTTTAAACTACGAAAGAATTGAATCAGAGAATGTTTTCAAACTTTTGACGGGTACAGTATAATCATTTTTTGTTCAATATGTAACATTGAACGTGTGTTGAACGTAATCACTACTTTGTTTGAGTGATCAGATGACAACAAGTTCTCGCAAGTGCCTTGGGTGCATTAACATCGCTGCTAAAAGCACCCAAGACGTGCATCACTGAACAATTGAGCAGGACAAAAGTGAACCTTAGAGATGCTTGTTAGCATGCTCATAGGACAGTGCAAGCTTATGTTCACAATCTTGTGGCAGATGATTTATACTTAATAGCGATACATGATGACAATACTGACCCAATCTTGCATAACAAAGGCTAGTCCCACCCACGAACAAAGCTCCAAGAATATCAAAATGGAGCTATTTACAATCGTTCCTGGGATCGAGGTTGGATGGAAAGATCTTTTTTCCAGACGTTTAATAAATACTGACACGCACGTCTTGTGGATTAAGTATGCAGTTGTTGAGCACAGATACACCTTGAATGTGGATTTCTATTCTTTTTGCAAGTGCCACAATCTTATATAGACAAGTAAATGAGGTGTCAACAACACTTTACATGCAATCCGAGCGCATGTATTCCTGCTGGAATGGATCCTTGTGAATAGACCCTATTAAGCTCACTCAAGAATCAGTGGCAGCACCCTCTAGACTGACGACCCCGTTCTGCCACCGCAGCGTCTCTTCTGAATGACATTAATATTCATTTTCTTGGTTTTAACGAAGCAGGCAACAGGCACGGGGTGCCCCGGGAGCGCCGCGTTTAGCGTCAATGGAGATACAGTCAAACAAGCAAACACAGAGGAAAGAAGTTGGATGTCTCCTTCCTCTGGGCTCCATATTAATGAGACAATGCCACACTGCAGCCAATTACGGACACTCACAGACGGATGCCTTTGGTCCAAGACAACCTCCCGTCAGAGGCTCTGTACCCCCTCCTCCATCCAGTTACCGTGCCATTACATACAGCTGCCATGAATAAAAGAAATGCACGGTTACCTTATACAGTAGTGTAGAACAAGGCACACCCACAAAACGATCTGTTTGAACTGCTGCCATAAGGCAGACGCTCCAGGAGCCTGAGGGCCAGGACTGCCAGGTTCAGCTTCTACCCACAGGCCCTCACACACTAATCTGCCTCTTACTGCATGCATAAATAATATTTTGCCCTACATGATATTTTGCTCTATATTATTAGCACCATTGTTTTTGTTTCTTGTTTTCTTGCCATTTGTCACTATTTTTATTGCTATTTATTGATTTGCTTGATTATGGAATGTGGTCTGCTCGGGGAAGTGAATAGAATAAGAATTTTATTGTGTGGTGTAATAATACCATACATATATCAATAAACCTCTTGAATCTTGAACCTTGAATGTTAGAAATAGTATCTAGCTCTGTCGCGCTACTGCTCAGCGCAGGTAAAATCATTCGATTTTCAAAGAGATTCACCATGGACAAAGTCACCATCTGGGCCATGACCAGACATTCGGCTTTGGTCCATCTTGTATTACAAACAATCAGCCTTGCTGATTATTATTCACAGCTCATCAGGTAGCACAGAGCGCTTATGGATTTGACATGACATCATTACTTCTTCTGACATTACTTCATGTCATTACATAGGTGCCACACAAGGTACAATACATTTGAGCTCACTTGTAAGTACGCTCAGATAAATTTGCAATTCAAAAACACTTTATCCACACTTGCAGTGTCACGCTTCCGTACAACATATATCATCCCAGGTAGAGATCTTCTCATGGGTCCCTCAAACGGTCTAGTATAGTTCACTAAAACACAGCATTGCAAAAGTCAATAGTTTGGACCGCTTTTGCAAATAAAGACATCATGATACGCTAATTATAAACATATTACACTTCATAGTCTATGCGGCCGTTGTAGCGTGACAAAATACTCAGAATGTGAGTGCACATTTCAAAGGCCTCGTCTGACCCATGTGAGATGCCTCATTAATTGTGCATTACTGAGCTGAGGAAAGAGAAACGAGCACTACCTGCCTGGCATCATAGCAGCCGCCACGGCGCTTTGAATAGGCAGGCTGAGCAGCATCACTGTACTCGTTAGATAGGGAGTCAGCAGCTGCTGTTTTACCACTGAACTTTAAATGGAGACTATGAGCTCCGGTCAGACAAAGACCAGAGGACCATGAAATCCATACAGTATAAATAAATACTGTTATTAAACAATAGGTTTACTGGAGTGTGCTCATGTGACTTACAAGAGTGCTTTTCCTCCATTGCTAACGTTGATAAGACGTTACATTCAAGTAACTCAGCTCTTCGGTAGTACAGTGGGATTGGTTCCTGTTCACTGCCTGTAGATCTGCATGCTGCAGTGAATCTTAGGGGTGTATATATCCGCTCTCCCGAAAAATCCACCAAGAGGCTTCAGCTCACTCTGTCCTACTTGGTTTTATTTCAAAAGGCGGAATTTAGTTCTATTGTTGGTGTACTTCATAAGAGAATGTGATAATGGTTTCCAAATCATTTGTTTCCTGATTACTACTATAAGGTATACTTAAAATCCTTTGGTTCCTTTGAAAACAGGGCATCTCATATTCAACTTAATCTTTCATATAGATATTTGTAAAAAATATACATGTGAAAATCAAGACAAAGTAAAATGACTTTCTTTTTGGTCCCTTATTTAGCCTAAAATAATGTTTTCCTTAAATTGCATGAAATGAATGGAAATCTTCAATGATACCTATTTTATGTGGAACACGAGATGAACAAAAAATAACATCATTAATGATATACAATATGTACAAAGAAACACAAATATCCAGTGAAAGGGAAATGCCTCAATCAAAATGAGTGGTTGTACAAATCTTCAAGGAGCACATTGAACAGTTAAAATTTTTTTTTTTAAAATGACAGAATAAAATGGTGTTGAAGTGTGTCATTTTATACATGACATACATGACAGAAGAACACAACAAGGAAGTCACAATGTCACATCAAATATGAAATTTCTGTGTCCAAACCTCTGAGCTGTAAATGCAGGACATTTAAAAAGAAAGACAAGATTGATTGTGTATAATGTAAATGAGAATCAGAAGATGTGTTCCAGTGTAATTGTGAAATAAAGGTACCAATAAACTTTGGTTATCCTTTGTCACCCATATGAAATGTGGTATAAAATGTAACAAAAAAAAGTGTAATTATAATTTAAACCCAACATTATTCCCCAATGATTTTATTACATCTACCACTTTGGTAATCCCGCCATTAGCTGGAAAATTGTAGTTGAAAATAACCTCCGCCAAGAAGCACATAAAGCTCAAAATTCGAAAACCTTCTCCAAAACTGATCTCCACCTGCCCAAAAACAACAATTTAAATACCTTAAATTGAATTTAATTAGTAAGAAAAGCAGTGTGGAAAATAAATTCCACTTTTGTAATATTTTGGTTTTCTAAATTATTTTGCTATGGAGGATTTTTGAGAAAACAAACATTCTATGATGGCAGCAGCAGATGCCGTTTTCCACTAAGCTAAACAATTCCTCTGTTTAAAAAACAAAACAAAGCAATAATCAAAACAGAACGTTGCATTTATGCCACTTCTTACATGCAAAATTGCATCAGTTAAATGTAATGCGAGATGAAAGATGAAGAAATTGTGGTAAACAGTCTAAGCAGAGACTGTTTGCATACAAAAAAACAGAGCCTGCTTGAAGTGTAGAGGCATAGAGACAGCAGATACCAAAAGGAGCCTAGGGACCAAAAAAAAAAAAAAAAATTATTGAACTTGGCTGATATTCAGGGTGAATCTGGCCCGTAGTACAGCGAAGTGGGCCTGATAGAATTGCGAGGAAGGGCAAGAGTGGCATGACTGGAATACATTGTGTATGACTTAAGCAATTGCCAAGGTTACTGAAGAGAATCAAACACTCAATATCATAGGAAGTTGCATTTTTACAGCCACAGTATCCTTGGTCACAGCTCATACCAAGGAGATGCTAATGATAGCTTTTTTCACCCATCTTTTTGAAAAATACAGAGAAAGATTCTCCCACGGGGAAAAAAGCTCTCTCTGTTAGGTGCACAATGTAAAAGTAAGACCCTCAAGTAAAGGGAGAGTTTTGTGGGAATGGTGCAGGAGAATAATGGGGAATCTGAGGGGAAGTTGTATGTATTAGCAATGTATGGTAATTTTCTCAAAGTATTGTGCTGAACAGTACATTAGTATTATTTGTCTGTTTATTGACATAGTTTGTATTTGGTTATTTTATTATTTATAATATTTCATACCGGTATAATTTTTCTCATGCAAAATGGGTACCTTGGCTCAACAACGGATAATTTCCAGATGACTGAAAAGTCACCTCAAGTTATTAAATGAGTCATATTGATGCACAAAACATGACACATTAGTATAAACATTCAGTACAACGATTTCAAGCCAGCCTCAATCTCGCTCGATCCACAGCATATCCTTCATTTTCGCCCAACCCATTAAATGAATGATAAAATTAAATTATGAAAGAAAGAATCAGCAGACAATAGCTGTAAGCCAAACGTCTGTTTGCATTAACGGTATTCCATACTGCTGTGTATACCTTTGAATGGAAAGCAAAAGCTTCATGCTGGAACTAGACACAATAGAATAAAATAAAGAAACCAGAATACTTAGGTCAGAGGATGTAATAGTGTAAAATGGATTCTTCAAAAACTGAGAAAATGAGGAAGCACAACTGAAATGATAGTGTTTTTTTGTTCAACATTTTCCAAAGTGTTACACTGGTAAAGTGTTATCATTGTCTCTAATCTAATGTCAAGCCGATGAGACTACTAAAAATGAAGCATTGGTAGTTTAAGCTAAAAGGCTCTCTAAAGGTAAGACTATACACTTTAGTTTTGAGTGGTTATTGAGGCAGCTGACTTCTGTTTAGCTCCATTGTGTTTTTCACATACCTAACAGGCAATGAGTCATCTTTTGAGAAGTTGCTTTCATAAACTGCCACCCATTGTGCATAGAACTTGGTCTGATTGCTCTTGAAAGCCTTTCACCTTGTTGCTGCAATATAGCTGAAGTAGTGCTGAAATACAAATCAGTGTTCCCTCACCTGTTCACGCTTCACTTTTTGCGGCATCGTGCTTCATGTTTTTTTCTATATGTCGAAATTTATTGATAATACCATAGATGTAGTGTCTATGACGCTTTACGTCATTACTTTTCAGTTGTGTCTACCCATTGTACTGTCATAATTTTATTAAAAGAAAAAGATTGCTGCATTGTAAACTCGACCTCCTCATCCTCTGGCTTCAGGATGACGTGTATGAGCATGCGATGGCCGCTATCTTGAGGGCAACATCAGCTCTGGAGAATCTCCCTGTGTCTTCAAACTACAGTCATGGGACGTTGACAGGAATAAACAATATAGGCTAATCCTCGCCCTTTAAGAAAAGCTTTCATTGCAGCGAATGGGTATTGTGTTTCAGTATGGTGGCAGAGGGTGGACTGTGGAGAGTCGGCTAGAGTCAGCGGACACTCTTGCCACATTCTAGCTCACTGAATATTTGTTGTGAAAGAAAAGAAAGTTTGTGCCTATGAAGCCACTGGCCTGTTCAGCTTCTGTTCAGTTAGGAGATCACTGGGCATAGGTAAAAAAGTTGGGCAAGGTTTTATGAAAGACATTAATATTAACATTATATATATATATATATATATATATATATATATATATATATATATATATATATATATATATATATATATATATATATATATATATATATATATATATATACATATATATACAATTTCCTTTATAGGCAGTTATTTATATCCCTATTGTCCCTACTACACCTGATGGGTGTGAAACCTTAGCAAAATTTGACTTCATATTTGTGTTTTTTATATAGCAGTGCAATTATGAGTGAGATTGCATTATGTAGAACTGAGTTGCGTAAAAGTGAGCGATGCTTGTCTTGTTTTGCTTTCCTTGTTTTGTTACTAAAGGGTCGAGTCCGGTGAAAAAAACTCGTGCTGGTGCCACTTAGTGTAAATATTTGTTTAAACCTTTACTTAGTCTGAACAATTGATATTTTATGGGAAATTGATTGTGTCTGCCAGTGGCTGTCTTGAAGGAAGAAAATGGCTCACAAAAGAAACATGTAGCTGCAAGGATTGTGAATTTCATCATATTTTGTTTTCTCCATGTAAACCCGTTGCACATAGAGATTTTGTATTGTATTATTTTTTCCTCAAGCTGGTATTCACAAAACAAACAGAGGATATATACATCTGTTGGTCACAAAGCGTTCCAAGTTGTTGGCTTTGAAGAAGACAGTCTCTGTAGTTCGCTACTGAGAAATGGAGATTGGACTGTCATCCTGCGATGTCTTGTCAGATTGCTTTTGAGCTGGATGAGCTCTTCGCCAACACAGCCTCCTCACAAACATCAGTCTTCTTCGGGAAAACAGTTTTTTTCTGTCAATGTTGCTCCTATTTTGCTAATCAAAATGCATCCTTTGTACTGAACAGAAAAAAGTCTTGCAGTTGTGAGCAAAAGGAACAAAATTCACACGGATTATGCATCAATTGTGTACTATATTGTTTGGTTTTTGAAAATCTGGAAACTTTATGGTTCAGAAAAATTATTGCTCTTAATTAACACTTATTTAACATATATATATATATATATATATATATATATATATATATATATATATATATATATGTGCTACAAACGTTAGTAGGATCTCATTGTATGTTGTTTAGTATTTCCTTCAGAATTTAGTTTTTGTTTCCCTTACTGAACACATATTTTTATAGAAATTAAAATCAATCATTTTATACATTGAGGAATGTGCTATAATCATTCAACATATAAATGTAATTGCACGCCTCTTGAAACTTATGAACCAAATTTAACTTCTATCAAGGGGGAAATATGGAGAAAATAAAAAAAAAGAAGACATAAAGCTCTCACACTCATTCACAGTATTCACCATAGGCTCTCTCAGTTAACTTTCTCTGAGTTAACTTTCAAGGGCAGGGAGTTTGATCAAATAATTAATTTCCACAGATGGCCATCACTCAATTGCTTGAATAACTGAAATCCATCTTTTATGAAAGACAGTCGGAAAAATATAAAGGTTATTTTAGGGCAGTGGAAGAAGACGGAGATTGCTTTGTACTGCTTTGTACTGATTGCTTTGTCTTTCCTGAGTGTCAAATTCGGAAGTGTAGAATTTGGCATGGGAATCTTGAACATTCCATTGCGTGCTTGATAACCGAAGGCACTCATGCATGCAGTCACTGCAAGTGTATGTGACAATTTTGGCAAGAATCGGCATAGTTTGCTTACTTCAGACACATCTATTTTTAAACTGACTCTGTCTCTGCTTCCTTGTCACTTAATCATCTGACAAACAGAGGAATATGGCAGTTACCAATAGCCTAGTAAACTGGACTTCAAAGAGATTTATTTTTAAGAAGAGTACACTCGCCGTCCAGAGTCAGATGATTTGTGTACAAATAAAAGATTAAAGCATGCATGTGGACTTGATGAATTTCATTTTCTTCAAAATGATAAACACCAGTCATGTCTAAGAGCAATGGATGAAAATACTAACACTGTATGAGTCGACGATTTACCGTAGTCTCTTGTGAAGGGTGGCAAACCCAACAATATGTTCAAAGTACAATGTTTCTACAAGAGGGTGACATTGAAGTTAAGGTCTCAAAGGTCACCTTCTCGGTGCCGCTGCTTTCACTGCATAGAAACAGAAGGCAGGAGGTCAGCTTCACCCCCACAAGGATCAGTCGGTCTTTGTTCCAATGAGATAGTAGGCTTTTCCCACTGGTGCCGCTGGTTCATTATCCTCGGGGTCTCAGCAGTTCATGGGCTTTACGGGTGAAAAGGATAAGGGGAGAGGGGGTGTCATACAGCTTTCCAGAGACCTATGCTCACAAGTGACATGCGATAAAAGTCACCAGTGGCAAATAATTGTTGCACTTCTATGTCTATACAGGAATGCATGTGCTGGGGGGCACTACATATCTCAATGGGAATTTCTAAATTTCTGTGTTGCAGTTAAGTCAACAAAAAACACTGCCAACAAACAAATATTTTCATAGAAGCAGCAAAACCAAAGGCTTTTTTTTAGAAATTGACAACTTCCCAATTTACGGAAGGTGGCATAGGCTGACTGGTTTACCTGTGGGTCCAAAGAAATGCTTTTCTGAGTTACTTGAATTTATAACTTACGATGAACACCGACTGGTACCTAGCAGCCGTGGTTATCGAAGTAACTTTGTAGATGTTTACCAAGGTGGAGCCCGATATCCATAGTGTCTGCAAGCAGCTGGAAATCAACCCATCCATCCGTGCATCCATTCATCCATCCATCCATCCATCCATCCATCCATCCATCCATCCATCCATCCATCAGATTAAATTCCAAGGAAAATTTAGAGCCTGCAAAGCATCTTACAAGCTAGTCAGCGGAATGTGGAAACCAATTACAGTGCTAGGGAAGAACATAAAACTTCTCACAAAAAATTATCAGTAGCCCGGAACCTCAAACCTTTGAGGCTAAATTGCTAACAACCCAGTAACTATTCCACACCCAAACAAAGCAATACAAACAGTGGTCTTGATATACACAAATTTTCATTATTTATATCTACCTTTTCACAATATCAGAGAGCTCTGCTTCAAATTTTTGGCTTTGATTACAAATAATTGTTTTTTAGAAACTCAATTATTGCTAATTACCTCTAACCAATGTGGGCAGAAAAATATATGAAATAACATTTTTTTTTTTTTGCTAAATCAAACATAATTGCCATTTAAAATTATTACTGCTCATTGTAAAGTTTGAGAGACCACATTCTCTTTTTGACAGACTTGTACCCCCACTACATGGAGGAACTTTACTAACAGATTAGAGACTGGATAAATATGACAAAAATCCCAGAGTTTTCAACCTGTGACAGAGATCATGTTGAACATTGTTTTGTCTTTTTTCTTCATCGCCGCTTAACTGAAACTGCTCCCCTCCTACACTGTAATGAAAACAAAACTCATCTACTTTCAAGCTCCTTTCTTTGTTGCTTCTCCGCAAGGCCAAATAATAAACGACACTATTTGTACTGTCTGCAATGACAGCAAGATGAAAATGACTTTGTGGTAAAAAGCCATTCAAAGCTATTGAAATTCACGCGCCATGTTATTTGCAAGACTTGTTTGCGTTCTGCAAGTCAGTTTGTGTGCGTTTGTGTTTGGTTAAGTACACACCAAAGAAATGATTCTGGTTTTTATGTGAAAGTTAATCTCAAATTCCAGCTTCCTTTCAATTTTTTTATGACTAATGAATGTGCTATGCTCTACAAACGTTGAGCTACCAATGTCAGAAATATATTTGAACTCGTTTGAACATACTTGCAAATAATTTGGAACATATTTGCAAGAATGTTAGAGAATACATGGGGGAAAAAAAAACTGTTAGCATTTTGCCTGCAAGGACTTTTCAACATATTTACATAGCATTTGTGCCATAATGCTATGGCATATTTACTTACAGATGTGACCCTGTGGAATTACTGGAACTATTTCAATAAAAAAAAAATGTTTGCTTACTGAAATATAAGAATGTATTGATATAATCTATGCTAAAAGCTAAAATAATAGTAGTTTTTACTTGCACACAATGTACCTAATACCTTGCTACATTATGGGAAAAGATCCTGTTTTAAGCATTTATTTTCAAGTATGTTCAAACATATTTGCAAAAGCAATTGAATGTATTATAAATTCAAATATATGAACTAGACTTTGATCAGCTTGATTGCGATGGCCCGATATTTGGCATTTTATGCATGATTTGCGATAGGCTGCAATGTCTTAATTTGCCGAGTAATCAGTGATGACCTGTTTCGCAAATCATGTTAAAAGTTGGTTTGAAGGTGCAACATTACGACTTTGATTTGCACTAGTGTGACTGTTCACTTCGTAGGGTAATAGATTTGGTTATTACGGTTTTACTCGTCCGTAGATTTTTATACTTTTTCTGTTGCAGGATTACTTTAACTAATTCATACTAAGTGAGTAATATCATTTATCCCAAAACTTAATTAAACACATTACAACCCCCACTGCTGCTTGTGAGTGACTGATGACCAATCCAGGGCGTCATCTAACCCTTTACCCCAAGTCAGTTGGGACAAGGCTCCATCTTGGTGCAACCCCGAACAGGGTAAGTGATATAGACGTGTTTCCAATTTGGCTCTAAATGATTAAATATAGATATCACTGTTCGACACTTTATGCTGTCGGAATATTCATGAATAGGCATGGACTAATGATAAACAACATATTTCAAAGCTGCGCAGCCATACTTCTTGAGCGAGCGAGGTTCAAGGCGAGAGCTTATTCATTACAGCCATCACACGCTTTAACATGTTCGCACTCACAGGTCAACTCTATTTCATGTACGTGTGACAGCCTTTACCACAAATCACAAATTTGCCTTTAGGCGACTTTACATGAGGAACAGTTTTACAGCCAACCAAACAAACCTTGATTCCATTAAAGCAAAACTGCTGCATAAACCATAACAATAAACCACATCATATATTATTAGAAAATCATCAGTTTTCTCCCTCGGTCGCCATGACGCAGCCACGTATTGGCTCCACTTTGATTCCGTTCTATCTCAATAAAAGAAACATGATGAAAACAAGTCACCCATCTTTGAAGTGTTATTTATAGCCACCAGCCAGTCATGGTTACGTCTATTTGGAATTCCACTTGTAGGTTGTACCTATGCTTTAGACCGGGGCAATTCCAGGGTTCACACCTCTGCTTTCTTTTCAATTTGAATTCTTATAGATTTTTTTTTTTTAAACGTTAAGCGTAATGTGTGAAAAAGGAGCGCCGGAGAGCCAACTTTGAACAACCGTTAGAATAGCGTCATTCTTCGATGACTCACCGTATCATATTTCCAGTTTCTTGCAGATGCAATTAAGGAACTATTATAGCAAAGTGTCTCCATAAAACGTAACAAAAATGACTGTCATTAAACAGGTTTGGAGGAAGGAAATGTAATCTGTCAATTTATCATTTATGTTTAATGCTTGAATTGTTTAATTGTCGGAAAAATCGGACTTGCGGGTAACAGTAAAAGCTTCTTTAACAATGATGAAGAAAAACTACACAAGGAGCACAATGTCATCAAAGCGTTGATGTTTTATGTTGTAAAGTACTATAGTGTAATTGCAATTTTGGTTTTATTTCCAAGCAATACTTTTTAGCAAACTGGTCTTTTTCCTTTCCAAAACAACGATTCAAACATATTGCTTCAAAATGTCTTCATAGTTTATTGGCCTTGCACAGAATCAAGACATAACGTAACGTATGCAGGCCTGAAAATATGAAGTTTTTTAACCAATTTTATGGCAGATGAACTCTGTCATTACAGGCCTCTGATAATCCAGCCTTGCTCTTTTCTGATTACTGGGCCTCGCTCCAGCACTGTCCCACCCATAGCGGCCGTCTGATTGGTTAGCTGTGCAAGAGCCGTAGCCAATCAATAGTGAAAGCTGGTAAAGTTGGAAGGTAAGTTTAAAGAGAGTAAGAGACTTAACAAAACTTTAACCATGAAAAGCGCGTTTAAATGTGCTATATAAAAAGTTGCGTTGCCTTGTTTTGAATACCACCAGCTTCCTGGGCTAACATACTTTAGTGAACAGTGGGGACCTTGCATGTTGGCAAACATCTAGCTAGCTGCTAATTTGCGACATCAGCGCCCAGATTTTCACTTCAAAAAACGTTCTTTCTTTCAACACGGATTGATCACTCTGGCAAAGGTTGAGTATAATTATATTAGTGGTTTGCTGGGAAGCAAAGAGCGGATGAGGAGATGGTGAAAGAAAAGTGTTCTCAATGTGTGTGTATGGGGGGGGGGGGGCGTAAGGCACAAAATATTTTCCCTTGTTGATTGAGAGATCCTAAGCAATTTCAATGAAGTTAAGTGTTGGGGCTTGTACTATTCAAAAAACGTTTTACTGCAATAAATATTCGTTTAGTATCGGGTTTAAATATCAGTTCGATAATATCGGCCTCCTTGATGATCGATCATTTGTATCAGCCCTAAAATAAGAATATTAGTTAATCCCTACTGAGAAAAGAACAAAATATACAATGCTGTTACTGAGTAAAAGATCATTTCTTTGAAAAAAACTGAACTATAAAACATGTTGTTTTGTTTTTTAGCAAATAATTCAATAAATGTCTTTTGACAATCTTGATGACTTATGTGGTAATACAGTGACATAAATTTTACAATGATAAAGCACATTCATTATAATGTATACATTAAAAACCTTCATAAAGTTAAAATAACGTAGAGTCCCTCCAATGACCTCTAAGGAAAATGCGCAAGTGTAGTGCTGACCTTCACAAAAGACAATAGCCGAGTTATCTGCTTAGCAACACAGTATCTTTCTATTAATCAGCTGTTTTGTCCAAATTGGTGCGCGCAGCAGAAGCAGAGGTCTTGCACTCAAAAGATTACAGCCTTTCGTCGAGTGTGAAACATGGCCCGTTAACAACATGCAATAATAGATAAGAGGTTTGGAGCTACTGCCCAAATTTGACAATCATGACATCAGGTGACATAATCAGCATTCATATTGTTTGAATGTTAACCCCTGTGCCGTGGTTGCGGCAATTTGTGTACACTGAGCATTAGGGGCCTTCCCATCACAGCTACTGAGAACTTTTTATAAGGTCACAAAGAAAACCGCAGCCATCAATATATATTTTTTTCCTCAGATGAAGCCCCAAGCAAAAAAAAAAAGATTCATCTTTCCTGAAATAATGGCGTCTACTAAATTACACATTGCTTCTCATCGCTCGAGACTAATGAATGCAGCGTAATCAAATATCTGTGATTGTATGTTATTCAATAAGGAGAATAAATCAGTGTAACACCAGAACAATTGCAATAGCTGTCCTAATGAGAGCCTCATTTTTACATTGGGTGATTGCCAAAGAAAAGCAATGTTTTACTCTACTCAATTGATCATTGGAATTAATTTCCCCAATGACATGATAAACAACAACAACAACTAAAGACCATTAATAAAGAAAATCCTGCAATGCTTTGCTTTCACCATTTGTTTGAAAGTATTTCAAGTTCCTTTGGTTATTAAATTCACTTGAGATTTAAGACACTGTGCTGGATGTAGCAAAACATCCCCAGAGCTTTACACTGCCTCCAGTTTCACAGAAGATACACTGTTCCATGTTTACTCTAGTCGTGGGACAAAAAAATATTAACTTAAGTGCACCATCGTTTTTTTTTTTCCCCAAGGCATTCAGTTTTTGGATTTAAAAATTAGGCTGGCCCAAAATTCAATCTGACGGTTTTGTTACCTTATTTCCTATATTTTGAAATACAGTGATTGCCAAATAAAGACAAAGTTTTACTTCACTTGTCAACTGATCACTCAATACCCAAAGGACAAACAATAATTTAAGACTAGTAATAATGATATTGCACTTCATTCAAATATAGTGTAACTGCATTAATGACTTTAACCTAAAAAGATGGTTTCAATTGCACACCATAGGGTAATTTTAACAGCAACATTTATATTTTTACTGCGTATTAAGTTCCTTGATTTTTACCTTCATCCATTAAATACAGGTGTTTTAAAACATGGCATTTATTATCCAAGCTAGGTTATTAGCACTCTGTTTATTGAGAGAGTAATCAGTTGGTCCTGAGTCTTTCCTAGTCTTCGAGTCGGTGAAAGCTGAAATGGTAAAGAAAAACATAATTCCACCTTTCATCAAGGGTTTCCACTGCACATCAAAAGTCAAAATTTATTTTACCGTGATGAAAATCTGCGGCATTATTCATCATCAGCCAATCAAGTTACGGATTCGCAGTGGCTCGTTGGACGCGCCGGCACTATTGACACCAAAATGCTATTAAGCGGTGAACTCAAATCACCCGACTGACTGCAGCCCCGACAAAGTGATTGCTCACAGTCTGAGCTCAGAAACTGCAGAGTGCATAATAGCAAACAATAACACGGCTGTGTTCAGATGGATCCCCAAATTGGCATTGGTTGCTATGCTTTCTCTGTGACAGTTGGCAGAGAAAATAAAACTGTCAGTGATTAATGTTCTTACAAAACATTTTTCCTACCATTGACAGATGTGTTCTGGCTGCTACAAGCATATAATTACACTTCTTCAAGTGCTGATATCATAAATTGGATTTTATAAATTTGCATTTTGATTTTTATGCTACTTAAAAATCAATACTACCTTTGAGGAGGTCACTAATATTATGCTGGCCACCATTTGAAATATTTGAAATACAGTACTGTCAGTATTTATGAAAGTCACCCACCAGAAGTATCTTCATGTTTTAAAATTGCCATTACGTGAATGTTTTGAAAGATTGAACCAAACTTTTGAGTGAACGATCCAATGAAGTTACAAACGTGAGCTGTTATTGGCCAGGAAGTGAACCACATTGTTTCCAATCGGTGAAAAAACACTCATTAATTTTCCATTGCATTCATTATTCTAAACTGACAGTGATCTTTTTTTTATCAATAATAATAAATCAAAAAGCACTGAATTTAATAACAGCATGAAGGAAGCGAGCGCAAGCGGGGTGACGTTTGTGTTAGATGATTTTGTCGACCATTGGGAGTTTTTTTACAAAAAAAATTCTACTCAGAGAGGTGAGGAGCGGCAACAAAACATCTGCCGTCTAAGTTTGTGTGTGGCAAACAAAAAAAAATATTTTGTTTTTACAATACTATTTTAGTTTGACGTTGAAAAATAAATACCACCTATTAAACTGGATTTTTTATTACTGCATAACAGCAAATCACACGTGCAGGCATACACCCACAAGCTTATGACACCTCCAACAAATGTGCCAATCATTCAGGAGAACAGATTGCATATGCCAACAATTGTCAATAGAGCTTCACAAGTTAAAATAAATAAATAAATAAATACACTTTGAAATATTCAAGAAATTTGACTGCAAGCTTGTTTCTGTTTTTTTCTCAATCCTTGAGCTATTATTTTTTTATTTACCATGACAGTGAAAACGTTGTGTATTCCAACTTTCGTTCCAGATGAGTTCTAAAGGAAAAAAAAAGGCCAAGAAAATTGCATTGATATCGATTAAGCACTATGCAGCAAACGTATTACAGCTAAAACATTAAGTGTAATTTCTTTGGTGTGATCAATTACATCATTACCATTGCAATATCTTGGCTACCAGCTCCTATTTCCACATAGTTATCTTGTTACCACTGATGTCCTGTACTTCCACGGGCGCCGCTTTGTCTGGACCCATCCTCTGAGACAGCGACCATGAGGGATGGGGCCCAGGCGATCTAAAGCACTTGCTGAGTTCAGGGACTCGCTGTGCACGGCGGGGATTTAAATGTTGGACAACTTTCCAAAGGAGACTCAGGAAGAGTTACTTCTGAGCAAAAAAAAAAAATTGAAAGCACGTTAGACAACAGCGGATTATGGATTAGCGGCGAGGAAATTCAGTTGAAAATTGTGTGAACACGCAAAGACCTTTGACATCATTTTAATGCATCTTGGCTGGTTCGTCATTCAAGATTAATGGGAGAAATCATTTAAAGGGCCCAGATCGTGATATTTTTACACGTTCCACGATTAAATATATGCGTAAAAATTACATATGGTACATTGGCGAATTGATTTCTTATTAAATAGGAGTTTTATGTTACTGTTGGGGGGGCTAGGCTTCTCAACGTTGGCTGCCATGTCCATTTTATGCCGCAGATATGAAACATCCATCCGGATATCATCTTGACTGCTTATCCTCACGAGGGTCGCGGAGTGAATGAAGGAGCCAAAAACAGTATTTAGTGACATTAGAATGCAAAGCAGTGTCTATAGATCGTACTGATCCACGTTCCTCCAATCAAATCGGTCCCCGTGGGAAGCCAGGATTCATAATAACAGTTCCGCCTGCCGGTGATTGACATTAAATATTTGGCCGTGTGTTCCCAAACACAAATTTTCGCCACCTCAGCATTTTCTATAGTAAAATGTTATAACTAAAAAATGAAACGTTGCTCTTTACTTGGCTGACTCGGTGCAGAATTTCAGAATCAAAACTAAACTAAATGACATGGGTAAGGTCATGAGCCACTCTTTCATGAGTGGTACGGGGACGGTGTAGGCTTAGCACATCTCCCTCGCAGTTCAGAGTCCTGAGTTTAATTCCAGCTGACTGCGGCCTTCTTTTGTGGAGTTAGCATGTTCTCCTCGAGCCCGTGTGGTTTCTCTCCGGGCTCTCCGGCTTCCTCCCACTCTCCATAAACCTGCATAGCATGTGTATTGGACACTCTAAATACATCAATGAAAGAAGTGTTCAGGGTGAAAAATAAACATTGTAACAGTGTTACAAGTTCCAAAAAGTTGAATTTTCATGATTGGACCCCTTTAAACATTTGGGCCACTCTCACCCAACAAAAGTAGGCTTTTTCTCTGAAATGTAATATAAAAAAAATAATTTATAATATTCAAAAGTAACAAGTGCATGCAATTTAAGCAAAACGTGACACAACTGTTACACAAACATTAAGAAAGCCATCACTTTCTGTATGAAACAATCTCAAGTGAAAACAGGTGGTGATCTTAAATGTGAGTGATGACAGATTGTGACCTAAACACATCAAATTGAACAGCTTGTGAGCTCACACAGAGTAACGCACTCGCCGTCTTTACCCTTAAATGTGATAAAGCCAGCAGCTGCTAAAATTTACTGGATGTGGGCATTACCATTGACTTAGATTCATGTTTCTCTTCTCTCAATGACTCAAAAATGGATTTTTTTACTTTTTTTTGTGGTAGAGTTTCTACACTGTTTAGTCTCAATTACATCCCAAGGAACGTGCTCTCATCTCGAAGCAAGTTTGATGGAGTAGTTTTGGTTTGTAAGCACTTTTGAACTGTCATCAGAGACCTCTGCCAAGGCTTACACATACAGTATGTCGTCAACTGCCAAATGTGCCAATGTGATCAGGATAATATTTATTTTCGATGTAGTTTTTAAAAGGGAGGGCAATTTAATAACTCTATTACTCATTATTGGGAAATATGGGATATGGGAAATATTTTTATTTTATTTTGTTTTTAGTTTTTTATTGTTTTTTTAAGGCTGATGCCCATTTTGGGCAGGAGTAAAAAGATCCTCCCAATGCATTTCAATTGGTGCCAAATATGTGTAAAATTTTCTGTTCATGGGCTGGCCTGGTACCTATTCAAAATAACAGGCGTCAACAGTAAAATAAATAAATAAATAAATGAATACACTTTTCACTTCATAGTTTGCATTTTGACTCAATTAAGGAATTTATAAGGCTAAAAATTCTTCTTCCTATGTGTTTGTTACTACTAGTTGAATGTTAATTTTAACATGTTTAATATTATATATATATATATATATATATATATATATATATATATATATATATATATATATATATATATATATATATATATTTCTCTATTTCATGCTGTCTACTATTGCCGTTGCACGCTGCTGATGGTCAGCTTCAGTCAGGAAATGGGCTGTTTCTAATCCTAATGAGGACTCTCCCATTACTTAGACTGGACTGATAAGGTACTAGCCTGTGACACTCCATTTTCAGGAGCTAAACCTTATCAAGGAACTATCCAGTGATAGGATGGCTTCAGGACCATTAAGTGAATGTCTAATTAACTGATTTTAAAGGCATTTTGGAGCTGGCCATCAAACGGGCTCCTCCAGGCATCACTGCGTCCATCTGACCTGATTTGATTGTGCGGTCGTATTAATGAGCTCAACCATGGTCCACATTTAAACTAACAGAGGGCGGGCAGTTATGAATAACATACAATAACAGAATGACTGTAAGAAACATTTAGAAATCATTTTTAGTCTAAATATTTTTCTGTGTGTATATATTGTTCAATTTGCAAGTATAACTTCCGCTAGTAGTATACTAAATCTTGCATGAGGACAGTGTGATGTAACATTGTGGTGATAACACCTTACTTATTTTTTTGGGATATTCATGACCTTTTGAAGCCATTTCAACATGAACCATTATTTAAACCATTATTATAAAAAAAGGTTTAGAGGAATTATTTTTGGATTCCATTTTAAAGGCCATTGACTCTTTATTGTCATAGAGGAGAAGTATTATCATGTAAATATTTAGTAACAGTGCCAGACGTGAATTTTCATCTACGTTTTTATTAATGGAGAGATGACACTCGTGACCAGCATTCCTCTTAGATTTTGAAATGTTTCAGGTGCGACTAAACCAAAAGCTACTTAAACAAACAAAAAAAAAACATTCGGGTCAAATTTATGTTGCGCAAAAACATTTTTTCCCCTTGTTGTGTGCAAAATAGCTTGGTGTCAATCGAATGACCTATTTTCAAACAGTGATATTTAAAAATGGAATAAGGTAGAAGCTTTCTTTTTCTAGATGAAAAATCTTTCACCTGTGTTTATGAAACATAGCACACAACAATCTGTTGGCCTTGAAAGTTGAGTGAAAGTGCTCCAAAACGTCCAGCACTCTAGGGGTTACCTTTTTGGATAATGATTGTCATTGAGAGATTTAAATGAATTATTTTTTCCTCAAAGACTTTTATGGTTTTGCATTACTTTCCCCCAAATATCCAAATTGGACAGTGTCCTTAAAACTGTCCAAACCGCTCAAAAGCAAAATTGTTTTTTGGCATATCATTACACGTCTTCTGTCTAGAAACCGTAAAATGCGCGAGCTTCGGAACTTTGTAATATTAGCAACTACAGTCCTATTTTAAACAACATCCCTTGGACTTGTTTGCCGCTAAGCCTTTCAGGTTTTCTGCCTTATTAGTTTTCAAAAATAATTATAATCTAAAGTGCCATCTGTTGTTGTCAAGGTTAAATTGTGATATTTCACAATGCTTACCAGCCATGTGACATGAAAGTGAAACACTGTATAAACAAAACCCCACTGTCTTTCATATGGTGCCTTGTAATGGAGGAGCCCTACATATCCACTCCCAATTTGCATAACGTGTTAAGATACTTTGCACGATTCTCTTTAACTTTGCATCAAAACATGTAACACAGGGGAAAAAGAAGCGTGTTTAGAGTGTCATAAAGTGAATCACTTGGTATCATATCAGTTATCCGCGCTTGTATACCGAGACCCACCTTGTGAATGAGTTGCTTGTTTGACACATCCCTGAGTACGGGGTGTGTGACCCACAAAGAAAGTGAAGGTCACCTCGGAGGGGAATTAAATGAAGCATATCGAGGTGAGATTCACCCTGGATTATGGTCATTGTGTGTACAAATTCGGGGGGCTTTAACTTCACTTTATCCATCTGCTGTTCTCTCGGAATCCCCTCAGCTGATGTCAGAGAGGTTCACTGCACTGCCCCTTTCCTGTATGGGAACATCTATGAATATAAATAGGTGCGCTCCTCCAGGTATTATTTCTCATCCAGGCCTGCCAGCGAGTTGAGAATGTCAATAACTGCATAATACACGAGAATGGTTACTTCCTTCAATTTCTAAAGGTTAAAATGGAACAAGTTCGCTTTTTAGTTGTTTTCAACCGTGCAACCTAATTAGCCACTGCAGGGCATTGGATATGATCAGTCAATTGATAAGTTGATATGAACTCAAGAGGTTCAACAGTTAAGTGATTAATGGACACTAATTGATTAATAATTTAGTCACTAGTGATTTCTGATAATTAACCATTACAATATCATTATAAAAAACAAAAAATAATCTTCAACTCCGAAGATTTTCAGCTTGTCAAGTAAATACTCGCCAATCGATGTCATTCTCTTTAAAGGCAAGCTCATTTTTTAAATTAAATAAATAAAAAAAAAAAAAACATTTTGAAATACATTGATCAACATTCTTGACATTTTTTCAACATGTTACGAAAAAAAACAATATATGAATCTCACCATAAATTCCTCACTATATAAAGCCATCTGATCAATAGTCACAACAGCTAAATATAGCCCCCCCCAAGGAAACTTTTTTCAGATACTCGACACATTCACTGACAAGCTTAGACGGGGGGTCACACCACTTATATGGCCCTAAGCATGGCTTTTCAATCTCAATTGCTAAACACAGCTTCACACTTTTTCGTTATCTGGCTTATGCCTCATTTATAGCTAATGAATATTCAGGTGGAATGGCAGATTCAGAGTTTAATTAGTCTACAGTCATGTATTTGGGAATTTCATTGGTCATATGTGACAAGACTGGGTAAATGTTGAGTGCATGAAGCGCTACAATAACAATGAAAAAATAAAAATAAAATGTGGAAATAAAAGTAGTGGGTTAATGTCTGGAATTTACAATAAATATTTTGTTTTCTCTCCTACCAATATAAAAGTCCTGATTTATTATTTTTATTATTATTATTATCATTTTGTTGTTGTTGTTGTATATATTACTATTATTTTTAAGTATTCCTTTCAATAATGAATTGAGAACATTGATTTTCCACTTTCCAGGCACTGGCCTGCATGTCCCAATGCTTTTGGATCACAAAATAACCGTTTTTGACAGGCGTGGAACCTGCTATTTATTTTGAACGTTTTTCCCCAAATTTATTCCAAAGAACAATGTATACTATTTTCCATGTGTTGCACATGATATTCTGTCCATTTTGTCATTTGGATTTCAATTTAGGCCAAATACAGCCTTCCTTTGGGGTTGTGCTCTCATAATCAAATCAACAGACTGAAAAGGGATATATCCTTCTTGGTTTGAGTCTGTTTAAATAGCTCATCTTTGTATGAGCAGCTTATAAATACACAGGATGCAGCTTAGTGTAGGGTTTACTTGGCAAAAAGCACCATTAGATTCCCGCGTCTTATAAAAGTAAATTCTACAAGAAGAAGACCACCGGCATACCTGGCTTGCACCGGCAAAGCAAATATCCCAAACGAGCACAAAGAGCATTATCAGGCTGGAGACAAATCCGGAGACAAACAGGGAATGGCAGCGATATGGTTTTAGCAGAGAAAACCATTAAAATTCAATTTGAATCATAGTGGTGTGCCGGTGAAAAAAAAAAAAAAAAAAACGCACAAAGCCGGGCAGAGACTAATGCTGGGGCCTGTGTGACTCACTCCTCCCATGAATTTGAAAATGTTACTCCTTCCTGCGATCAGTCAGCCTCAGGCCAAACCGGCACCGCTGGACTGCCAGCGAGAGAGAGCGACGAGAGTTGGGTTCGAGTCGAGGCTAAAGGCCATGCTACCGAACTCCCTTTGAACCACTGCGGGCTGCGGGACTGATACCAGATTATATAATATTTAGTGATTATTTTATATGCATGGGCTAAGGAGAGGGCGCCGTATATGCTGCACATCTGAGAAAATGGACTAATAGACAATTTGGCAAGTTGCCCTCACTGTAATGCATTCCTACAGTCTGACTCCAATAATAAAAGCTGAACATAAATCCAGCTTTTTAAGAGCCGGTTATAAATGAGTGCAATGTCAGCACTATTAGAATGGCATAGTAAAGTTTTGTGTGTGCACTTATATATCATAGATGTGAATATTCACTTGAAACAATTAAACAATTAAGCTACAGCTCAGATGCCGAGTAAAGTCATAATCAGGGAAGGACGACTGCCCTGCAGATTTCATTTGTGTGGCGGGAATAAAAAAAATTTTACAAAATGATTTCGAGATTTGGTAGTATTATTAAGTATCCATCCATCTATTTACTATAGCCGCTTATCCTCACAAGGGTTGCAGGTTTGCTATCCCAGACGTCTTTGGTCAGCAGGCAGGGGACACCCTCGACTGGTTGCCAGCCAATCGCAAAGCACACAGAGACAAACATTCACACTCACAATCACACCTATAGGCAATTTGGCGTTGCCAATACACCTAATATGCATGTTTCTGGAATATAAGAGGAAGCCGGAGTGCCTGAAGAGACCCGTGAAGGCATAGGGAGAGCATGAAAACACTACACACTGTAGCTTAGATGGATGGATGGATGGATGGATGGATGGATGGATGGGTGGGTGGGTGGGTGGATGGATGGATGATGATGATAGATAGATAGATAGATAGATAGATAGATAGATAGATAGATAGATAGATAGATAGATAGATAGATAGATAGATAGATAGATAGATAGATAGATAGATAGATAGATAGATAGATAGATGTTTCCCAGCAGCTTTGGTAATCAAAGTCTATGAAAATAATAGATTAGCAGACTATGTGCACTACTGATAATTGAATGTGGCAAAACTTAACATGTGTTTTCCTCAAAACTAGGGATTTTAACTTTTCCATCATTGTAACTTTGTCAACTTTTGAGCTACCCCCATGTAATGTATATAATTTTAAATGGAACAAATTATAGTATGACAATATACAGTATCAATATCAAAATGTTCATTTCCAAGTATATATTCTTAATTATTTTCTTTTGTAGTATTTTTTTTCACTAGATACCACCGTATATTGCAACAGCATCTCCACATGCCATTTATTGTGGTGTTTAAATAGTCTGTAAGAAGTGCACAAATAAAAGACACGGCCCTATGTAATTTGTGGACACTAGAAAAAGCAAAATATATGTAGATATGCTATAGGATTTTCAGTTCATTTGTCATAACAAACGCACGCAGTGGGTAGAGAATATGAAATCAGTTTTACGTTTATTCCCTCTCTCGACGTGCATGCCAAAGTGTCAATGCACTTGTAATTTCAGCTTACACGGCATCCCCCGGCCGAGCGCTGCATAGATCACCTCCTGACAGCGGCCCATAGCTCATCTTTCCCTGAGCTAACCACAATGCCGAATTTCTCAAATAAGATTGATGCTTTAAACGGGGAGCGCAGGACAACTTAGCAAACAGCTGATTAATCGACACCCGTTTCAAACGTGCCGTTTCCCCGCCACATTCGCTTTCAAAATAGAAATGTATTTTCATAACTTGATCCGCCTCGGTGTGCTAATCAATTTTGGGCGCTCTTCAGGAATAAACAAAACCAGATTGGTGGGGATTTTTCTCTCTCTCCTAGAAACAACTGTAGCGCTTTATCTTAACTGCAGATTACTACAGTGATTTATACATATAATAGCCATACCCACAACAAGTTTGCTCAATAATAGATAGTGTTGCCTAGCAACTGCTGAGTGCCATAACTGTACCTGCTACTGGATGCAGGCTGCTGTTTTTTCTGTCTTCTAATTGGCCAGGTGGGTAAACATTGATCCCTTGCCACCCTTCTTGTCCCACTTTTAGTCGGGGTCTTAAGTGGAAGATGGCACTGCCGTTGTGCTAACCTTCTGACAAAGGAGGTGTGTGCGCATTGTGACAACACACAACGGGATTTAGGACCTGTGCCGCCTTAGGAAGAGACCATCAATTTGCCGCAGAAAAAGTAACCCGCTGAAGTATGCGTTTATTCATGTCACAGTCATTATTACTAGGACATGCAATATTTGGTGCTGGGATACGGCTACATCTACTGTACCAATATTTTTTGTCCATGTTACAATGGGGAATTTATGACATAATGAGGAGGATAGGCCTAGAGTCTTAGATCCCCCACGAGTATTGTCTATCATCTATCTTGTACGGAACTGCCTAGTACATCGTCACGTTGTGTACAACATCCTGTCTTTTGCAACTATTAATTAGTCTCCTGTTTATGGCGGATTGTTTACATCAACGTACACAACGCTGTACTGATGGATCGTCTCCGGGGTAGCTAACCAAACATATTCACACACAGGAAAACCGTCATGTCTTCAGGTGCAACCGCCCACGTTCCGTGAGCGAGCTGAAAAATTTCCACAAGTTTTGATACACTAGAACTGGTGGATGGGTTTTAACAGTAGTTCTCAAATGGGTGTACGTGGTGGCACTTGAGTATGTGTCATATTAACAGCGTTCCTGAAGTATCAGCAAATCTAGATTAATGCTTTCAATGTTGTGACAGTAGATTTGTTTTTTCAAATGAAGAGCAGAAGAACTGGGCCATGAAACAAGTTTTGGCTTAATAATTATTGTGAGTCCTTTGCAAAACATTGTATACCTTTCTTTTCCTAAGATTAATATGGATGTGCATTGTCATTATTGACATAATTTTCGAGCCGACAAGCCAGAAATAAAACACACGATGGTAAGCAATCTATCTATTGGAGTTGCTGAATTAAATACGCTGATACCAGTACTTTTCTATTTCTACTTTTTCTTTATTGTTTATATTTATTTATTATGCACCAATAGGAGCAGCATTTCTAATTGTATTGTCTACCTGTTTTACAATGACAATAAAGGTAGTCTATTCTATTCTACCACAACAAAGTTTGATAAACAAGAGACAGATGGCACATTACTCTGTTTTAAGTTTGTTTTTTATTCTTTTTAATCCAAAAATGTTTAACACTGTTTTGTGGGGTATTTGGATGAAATTGTATTTTGCAGGGCATACATCTGTCATGTTTCTGTTTTGGTGTCGGTTTGGGTTTTTTGGTTTTGGGGGATTCTGGTATTTTCAAGTTATTTTTAGTTCTTGTGTCTTGCACTCATCTGGTTTCCCTTGCGTAGATCCTTGTTAGCATGATATGTTTCCACCTGACTGTGTACCTGCCCTCCTTATCATCCAATCAACTTCCTCAGCCTTTTGTTAATCCCCAGATGGTTCGCGTTTCCTCGTCAAATCTCTAGTCTATTTAAGGCAGAGTTTGCATTCAGTTCATGTCGGGTCATTGTCACATTGTCGTTTTGCGCCTTGTCCAAGTTCATGCCCAAGTTGCCTCACAGCGCTAAGATAAGCCTTTTGGTCTCCGTTTGCGTTAGTTTCGTGTCTCCCACTTCGAGCCTGCCCCTGTCATATGCGTTTGTTATTTATGTCCCTTTGGTTGCTACTTTACAGTTGCTACCCTGATTTTTGGTTCTCTCATTTTATTAAATACCATTTTTTGAGTTCAACTCACTTCTCTCTTCCCTGCCTTGGGTCCACCTCTGCACACCATCATGCCGAATCATGACAACATCAATGAAAAAATGTTGAGGAATAGAAGGAGGAATAGAAATAGGAGGGCTAAACAGATCACTTAATTATCACTTTTCTAAAGCTTTTTTGCGGGACTGCAAAACAAAGGGGTGAAAAATGCTATGCTAATTAGCCGGTTCTTTAAATAGCCTAAATTTGAATTATGTTTTATCAACTCTCCCCAAAGAAATTCCGCTGCCAAAGAGTTAACTACAATAGTTGGTTACCGTAGCATATTTTTGCTCCACTGATATCGTTTTGTATTTACAAATCGAAAGGAACAATGATCAACCCATTATTAATATATTGTGTATATTAAAACTAATAACTGTCAGAGAGAGATGTAGAGTGGGTGAACGTTATTCTAATTGCATAAATTAGTAATAGATTAAATGAAGACGTTACCAAAAGATAAATGTAATGCTTTTTGGAATCAAGTGGTAAGATGACAAAATGTAATCCCTGTCCGGATGCTCTGTATTTAAGCTCTAGGTCAGGGGTGGCCAAGTTCGGTCCTCAAGAGCCACAATCCAGCCTGTTTTCATTGTGTCTCTTCAACTAACACACCTGATTCAAATGATTAGCTCATCAGCATGCTTTGCACAATCCTGATAACGACGCTGATTTGACTCAGGTGTGTTGGTTGAAGAGATACATTGACAGTCTGGATTGTGGCTCTTGAGGACCGAACTTGGCCACCCCTGCTCTAGGTTCTCCTCGACACGATGTCAGAACATCAAGTCAAGTTGTCAAAATATGTCAAGCTGTATTCCTTGTTTCATTCTGAGTCTGTTTTTGGAATTCTAGTTTCCAAGTCTAATTTTTCAAATTCAAATTTTCGAGGTCTAGTTTCCAATGGCTGCTGTGCTTAAATTGGATTTTTGTGTATAAAGATTCTCCATTGCTTCTCCATTGAAATTCTGCTGCTTGTGTGACAGTAGCATCATGTATCTACCAATTAGACATGCAATTTCTGGGGAAATTGTGTTTAAATGCTGAAAGATGAATATCAAAATGATTAACTGAATCAAACTGACAAGTAGAAGTTATATGAAAAGATCATTCCTTTATTTCAATTAAGTAAGACAAACATTGTCAGTTGTGATCTGTGCGTTGACCCTTTGATAAACAGACTACAATCCCAACTAACATTAATTCCAATTGGGGTAATACTGCTGTATTCAATACTGCTGAATGATTCAAACTGGTATTGAAAGTTATGCTCAATGCTAGGCCATCGAGTTCAAATTGTATTGGTTTAAAACGTTGAATAATACAATTTTATGAAACAATGTAGATCGAAGTGAGTGCATTTAAAAGATAATATTTAATCCAGGTTGAAATCTGTACAGATCCTATGCATTACAGAGCTCCCCTCCTTACTAAGCGAGCTAATATATGCAATGATGTTGAATCGTCTTGAAATATGTGGAATGTTTTCAGCGTTGCTATATTTTTAGATGTTTTAAACTCAAATTTATTTAAGATTCTATGAAATAATCTAAAAAAAATCCAATGTCTTTGCTACCAGTGTATGAAAATGTAAGGCTGCGGACATGTTGCTGTGAATTATCCCGGTGTTTGTCATACTAAACAGTACAACTCCGGACTATGATGTAGTATAAACTTTATCAGCATTTATTAGCAATTATTAGCATAGCACAAAACAAAAGGCAGTACAACGCAATCCGGAGCCGATGTTACCCATCATGCATCAATGCAAACTACGGATGGCATTATAGCGCAAAATACATCACACATACACAGATGCCCTCCCCCATTGCAACTGCATGATATTTACATCAAATAAATCTTCCTTTATATGTGCAACATGTAATTGCCCATGATGGCCTTTGAGGCGGACGAGTTTCTACAGAATCAGTCATGTCTCACTTTTCATCAGCAGCCCTGTGGCATGAGTCACAGCAAGTGAGGACTTTGATAGTGGTGTGTTACTGCAAGGGACACGGAGGAGTTGGTTGACCATCAAGGGAGACAGGGAGCGTAGTAAATTCATTTGCTGCGTAGCTGATGATAAGGTGGGTCATTTGTACACAAGCTGCACAGTGATCTCTCTTGGGGGGGGGGGCATGGAAAGGAGGGGGCTACCCTAGTTCCCGCTCAGTGCAGGGTGGTGGTGGTGTTGGGGGGGCACAGTGGTAGATAAAAGAGCCTTTGAGCAGAAAACACCAAGGACACAATCACTAGAAACAGGAAACATCCTGCTGCAGTCTAATATTAACAGAAACAGTAGTGCATACCACATTTATAGGTTAGGAATTAATTTGATAACAAAATATCATGCACCATTGATATTTTACAGTCCTAACCAATACTTTCACATCGTAAGGAAATATTATGGCGTAATACATCTCCGCTGAGAGATTGCCATCTTTGTCTTTGGGAAGGAGTTCAATTTAACAGAAGTTACAGAAAGTGGGGTCGAAATTGTGGTAGAAATGCACATACATTTACATTTTATGTACAACATAGTGTTTTTAAATCTGACTGAAGTGTGTTCTTTAGCTAAAGCTTATCATAGTGTGATGTGACCTTTTTTTTTTTTTTTTTTTTTTTTTTTTTTTACTATTTAATGGAATTCACAATTGCTGTAATGTGGCATTTCACGTATAATATTTGCACCCTTAATACATACAAAAACAGCACCAGCAATGTAGTCCATTATTCCAGCGTCTCAATAACACGGGGAAGCTTGTAGAATCCATTATTGTGACTTCTACCATTTCGTCATAAAATCCTGTTTGCAGCCAACATTCATAAATGTACTTCCTGCACCGCCGCTCTGTCGTCATGATGCAGTTTGAGTGTTTAAACTTGGAACGGAAGCATGAAATGTCTATGTCTCTTTGGGCTGTGAATGATTTATTTGCCTGAAAAATGCCCGCGCTGTGACAACTTGTCAATTAAAGTCAGGATCATTGCAGTTGACACCTGACACTTCTAATTTTGGTCACCGTTATGCTGGGACACCTCTTCACATTCAATGACAATCATGCAGAAGAAGCTAGACATGTTATTAATTACTAATATAGCATGCTATTTTGTCTTTTTGGAGCTTTGTTCCCGCCATTAAGCATCCAGAGCAGTGGTTTGTTATTATTTCTTTGTGATCAAACATGTAAAACTCAGTCAATAACAACACAAGTTTTATTTTTTTTTATCACAGAAGATTAAATAAAAAAAGAAAAATCTTAAAAATCTTTTAAACTCATATATATTAATAAAATGAATACATCAATAAAATATAAAATTCAATTTACTAATTTTGGAATTACAGTAGAGATCTTTGCACGAAAATTAATCATTAATTTAATCATTAATACATATTTTTCCACAAAAAAATAATCAACATAATGTGCCAGACCTGCTATAAAAAAGAAATAATCATCAATAAATATTTACCAGCAGAATAAATATTCAACTTATAGAGTCATCTTTTGGGATAATAGTAGAGATCTATTCACAAAATAAACTCATTAACTTAACAGATAAAGAGAGGTGGCACATGACAAGTTGGGTTGAACCATTCTAGTATGGGGGAGAATCTGGGTTTAAAAAAAATTGAATCATCTAGTGAACATAAATTTGTACTATGAATTTACATTTTTCCAAAACATTTAATTAACTCAATCAGGATTTTAGCATATCTCAAGTACCCCCAGGGGTACCCGTACCATCATTAGATTAACTAGATTCATGAACTATTAACAAAGAATTTTTTCCTTCATACCTAAGAACCAGAGTGGTTCCGTACTGATTTTTTTTTTTTTTTTTTTTTTTTTTAGAAAATAAATAAATAAATCACCACACACAAGTAACATTCACAACCTATCGCTGCACTCGGTTTCTGCAGGAAGGGCATCATAAATGCACATTGGGCTTTTATTCCTTTTGTTAGGCATGTGGTATACAACATAAATGTGGAGCCCTTCCCCGAGATTGTGACTCAAAGGTTACACTAGCAGTTGTTTCAAAACATATAGCGGTTCATTGGAAAAGATGAAATGTCATATATAAGGAATTTGTTTTGTTTCAGGCGAAAACAAATTGCATGCAGTGGGAGCACAGTCAAGTTGTGGCCATGAGGCGAGAGTAAAAAGATGCTCGGCCCTCAGAGAGGGAGTTCATTGTCAAGGGTAAACTGTGTCAAGCACACCTCGATTGAATAATGCAGGTTGTACAGGCACGAGTGTGTGTGTGTGTATGGGGGGGTGATCATTATGTGACATCTGCAGTGCCACAAAGTGCAGGCAAATTACAGCTGCGAGTAGTAGGTGATTGGCACTTAATGAGCACATGTGAGTGACAATGAGCTTCTGCCCAGGGGTAACAACAGCATGGGGCAGTGCTAGGTCATGAATCTGGAATAATAAAAAAGCAAATGGCCTCCATCACGGCTATTGATTTCCTTTACCCTCACTCTGTGTTTTATGTCCGCGATTGGCCATGATGCATTGAAACACACGATGCAGGGGGGGAAAAAGTAGCCTGGGATGAATGGACCCTTTTAACCAATCTCTTATTGAGAGATTCAACATTTTTAATACGTTTTTTAATGTAGCTCCATATTAGGCCATTGAAAGATATGCAAAGTCCAGGTTGAGGTCTTTTTTGTCTTGCTTTGAAATGGAAAACTGGGTGTAGGTTTCCAGAAATTACGCCTTACCAGAGGACTTGCACTTGACCCCCGTTCACATTTTCCTCCCTCTTCTTCATCATTAGCATGCCTCCGTCAGAGTGGCTCATAAATGTATCCGCTAAATCGCAGGAAGCGTGCCCGCCCACCCGCTGAGGCCCTTTTCTCGCCATCCCCGCTCATTATGCAACTCATCATGGTTGCATGACTCCTCTCGGAAGCCACCTATCTGCCAATCCACACCCCCTCCTACCTGCCACTCTCAAAAATTATGACAAACAACCATCTCGTCAAACTCTCTCTCCCCCGCTCACTCATACTTTTCATACTGCTTCCATTTTGTTGTAACAGAGATACGCTGTTTATTTTTACTTCCATGTTTCCACGTGAAATTACTCATGAGTCGCATTTGCACATCACGTTTTTTGGGCCAAGTGATGCGCACAGGGCCATGTGATATTTTCGCCAATCCATGACGGTTCTGTGCCTCAAAGCAAGCAAAAACCACATAGGTGGCTTCTTGCTGACTTGAGATAAAGATATGAAGTCTCTCGTCAGATCGGTGTTTGATTGAATATAAACAAAAAAGAGCGAATGTCATTTTGTCATTGTTACTATAGAATGTTACCGTATTTTCCAGATTATGAGGCGCCATCATATTATTTTAATTTCCTAAAAAAAATTATTGTGCCTTACAGAGCTGGACGGAGTTGACCAAGTCGGGTCAGTCGACTTCAAAAATAGCTGGAGCCATGTTTTCACCACCACATTCTACACAGACATTTCTTGAAGATGTGCATATTATTGCAATGGAGGCAAGGGAGAAAGAATTCCCTGAGAAGAGCAATGTATTATCTGAGAATAGAAGAATGTTCTTGGCCTCTAGCTCGGGCACAGACAATGTTTTAGCAGTTTCCATGCAGTAAGCAACGAGTACCATGTAACAACAAGAGAACAACCCGTCTCACGATGACCGATTGACCGTTATTTGGGTCTCAATGTTGTATTCAATGACCAAACTTGGCTCAGAAAACTAAAACATGGAATTGGAATGTAACCATAGGTTATTAACATCTTAACTGCCTTACAGTATTAACGGTTTAAAAAAGGTTTCAATAGAGACAGCCCTAATGCTTTTTATACGCCATACATATGTTCAGACTCTATAGTCCAAAAAAGTACTTTTTAATACTCCTTGCAGTAAAAGTTATCCTCATATTGTAGCTTTTTTTTTTTCTTGCCCAAAGGTTGTACAAGGTGAAACACAATGTAAGGTCATTGAATCAATCCCAGGACAAATCAAATTTGTGAGACCGGAAGCTATTGCATTATGCTCACTTGGTAACACCTAAGCCTTGTGGGAGCCACCGGTGTGTCTGAAGGTAATCGCTGGTGTCGGCCGGAATCCTGGTATCTCCAAAACCATCATTTTTCAGGAAACCAATGAAACGGCACATTTGTTGAGCCATTACATTTGTGTGGTCAAAAAGAGCAAGCCATTTTCAGAGAAAGACAAAGCTCCCAACTGTTAAGGATTGTTCGCATTTTGTGATGCAAATATCTGACCATGACACCTCTCTGGACAGCACATTCTAGAAATAAATGCAAATACTGTAATCCCCAAGATATAAGACACATTTTTTTCCCTATAAATGAAAGTCAAAAGTATGGGTGTGTCAGTGTGTCCTATAAATGTTAATTTAAAGATCAGATTTTTTTTCTTGTATGACATTGTTCAAGGACGATTGATCCGGCAGCCACATAAGCTGAGTTTTGACTTACAGATTTGTAGTTTTATATTTCAGCTATACTTTATCCTTACTTACAATAATTACTGTCATGGAATGAGCAAGAGAACGTTAACCTATTAGCAGCCAGTGCCTGAGTTGCAGCTAACAGCAGCTTGTGTTGGCTGGGGTTGTTACGACAATAGTTTTAGTAAAAGAAGCAAGCAGACTGAACCAACGTCTGAGTCCATCCTGTGCAATAATTTTCAACAAGAAAATGTTTCTTGTAGCAGAGCAGACTGCAAACCGTGTGGCTGCTTCAAGGTTTGAGCAAACAGGCTAAATGCACGTCAATAAGGATAACAAAGACGTACATTCAGCATTCACACCTATCTATCTATCTATCTATCTATCTATCTATCTATCTATCTATCTATCTATCTATCTATCTATCTATCTATCTATCTATCTATCTATCTATCTATCTATCTATCTATCTATCTATCTATCTATCTATATCTGTCTCTCTCTGTCTCTCTCTGTCTCTCTCTCTCTCTCTCTCTCTCTCTCTCTCTCTCTCTGTCTCTCTCTCTCGCTCTCTGTCCCTGTCCAGCACAACTAAAATGGCTATGGACAAAACTACACCATTGTTAAAGGCCAGTTTGCAGTCTGTGAACACCATCTGGCCTAGAGAACACTTTTAGCATAGGTGTAGCATGTGGTGTTAGGATATGGTGCATCTGTTACCTATTGTATTGTGTGACCTCATCTTGTGTCACATGTGGACACAGGCCAGCTTCACCTCAAATCACACCCGAGAACACAGATTTTGCGCATGCTTCTTAACAACATCGGAATCCCCTGCCAGTGATGCAGCACACACTCGCGTACGAAAACAAACAAGAAAGCATGTTCAGGCACACAGGCCCTGTAAGTTTAGAGAGCTGTGAGAGGATGGATAATAGAAGGCAGTATGTGCCATGGGATCATTGGATGGATCCTCCATTGCGAGTGCGATGAGACCTGAAGGGCGACAGGGAGACGGATGCATTGAGGGAGAGAGAGATGCCGCAGCCCGGCGCTCTGTTAGGCGCCTAATGGAGAGGCGGCGAGGGGGAAAGCAAGCACTACGGGGCCCGCCGCTCACAAAGGGAATGCTGGAGGAACACGAGTTTGCAAAGGGAGAGAGAGAAATACAGAAAGGAGGGAGGAAAAGTTGAGTGGCGCAGGCTGCTGCAAGACACTAGCAATTTCCTCTGTTGGGCATTACAAGTGTTTGTAAGGGTACAACAATGTGCCTTTGCGCCGATGGAAAGAAAAAGTATCACTTTACTTTTTAGGGCATACAATAATGTGGTAATCAACACAAGAAACAGTTACTATGACATCACTTTTTGATTAACGACATTTGGGGAAATAAATGATCGTGAAGAGGTTGAGTCATACCCATGATGCTTTCCAGAGATGTTCCAGAGAACCTCTACAAGCTATGTAAATGGTCAGGATGACACAGTTAATCTCTGTGGACATTCTGTGTTGATTAACTCATTCACCGCCAGCTCAGTTAAAGTTATTTTTTTTATTTATATAACTTTAAAAGCATTAAATTGGAAGTGATTGTGTAAAATAACCTTAGTCTGATCTATATTTGTCTGTAGGGTTATACACGAAAACAATTCTGATACAGTATTTATACTTGATATTCAATCCAAATTTTCTGTAGGATATCTGAATACCAAAAATATGTGATAATGCAACCTTATTAGTCATACTATAAGGCACATACTGTAGGATTATAAGGCTCACAGGAATCTAAGTGCAGAGGGATACAATGCACATTCCTGGTCTTTAAGGAAAACAAACCATTACAGGATAACTCACTTTAACTTCAATTCTAGATTTAGTACTATTAAGATTGTATTTTCAGCTTATATGTAATCATTTGTAGACAGGTATAAATTTTCATGTTTTGAACCGATGCAGTGAAAGTAAGTAGGAAGGAATATAAATTAAAGAGCATTGTTTGGATAGCCGCACCAGAATATAAAGTGCATTGTCGATTTCTGAGAAAGTAAAGGAACTTTAATTCTGCCTTATAGTCTGAAAAATATGGTACCTCTTTACCGCAAAATGTGACATCCAGCTGAAACTGGACCACAGCCTCCTTGGGGGGGTTATGATATAATCACCTCTCTGACCAGCCAGGCCTAGTTAAATAAAGAATCTTGATTGACATGAAGCCAGAGTTATTTGGAGGTTTAATCCTTTGCAAAATAAATCTGGATCCCTTGTTAATATAGCAACGGGAATATGAGGAAGCTGGGTTTGTTTCTGGTGTGTCCATCATTTAGTATATCTTTCTTCTCCAGTCATACTGATGATGACATTATAATGAAACTAACGTTGTGATCTGTTGGCTTTTGCAGGATTTATTTCTCTGCTTTTTTTTTCCTCTTTGACAGACAACCTTTTAATTGCCTATAGGCAAGAACATGACTAGGAATAGTGGTCTGTGTGCAACTGTGACTGACTGAAGCCAATCCTGTGTTTAAAAATTGATGGATTGTGTTTCTGAGAAATTTCCAAAACAGATTTCAGTCTTTGCCTGCCCTAGGAACATAGAAATGGTTGGTATTTCAAGCGCAATACTGTTCTTACAATGGCTTTATCAGACGTTTGCCCCTGTGGAATCTTTTAACGCCAATCTACATATGCTAAAGGAGCACCTTATCATCTGTGCTAGTAAGCGTCTTTGCTGCCAGGCATCTCTGATTTACAGTAATTAAAGCCCTGGATAATTTTAATGGAAATATTCATGCATCGCTAACTGTGAGCAGTCATTTCAATGTCTCACTACAAAGCGCATTTTGCATTGACCTTCAAACCAAGTTTATCTTGTGAGGCAGGAATTCAATAAATAGCAAATTTGACATCACATTTGAAAAATGGAAGCCACCAGTCATTGCCCCCTCTCAAAAAAAAAAAAACACCTGAAAAATGGCTTTAGATTCCTCCCTCATTGTCCTTCGATGTGTTTGTATGCAGCTAGTGGGAACAGGTTCATCGAAAAGACACAGTGGGGGGAAGTAGGTTAGAAAGTGAAAGGGCCCAGAAGGACTCTGCTATATTCGACTCAATAAGAAATGCCCTAAACGGATTTCAGTGAGGGAACTGCTCAGGGAGAAGTGAACAGATTGATGGATACACATTCCGCATGCTGTTGCTAGTGGGGCAGCAACACTAAAAGCTTCTCATCGACAATTACGGCAGTGAGAGAAAAAGAGGGCCGAGAGGGAGCTAAGGCCAGGGGACAGCGTGCATTTCACAAAGATATTTGTTTTTTTGCAGAAGATAGGAAAAAAAATAACATCCCCATAGCTTTAATCTGTTCTAAGCGCAGTGTCGACTGTAGCTAATTCCAATCCTCTCAATGTGCTGCCAAGTCAATACATGTCAAGGTCATGTGAGTCACCTGTAAATGGTTGCTCCAAAAAAGAGCAAATGACTGATACATTCTGCAGGCCATTTTTTAATGGCAGCTGTCCTTTTCACTGGCATTCACCAAAAGATGTTTTTCCTTGTGACTTTTAAACCACATATATTATTCACCGATATTTTATGGGTATTATCTCTATTGAAACAAATACAGCAAGAAATGAGTGATTTTTCAAGAAATGTAAAAACGGCCAGAATACATATTGTACCATGGAAATGTCAAATGTTCTATTTACATGGTAACTAATTTGTAAATACACCTATTTGGGGAAATGCACCAGGTTATAAGGCGCATTACTGCGCTTTACAGAAAATTAACTATAAATTTACAGCGTATGAGTCAGACATTATTCTGGGTCAATTCTATATTTAGCCCAAAATTGTCTTGTTGGTGATATGTAATCATTTCTAGACAGATGCAAATGATTATATTTTTCAGACCATAAGTGAAACAAATAAATAGGAAGCAAATAGAAAGACGGAAGGCATACTGAAAAGCAAACATGTGGACATAAGGCACACTTGATTAAGTGTGCCTGAAATAAACCTACATGTCCCTTCTCGAGTTCAATTTATATTGGTTGGTCATATCACCGATATAGATTTGTTGATAACACTATCGTTCTTGATTGGTTGTTTTAAACAAAAGATTTGTCCCACACAACCACCAACCAATTCAAGCAAATGTAAATATGAAGGGTAAATTTGACCAATACGTTTTTTAGTAAGAAGCAGAGTGAGTCATATATTTTCCAAGCTATAAGGCACACTTAAAATCATCAAATTATCTAAAAAAGGTGCTCTTTATGTATAGGTGTTGAATTGAATTTAAACAAAGTTTGACTCGTTTTCTGCACTGGTTGTGCAGTAATATGCCTTATAACCCATTGCACCTCAAATATGGAAACTACCAAAGTAAACCTGTTAAATGACGGTGCCTTATAGTCTTATGTGTCTTATAGTCTGAAAAATAAGGTATTTGTGAGGGGGTTTGCGTGTCCCAGTGATCCTAGGAACTAAGTTTTTGGGGGCTTTATGCCTCTGGTTGGGTCACCCAAACAGATCATTGGTGAGGTTCCAGTCTAAGCGCGGCTCACAGACCCCTTATGATAGAAAAGACTATTGGTTTATGTTTTTCCTTTCCCGGACACGGACGCCCCTCTAGAGTCAGGCCTGTGAGGAGCGTTAGTTAATACACGATGGTGTACATTTTGTTTGGAAAGCTTTCCAGTTTATCCTTGCGATCTGTGTGTTTCTTCCATTGTCACTTCCTTTGTTTGTTCACATTTACGTCTAACAAGTGGTACTCTAAAGATGCTAGATTTTAAATCCTTATTCGCCATATTGCTGCTCATGTGAATGGCATATGTGTACCATTATCAATCGGTTTGCGAAAAACATTACAGAAGCAAAGTAACATGACTGAAATCTGCAGATTTAATGTTAGCTCATTGGTCTGCAAATGTATTTTGGACGCAGAAAATGTTCATCGTATCGATGTCCCGTGCTTACTGTTTATCGTGCTTGCTTTTGCTGTTCATTCTGGTACTTGTAATGGCTGGATACAAACAGATATACTACTGTATGTGTGCAGGAGTTTGCATATCCTCCACATACCTTGGCAGAGGTCTTTGTTCGACTGAATGACTTTGTCCTTTTTGGTAATTATGCTACGACCATATACAACAAACTTAACAATGAACAAGACTCGAGCACGGCACTCTAGACGAAAGGCTCTCCAACGTCACGGCTTCAAAGTGTAGAACAACAGGCTGCAAGACAAGCTACCTCGCAATTTGAAAGAGGCTTCAGAGCTGCATCACAGCTAGATTCCGATTCAAATGGCAAAAATAACATCGGCTTCTGGGCGACTTTGATAAGAAATCTTTTCTCGCCTCCTTTTCCGCATCTCTTCCTCATGTAGCGGGTAGGCAGCGGGTTTGCCGTGGTGTTTGAAGTCTCTCTTGGACGCGCTGCAAAGGAGAGGGTTGCAGGTGTTGATTAGACGTCATCTTCACTTTGGCAGATAAGTTGCAGCGTGAGCAGGCCTTTCTTGATTTTCAAGGGCATGGGATGCATTTGAGCGAGCGCCAAAAATGAGCTAGGCTCCATGCAGCCGTATCCACCATTAAGGGAATGATTTGTAATTTTTATGTGGGGCTGTTTGATCATATAGTGAACACACTCAAAATGGATCCTCTCGATATATGCATACATTTTCTGTAGGTTCTCTAAAAGGCTGCGGGGAGCTGGAGTCTATCCCAGCTGACTTTGAGGTGAGAAGTGAGGTTGCGCCTGGGCAGATCGCCAATCAGTTGAATTTCAATATTTTATCATCCATGCATAAGAGGCTAAACGCTGGTGCTGAATTATGTCTTCTAATTAAATGTAATACCTGCCACTATGTAAATCAATCTTCATCTGGTGTTTTTGCACATCATGAATATGTACGCTCTGAATGGCAGCAAGGTGCATTCAAAATGAGCTCCGCTACTTAAACATCTGACTTATGACCTATACTTGATCTGCATTATATTCATATTAAAGTATTTGTACTGGATGATATGGGGTATGCGGAATATCAACTAAATCATTTGGCTGCAGGCTTCAGAGTGAATCACTTGAACATGAACCTTCCCTTTCTACGTTGTGCAGTAGGAGTCCACTAGTCTATCATTAAGTGTGAAATGCGGTTCCCGATGATGTTGTTGCCAAGCAACACTAACTACTTGATTATTTGATGGACAGAATAGAATCAGGCATGTGTGCATTTGTGTTCGTGGATATTTACATTTTGTGTTTCTGCTACTTTCCCTCTCTCGGTGGAGGAGAGAGACGATGTGATAGCAGCCCTTCTCTGCCTATCGAGATGATGAGCTGCGGGGCTGACAGAGCTCAAGGCTACACAGACGAGTGCTCAGCCTGCGAATGTGTTTCTGCATCTACATTGCACAGCATGGATGTGTCAGAGTTTGCCTATTTGGTAAATAATCACGCGAATTTCTGTACAACACCCACTCTGTCTGCCAATGTATTACTGCGCACATCGAGGAGAGAGTCCAACCGCTGTGTCATTAAAGCCGTTTCTACAGTTGACCCGAGCTGAAGGTTTCGCCGGCTGCAACATCGGTAAAGTGCTTAATGCATGCCACATTCATTTCTGGAAGCGGCGACGTTAATAGGCGCCACCCGTGTCCTCAGTCCCTACCATTCAAACACTTTGAGAGAAATGTAGGTCAAACTGTAACCAGCATCCAACTCATCCTCCCGCCCGTCGCTCAAATCCCACCAACGTGTTTGAGGTAAGTGAAGTCTCAGGCGGTGTGCGCTAATCCTTCCGGTCATACTGAGTTTCAAATTCTATCTCACTTTTCTCATTATAGGTTCTGGAGATACTGAGACCCCATATTGGTCAAGAGATAGTCCAGCTAATCTGATCTGAACCTGAAGATTCTGTAGTTAGACCCGCAAAAAGCAATAATCCTGGATAGTTGGGTTGGGGATATGAACAGTGCTGAGCAGTTGATGAAACCCAAGTAGAAAGACAGCGGGCCAAGGATCTACCCGCACTTATTGTTATTGGCATTGGTCGAAAATTGTCAAGGGAGTGCCAGTCTGGTTTTAGGATCTAGCTGCAATATGTTTATTTAATCAAATATAGTGTAAAAAGCAAGTGGTTTGGCAGCAATTGTGTAGTCAGATACTTTCTGTGGCGTTGTGCAAATTTTCATCAGTTTAGTTGAGTGACCAATAAATTCACTCAAACATAGGGATCGTTCGATTAAGCCCATGTATTAAGATATGAATATGAACTAGGCCGTTGCCTTCCTCTGACCTTTCTCTTGCTTTTACTTGGCTTCTCTTCTTTATAGTACCCTTGGACATAGTATTAATTTATTTTCCTTAAGATCATGGGGTCACACATAGTCACATGGGGTGGGCAGAGTTGCCCTCCAGAGGATAAGGGTGGGGTCAGGTTGGCTGCGTTAGACCTTTCTTCATAATCTTGCAAAAAACGGCTTGTGTACTCGAGCTTTCAAGAATAAAGTAAAGAGTGGCCTTACGTGTGCCTATGATCATCGGCATGCTTGTAACCCTCGCCTGTAACTGAAAAGTCATAACATACACACTCAGTTTTAATGCACACACATACAAAAACGTGTCCAGCACGTTCGTAATACACGCAAAAACAAATCAAATTTATTAAAAGCAAGGTTTTGCCGAGCTCTATTGACAAGACAAATAAAATGTGTTAAATAATCTTCAAACCCAGAACCCTGTTACTGTTCGACAGAAGTGCAAACTACTCAACCACCATGCTGCCCCTATTACATCACATTGATTTTTCAGTCATCATGTTGAATGTGTGATGTGTAATTATCATGTCTTCTTGGATTAACCATAAGGGGGTTAAAAAAACAAACATTGGCTGAAAACACCTTACAATTAACATCTTCGTTAGGATTCAAATTGGAAAAACAATCAGCACTCTTTAAAACAGTACAGGAAATGCATAACAGGCTTATGAGACTCAACATCTCACAACAAAATGAACCTAAAAGTGTGTTCCAACAAGCTGACGTTTAAAAAAAAAAAAAAAAGATGACAGGCACAAGCCTGTATTGCAAAATCCTAACAAGACTCTCCCTGGCTTCAAATAGAGATGTTCTGTCTCTGGTTATTATTTTTTTCACAGTCAATTTAATATACACAAACATTGCAAGAGCTGGGCAACATCTGCAGCCCAGCACATGTGATGCACACACACACACACACACACACAGAGCACCAGCGGTGGTGGTGGTGGGAAAGTGATTTTGGAAAGCTCAGATAAAGTTATGGCTTACAGCTGTTCCGCATTCAAACACACAAAAAGCTAGTCAATTCTGTTTGGTTTTGGACACACAAAAAGCCTCTAAAGTTCCTGCTTTGTATCCACATTTGTAATTACAGTCTCAGGGACTATCAGGTTTTCCCTCTCTTCTCATCGTTTCAAGCCTTCCGGGCTCATCTCCAGCAGGGTTCTGACCCATTTAGGGGAATTTAAGGGGAGGCGTGATACACATCAGTGGGCCGTTGAGCGCAGGCTGACAGACCAAAACTCTCCCAAAATAGAACCGCATCTAGGTTTTCACATTGAGTTGATTTAAGATATGTCCCAGGTGGTAAAAAGCTGAAAGTTGTGTATCGCAGCTGGACATTACTGGGTAGAACGTCTCACAAATGGACCGGCGTGGGCAGAAGTTTTGTTCTAATTCCCACTCGCGGAGGTAATGCAAGGGTGGATATAGAACATGTGCTTGGTGGATATCATGCAGATGTTCTGCAAGAAATGTGAAATCTCAGCGCGGTGGAATAACAATAGACAGAGCCATGTTGTATCAAATCAGTTTCAGGAAATAGTGAATGATTTAAATAATTGTTGTAAAAGAACTCAAGAAACTCAAAAAGCATCTATTTTGGAAAAGAGGTTTTTTTTTCTTCTCACAAAAAAAATTAAACAAAAATAAAGTCATGCATCACAACATAGTGTTTTGGAAAGTTTATAATTCTTAGACACAACATGTTTGGCAGTGCTATTAACATTTAAATATTGTTCAAATGAAACATCAAATGAAACATACCTTTCATACTATGATGTTTAGTGTAAACACAGGGAAGCATTAAGCCCTTTTAGCCATTGCATGTGGGGCATCATTCAGCATAACTATATGCTGTAACGACATACCATAGCAGAGCCTTTATGATATTATATTCATCTTACATAATAATTTTGGATACAGGGAAATGTGTTTGAGTCGCTTAAATCTTAGCTTGCCTTGTAGCAATATTCATTCATAAATAAAAGTTCATAAAACCTGGTTTATATATATATATATATATATATATATATATATATATATACTGTATATATATATAGATAGATAGATAGATAGATAGATGATAGATAGATGTAATGATTAAGAGCTAATATAACCAAGGTGTGCGGGATTAAATTGCGCTTTTACTGAGGAGATACGTGGCACTCTTTCTCATATTTTTGTTATTTTAATAGAATTGTGTTGATTTGAGCAGCAGAAGAGTTTTTCACATGCAATATTTGAGCTGACTGACCCCAGTTTTTGGCATTATTAAAGATGTATATAAAGTAGACTAATTGGGTCTGGTACATTTCCACATGTCAAGGGAAGATAGAGTGGGGTGTTGCCATATCGCTCATTTCTCGGGGGCTTTTTGCAAGTCATATATTCTGGATGAAAAGAAATACATAAAATGATCATGTTTATGAAAAAAGTAAACCATGTTGGCTAATATTGTCCTTTAAATGTTTATATACACAGATTTATAGAAAGAAAGTACGATATATTGCTATTTTTGTTTTCTTCCATAGTCAATTTGTTGCTGAATATTATGAGAAATACTTATTATCATCAGTCGTGTCCTCACAAATGAATGTTATTATCTTTTAAAAATAGCACAGTGTATACAGTAATTAGAGGTAATTTGAGCAAATTTGTTATTTCAGACGATCATATCAAATTAGTAGCTTTTCCTATTAATCAGTACCCAAGAAGGAGTTCTTAATAATGAAAAGGTTGGTGACCCTTGATCTTACGTTTCATCTCAATTATGAGCCAGTGGTTAATTGGAAAGGAATTATTGCTATATTCAGACATTTTCCATCCAAAGTAGATTTGTGGTACATGATTATGCCTAATTATTGTCAATGTTTAAGAACATTGAATATCTACATGGGGCTGGTGAAGTCATCACTGCTCCACAGTGATCTAGTCAGTCATTTTCTTGGCTTTCCAAATTACATATTTCCCTTTTTGATGTCTTACAGATATTTGGAAGCAAGCAGGTACAACCAGGACTTTATACTACATTCATAAGGCACACTTAGACACACACCCAAAATTAAAATGTTCAATTACCCAACAGTAACCATGCATACATATACAAAGTCATTGCTTGAGAGAAACACACACATTCCAGACATGCACTCATCCAAGTACAGAACAACGCAACACTTCATGACATGTATTGTTTTGCCTTTGATTAAAGTCCTCAATATCCCCATTCACGAGGCTTGACTTGTTTGTGATGTGCTGAGCGTGGTAAGCACTGCATTAAAGCCGACTTATCTCCAAGAGGCTGGCCCTGCTGATTAAAGGGGGCTTTTAAGACAATCACCTGTTGGAGGCTAAACCCTGTTTATGAGCAACCTGCTGGTGTATGCACAACCGCATGATTAAACACACCCGCAGATCCATTGGTCCATGTTGACCAAGAAGAATTCCATTGGCAACGAATCCGGTGTGCTTAAGTGCACCTCTATGGATTTAGCCCTGCAGTACCCAGTGATTATGCCCTCCGTGGGGACCAACCTAAGCATGACTCCATTATAATTGACTAGTTAAACCAACCAAGTTCACACTTCTCATAACAGTGCATGTAAAGACTTTTGGTTCTATACTGGATGCATGCAAAGCACTCCTCGAATGAATGGACAGAGGCTGACCTCCTACACCTTTAGACTCAATTATCACATTTTCTTTGGTTTCCCTACTGGTGCTTTTCTGACGGTGGTCTTGGGTAATTCTGGATATGTTTCATTTGTCTCTTGGTACATATAAAATGTGCAACATTGTTTCTTGCCCTCTGGTTTCTTATTAGATCCCATGTACAAATAATGAGGATTTCACGGAGATTGTATGTGGTATGTTCCAAGCCAGACTTTGCTTGTCTCAAATTAAAGCAGCAAAGCTAGAACACAAAGATCATGTAATGAGACATGAGCAAATTATAAGGATTTGTCTCAATGAACAGGTCTATTTTTTAAATAGAATTCATTTGTGTCCACCGTTGTGTCCATTTTGTCAGAAGTCAGCAAAATTATTTGCATCCAACCCTAACAAATGAGACACCATTGGAAACGCCCAGATGTTCTCTACTGATCACACTAGAACGTAGTGGGGGAGTCCAAATGAGTCAAAAGAGAAGACCAATAACAAATGTACACTACAGTGGACACAAATGAATAGGCTGTGTCTCAGTGGAATATGGATACTATCATATTCCGACCATACGCAACATTGGACAAAGTCTGACTAGACAAACTCTCACAATGTTCACTTCCTTAAACGATTATTATAAAAAATATTCATTGATTAATTTGTTTGTGAATCAGTTGTTGAGCAATCATTTAATTGCTCCAACCCTACAAATGTGTCACATTTTATTCATCGTCGACATATATAAGACATACCTGATTATAAGGCACACAGTCGATTTGCAACTGGTAATACAAAAAAATATGATAATAATTAAGGATGGGACAAGACAGACATTCCATGAGATGAGATGTCTCACGAGACTGTGTTAACAAGAATGAGATGAGTATTTTTCTAAATTTGTACTATTCTGTAAAATAATCCCTGATATAAATTTTCCAGTTTTCCTTTTTTTGCCTTCACATTGAGCAAAGAAACATAACAACGTAGCATTCAATTGTAAACATAAAGTATTTGGGTGTTCGGATAAAAGTAAAATAAAAATGTTTCTTTTTAGGTGAAAAACAGAAGACCAAATAATACATTTAGACATTATTATGAATGCCCAATTTTTGTCAGCATCAAAGCAAATTGCATCTATTAAGGAGCCCTCAAGTGCTGTTAGCTAGTGGCTAATTTATGCTAGATGCTGCGATAAATGCTGGCAACAGGCGCCATGCAATACATCATCAGCGTAAAGTCCTTTTTTAGCGCTCTGAATTAGCGATTGATCATGATTTTAGAACAACGTTCTTGTTAACCCGCGACCCCTGGAGCAACAGTCTATGAGTCAAGTTTGTTATTTCTGCAACATGTGTTCCGGTACAACTTCAAAATAATAAAAATGCAAGGGGTTTGTGTCAATATATTGAAGGTATGCTGTGCTCTAATTTGCCTGCATTGCTGGAGCCATGACACATAAATTTTGACAGAGATGCATACTTTCAAATCATCATGCATCCATTGGACGCAACGGTTTTTGACATTAAAATATGAATCATCATCCATTTACTCTTTTATTTTGACAACTTCAATTCATGTTGTCTCATTTTTACCTGAAATCTCACTGTCGTGAGATTTCATCTGCAGGATCTCGTGATTTGAAAAAAATGCCTCAGAAAAAAGAACTAACCTTAGGCCTGAAACAACATCCTCTTTTTTTTTCAGTATCAATGAGCCAGAAAGTAAAACGTGAAAACACTTTGGAAGATCGAGATGAAAGAGACACACTAAAGCTAAACAAACGAACACTCAAAGTAAAAAGACTATTTTTTGTTTGTATATTCTATTATTTAACAAATTTTACTGTGACATTTATTAATGTCTGTTGTTGGTTTTGTCTCACGTCTTGTAAATGCAGTTTGAACCTTAGACTTACCCTGTTCACTCGTAGTCCTTTTTCTTCTGGAATTTTTAAGACTCCAAACATTTCTATTGGGACATATAGCTTTTTAGTATTGCAAGTCCCGGGGACCCAACAATTTCTAGAGGTAAAACGAACATCGGGTATGGTATGACTTATTTAGGTGTTCTCACCATGTTTGGTACTGTTTTACTGTCATGCAGATCATTAATACACAAGAGCATTTTCCTGTGTAATCCGTTTCATAAACAACAGCTAGAAGAAAATAGATCTTGTGCTGTGCACGGACAAGAAATTCGTCCCATCCCAGATTATGATTATCACAACGGGGCGGCTATTGTTATATGCTAGCTATAGTAGTTCAGCATTTCTCTCACAAATCTTGATGCATCTGGTGAAGATGCTTGTCAGACAAATGCCCATGACCCTTCTTCCATTGATTCCATTTTGCATCTTAGCTGATTTGATTTTCTGACAACGAGGGTCAAGATTGTGACGTTTGATGACAAGCAACCTTCGTGAGTCGTTATGGATGAGTCTCGGCAGTGCTCTTACAGGTATAATTGTCAAGGCAGAAATGACAGAGTGCTGGTTTGCTAATAAATGAGACATTTGAAGGCAACATCAGCCAATAGTAAACTGAAAGAAAAAATTGTTTCTCGCAGTGGTGGAATATTCCTCTGATTTTTATGGATCTTCAGATGGAGCATTGGGAAAACGGTGGTGAACATTTGTTATTGGGTTGTAAACTAAAGATTTCTAACTGATGGTGCTCTTATTTTAGCTGCATTTTAACTACATTCTCGTGATAACAATTTAAGCGATATCTTGATTCTTTACCCGTAAGAATGCTCCTGATTCAATTCTGAATTAAAGTCCGAAATATACGCCGTGCTATAAGGGTGATATACGGTTGATAGAATTTTGATCCGTGGCCATCATCAGGAGGAGGCTGCTGTAACGCATGTTGCTCATCTCCCGTGATTGATGATCGGGTCTTGCTCCCTGTGGTCTATGACAGGCCCTTGGTGGACTAGTCCCAAAGCAACTACTCAAATGTGACAAGTAGTCCAAGCTGGCAGACCCCGGCCAAGGTGAAAGCAGATGCAACCCCTCTCCAGAATGTCCTCTATAAAGCGGAACCACATCCATCGCTTTGGAATTCACTTTGGATTCTTTTTCCATCAAGCGGTCATCAAGCACTAGAGGACATAACCGATAGGTTATGTAAATTTAGCCGTGAAAAATGATTCTATTACATATTGTAGGGGTGTTAAAGACGTGATTCATTTTTGTTCAAACTGTCTAACATTGAGAAAAGGCAGAAAAATCAGTTTGCTTTTTCTTACAAATTCATTTTTTCTCACTCATATCAAAATGAAATATAGTGTATTGTCAAAGGTTTTGGAAATGAGGGACTAAGGGCAAAACCACTGAAGAAAACCTGACCTTTGGTAAAATTATTCACAAGTCTCATCGAGTTGTCTCCATATTCCACTGAGACTTGGCCTATTCATTAGCGTCCACTGTAGTGGACATTTGTAATTGGTTTATGTCTTCTCACTACCCTAGTAGTTCTTAGTGCGCTCAATAGAGGACAACTTGTCCTTTCCATTGGTGTCTCATTTGTTGGGATTGGATTCAATTCGCTTTGCTGTCTTGCTGAGAAAAAAGGGACACACTGGTGGACACACATGAATAGGCTGGATCCCAGGAGGACATACAAGTGTTATTTATGGCATCAGTCCATAAAAGCAACAGATTTATTTTGTTAAAATATTCATTTTGGTAGGGTGTGGGAGACTGGTTAGGACATCCGCCTCACAGGTCAAATGTTGTGGGTTCTCTTCTGGCTGTAGCCTTCCTGCCTTGGGGTTTGCATAATCTCCCCATGCCTGTGTGGGTTTTCTCCAGGTACTTCCACATACAAAAATGATGCATGGTTGGTAAATTTGACTCTAAATTACAGTCTGAGAAACTACGGCAGTCATTTTACGTTCCATTTGGTCGTTTCTGTGGAAGGAAAATAAATCAATCATAAATGTGGTCTGAATAATTTCAGCTTTCAAACACATACACTAAGAGATGAGTAGCAATTTTCCTGTGAAAATTTGATCTTTTCATGGGTTTATGATAAAGCGATCTGTTTTTATACCATATCTTAATGTCTGGTTGCTATGTTACTTTTGCAGGTATCTATTGAATTCCTTCTTTTATATTTCAGCTCCTCCAACCCCAGGGCTCTTCAAGACAGAATCTGATCATTTGTGTCGCCTATGATACACTTTTAATATCATAAAAAAGTAGTGCATATCACAACGGAAATGTTCAGTGACTCTCAGGACTGTGGTTTTGTAACGCTCTTAGACAGTGCACTCTCTCCAGTGATTTGCTGTCAAACTTTACAGCAGTGGAGAGGCACGCGTGGGCGGATGGCAGTCACCTGAGAGGATGGCACTGCTCCTCACGCCACCAGTCAACCAGGCCCGACTCCTCTTCTTCACGCATGAACGGCACCCTAAACATGGCTGTGCTGACCTTGTGAGCAGCCATTAACCACCTGGAGGAATTCTCCCTATCTAATTACATTTGCTGCTGCCAGCCCTTCAGTGAAAGCAGACGGCTCCCTGCAGAGGTATTCAAAAGGTGAATGGTGTCAAGTTGAGTTTAATGTTAATTATTCCGTGATAAATAGTGGCTGGTGCACTTTTTGGGGGTAATTTATAAACAGTTTCAGTCTTTATGTTTTCAAAGACCTTACTTTGGGGGTGATGACTGTAGAGCTAGATTAAATTAAACCTAAGTAGACGTGTCACGTGGTCTTCCAAAATATTGATCAATTTGTACTTGAGAAGATGCAAACGCCACACAGGAAGGCCGCCGCCAGCTGGATTCAAACTCGGTTCCCTGGACTGCCACTGAGCTCCCCCCAATTCTACTTGCAGCTATACTCATGTATGCCTATACTCTGACTTTTAAGGCAGCAGAAGGGTGCAACTTTGAAATGTTCACAGCACCTTAAAGACAAACACAAATTTGCAATCTTCCATCAATGGGCAATTTAAAGTCTTCCATGTATGCAACAATAATGTTTTAGTGGGCGGGAGCTGGAGTACTGAGGAAATTATACCACTAAAGCGAGACAAATATGAACAGGATCGAACCCTGAATCTCAAAACTGTAAGGCAGAGGTGCTAATCACGAATACACTGTGCAGCCAAACGTATCACTGTGGCTGTTATTTATTTATTTTGGGTTTTGTTTTAGCCAGTTAAACCCCAACATAACAAACAACAGCTAAATATGAAAATGGGTGGTAACAAATTGTTATAACGATAAAGAGAGAATGCACAAGTAGAAAGCAGCATTTCTAAAACACACTGTTATTAGTCACAAAATGATGCTCCACTAAATCTTCCCATTGCATAGGAATCCAATTACATTCAGTAGGTTAATGAAAAATATTACACGGGATGCCAAATGCCATTTTCTCAATTTTTCACTGAATATTTTCCAGTTATCAATTTCCCATCAAGTTGAAATTGTTCTAGCTACAGTATGGTATTCATATGAGCCAAATCAAACATGAAATAATATTTATGAAGTTGATGTGCATCTAAGCACACTCAATACCAGCCTCTTTTGATTGCACAATTAAGGCAGAAGACTCACGCTGACGCCCTTCCGCGCATCTAACTGTGGCGGAGCAATTCCAAATAGACCTCATGGTTGACTGAATGAGTGGCATTATATTAATAGCACTTCATTGTAGACAGACAGGATGCTCAGGCGGATGGGGAGTACAGGGGGTGAGGGGTGTATTTTGATATCATTTAAAAGCTCAGTCAAAGCAATTACTTATGGCGTCACTGCAGAGAAAATGGGATGTCAAATTCCTATCAGTAGAAAGAATGCAATTACGAAAACACCTGGCAGGAATGACAATAACTTCTTTTGTTAACATATTGTCAGGCAGGTGCCTTTCATTTGCTTGTACCACAAAAAAAAAAAAAAAAAGAAAAGTGCGTGGATTCAGACTAATTGAATAACGGGTGGATATTCTGTTATCAGTTCAATGTTCCTTTCTAATGGTTATTATTAAGACTGCTAATTAAACCACTCGCTAGGTTTCATTAATTACACTTAGGATGGGGCGCGGGTGTATTTCAACCACTAACTGCCTTTCATGTAAACACAAGAGGCTACCTTGTTATCACAAGGTACCAAGAAAATATGACTATTTCAGGTTTGAGCTTAATCACTTGAAACCTACGGGGGGAGAATTCATTCAAATATTTCAACATTCAGGCATACAGATTTCTGTTTGCAGAGTAGGCACTGAAGGCCATAAAAGATCATCAATGTATACAGGATACCCCCCAATTTGTGTAGTATTCCACTTAAAATGGGTGTCATGCCGGGGACCTAGAGGAAGAGTATGAGAAATGAGCTCATAAAATATAGAAACTAACAATATGTCAGGTCTGTGCTACGATGAATTATTCAAGCAAGAAAAAGAACTCCAAACAAAGCAGAAAAGTCAGTTCACATTCGCTTGCAAAGGAAGACTACGATAAGTCAAAAGTGTGAACTCTGTAAGCTACTATATCGTCTCTTATTATCAATCTCCCTCTTTATATATATATATATATATATATATATATATATATATATATATATATATATATATATATTTATATAATATTATGAAGGCATAATATTGAAAAAAACAAAATAAAAAACAATTATACTTTTCTTTGGTTGTATCATTTTCTGAAAAAAATACAAAAAAAAAACAGTGTAGTAACTTCCTATTTTATTAGTTCAACATTTACTGTCTTACTGCTATGTTTTGCAGGCGATATATGACAGTGAATAGTAATAAAGTCAAAGGGCACTGTGGACACAATAGCAAGCAAAACAGTGTGACAACAACAATGCAGTGATATGACCACAAAGTTAAAACCACAAAGGGCAAAAACTGGGGGTGGGCAATATGGGCAACATGCAATATGCGACTTCTGACAGTGAATTCCTCCCTCGGCCAGGGTGACTCGCATGATTTGGACTTATTCACCCACTACGGATACCACCAAGGGGGATATGACCAATTTGCTTGCAATTTGGAGTTACTGATGCGTTGATGTAAAACAGCATTTTCCCTGGAGATGCTTTAGTTCTTTTCCATACCTCACTTTCTACAGATAATTCAATAAGAACACGCACGTGGTTCCCGTACCGTTAAGAACATAGTGGTCAAGTGAAATGACCAAAGAAAAACCTGAAAATTAACAATTATTATGTATTTGGTAAATAAGTAGTAAATAAACCAAAAGATTCCAGTTTAGTCTCATATCTCCAAAGGACATTTTCCATGAAAAAAAAAGTACTGGGTAGTCAAAAAATTAGAGTCTTTATTTAAATTATTAGGTATTATATTTTATTTTACAAGGTATTTAATTAACCAGAGATGCCTGAACGCCATAAAGTGAGTTATGATATAGCGTATGCACTCAGTTCATGCAGGGCACACAATTTTGAGAATGTACTTAAAAAAAACGCATTGATCTGTACATGCGAAATAAATGATCTGTTTTTGCATGCAAGCAAACACAAAGATAAAAGGCTTATTTGACTTAGGGTGGGGGTGCTTCTTGAAGAGTGTTTAGCACGTCCGCCTCAGCAAGCCAGCAAACCTACTGAAGAGAAGTGCCTATAAAAATGGTTTGGTGGATTGAGGGTGGTTATATGTTGCGTTTACATTTCACTATTGTAAACATACACATTGTTTACTGCTTGGATAATGTTTTTTAGGTTGTAGGTTTCTAAAAAAAAAAATAAAAATCTCCATTGACAATTGTCTTCATTCTGCACCATTTTACAGCCTTTGCGCTAACGTCCTTGTATTCCAAGGACAAACTGCCTGTTTGTGCACATAATCAATGCGACAACGTTTTTTTTAGATTGCGAAATAATCAGAAAACCTTGACAGAGAAGAGTTAACTTGCAGGCAGCTTGCATGGAGATAATGGAGCCACTAATTGATTCATTCATTCAACATGCTGACCTTTACAGAGAGTTGGCAAATTAGCATGTGCTGATAAAAACCTTCCTCAAGATGACCTTATGTCGGAAACAAATATTGTGTGTTAAATATTTATTCATACGCCACTGTTTCTTGAATAGCCTTCAAAATATCAGCAGGAATGATCTGTATTTTTTTTTTTTATGTGCGTTTGTTTCCCAGATTCAGCTTGTGTTAGCAAGCTGATCGTCCATCCAGGTGTCATAAAAAGCTGAATGGGCCAGCAGCTTTGTGCATTGGCATGCTCACTTTTTCATCGCACTCCCCAATGGTCAATGACTCTGTCTATCATTGTTCCACGCCATTGTGCAGGCTTTGATGGGGACAGCTGCCACCTGCCCTCAACACAACATTATCCAGCCTGGGAACAGCATTTTTACACTATTACAGCAACCAAATGACAGCCATTTGACAAGCTATTGCAAAACAAACTCTCCGCAACTTTAGGTCTATGTCCTTCATTCATAGGAGGCGCTGTCAGATTAGGCATTATTGGAGTGGATCGCAATGGAATATTATATTGTGCTGCCAACAGTACTGATATCTCAGAAATAATCAAAATTGGGAGCGGTCAGGCGCTAATATCTACTTGAAAAACTGTATGCTGTATTTAAGAAATAGCAATTTTAGTTTGGGAATATGGCAGTAGTCACCAATACCAAGTAAGCTTTGGAGACTATTTATGCCTCAGTGGGTGTGTCCACTCAGGGTCAACCATAGGGTGTTGTTACATTTGAGGTTTTCATGATGGTCTGCCTGTAACATACTCCTGACATTCCTCCTTCCAAAGATTGCCACATTGCGTGGGAAGAGCGGCCTAAATGAGCTGTTTTGCCACAAGGTGAGTGAACGACCAATTGGTATACAGGACAGGGGACCCTAGTCCTCCTAACCACACTCTGTGACAACACCCTATTTTCAGCCATGCCTTAAGACACACCCTGTCTTAATAGCAACAGCCCTGATGGATGGATGGATGGATGGATGGATGGATGGATGATGGATGGATGGATGGATGGATGGATGGATGGATGGATGGATAGATAGATAGATAGATAGATAGATAGATAGATAGATAGATCTACAGAAATCCCTACGTTTGAGATAAAAAGTGTACACGTTTGGTGTGCACTGTATACTGAGCCTTTATTTTCATACACTTTGATTAAATTTTGAACTCTTAGGCTGCTGGTAAATGGAAAGTGAGACCTTAAAGCGGTTGTTTTTGTAAAGACCCAAAAATGGATATCTTTGTTGAAAATTCGTACCTTGGTCAATAACTCCAAATTAATCTGTGCGACATAAGCGTGAATATTTGCAAACTTATCACATATATATATGCAATTACCTTTTTTTGTCTTGCTGAGACGAAATGGAGAATTCAACAAAACATACCAATAAGCTGTGTCTCAGGAGGTTATTATGAGTATCATATAATTGTATCTGCATAATTTCTTCCAATTGTAACTTGAGTATACAGAAAATGTGGCGAATTTGTGGCGCACTCGACTTTTATGACAGTCTTGGAGTCTCAGTGCAAAATGCCTAGCTGTTCATAATGCCTCAGATCCTGCGAGACAGCATTTACACTTTCCTTTTCTCTGCTATGTCAGCAGGTGATTATCATGTTTCCTTCCATTCAGCAGTCAATTAGCTAACGCTACCTGCCGCTCTCTAAAGAGAATACGCCCCACTTCACTCATTATATCTTGCATTGTGACCGAGTTCACGAATCAGTGTATCAGTGGGTATCGCATACAGTATCTGAAAGGGTTGCCTCAGATCTTCGTATTTATTAGTGGTACTTGTTAGTAATGAGGTGTTTAAAGTTGAAAAGTTCCTTCTTGTTGTGCCTTTTCATTTTAGAACCCAGAAATTGGTTGTGTACTGCATTTTGAGAATGCCAACACATCGCAATTATCTTCTCTTTTAAAAGGAGGTAGTCAAAGAAGAATGGTCCGTTCTCTTGCGTATTTTAACCTCTGTCAAGTTATTTATGTTTTTGTTTGTTGATTTGGTTGTGCTTTGCTTGTACAGATAAAGGTACCAATTAGGGCTGAAAGAAGTCCTCGAGTATTTTGAATAACTCATTTCAAAAACTTGCTCAAGGCATTTCTTGCCTCGAATATCAACTTATTAGTAAACTTATTAGTATACACATTGTGAAAAATATTTCAAGCCGATTTTAGCAGAAATTGTTGATGCTCTCCATGACAGTGAAAACGAAAAAATGGCGAGCTCAATTTCAAAATGAATTTTTACTTACTAAATAATAAATGAACACAAATGCCTTGGAACACTTTTATTTTGACACTGTTCCCAGCAGCATGGCATTGCAAACAAGTCAGGTGACTCATCTTTCTATTGTCTAATGCCGTCAGACAGTCAGAAACTGTTTTTCCAGAGTCCCAACACAATTTTCTTCTGAAATGATGCTCAATGGCCAAATAAGGACACCTAAAACAACTTTATTGTACTGACATATGTACATACATATAATATGTGACTCGTGGTGAGAAGATGTTATGAGCCTGCAAAATGTTATCAGTGTCTTTTGGTGACCTGAGAGACTGCTGATAACATATTTCTGAAATATAGATTTTTTTTTACATCTATGTCACCGTGTGGCAGTTGTATTTTTAGGTTATGACTTACTTAAAGAAAAAAAAACATGCATTCATGACACATTAATGAGGCAACTGCCATATTCTTTGATAGAACCAATAAAACCATGGGATGTCTGTGAGCTGGTCGATACCTTACCTCAACAGCTTGAATGGCAACAGCCCATGTTCAATACGTCACGTCAAGTCTGTGACCAAGGATCATAAAAATCCAACCATACAATATGTCATTTCATTTACACAGCATCATCTTTTCTTGTTTATCTTCAATGAGGTAGCGTCCTTAAGTGGCCTATGCGTCTATGATGACGTCACTCAAAGCAGGACTGTTTTGTGACTTTTGAATTAGATTGTGGTTAATGGTTATTCAGAGGGAAAACATTGTCAAGTCTTATGATTAAGTATTTCACATTTTGCAAGCTTGATCACATCTCGTACGGTACCTGTCAGAAAATGTTGAGGGATAATTAGAAGTGACATATGAGTGCTCTCTTGCCGATGAGGCACCAATGCACTTTCATTTATTTTACTTTTTATCTTCTAACTCAGAGAGAAACAATACAACAGTCATTAAATATGCATCCATCCATCCATTATCATAACCTCTTGTCCTCACAAGGGTCATGAGGTGCCAACCCCACCTGTCTTTGGGCAGTAGACAAAGACACCCTAAACTGGTTGCCAGCCAATTGCAAAGCACAAATAGAAAAACAATCATACAGACTCACAAAGATGCCTAAGGGCAATTTGGAGTGTCCAGTATACCTACCATGCATGTTTTTGGGATTGTGGGGTGAAACCGAACTACCCAGAGAAAACTCTCATAGGCACAGGGAGGACTTGGAAGCTCCACAAAAGAAGGCCAGAGCCGGAGGTGAACTGGGGACCCCAGAACTGTGAGGCGGGCATGATAAGCACTCTGCCATTGATAAATACATTATTAAAGGGTCACATCATCAGTATGTACCTCAGCGTTGAGTATACAGTTACAGTTGTGCAGTATACAGTGTATGCTGTTGTTTAATGGCAGCAGCTATCATGAATTTAGCCTCTTGCTAGTAGCACTCATGTACCTCATATCAGCTACTGAGAGCAATTGAAATAGTTTTCATAAACAGGTTTAATGACGTAAATGGCTGCACAGTTGCCATTCCTTATTATTTATCATAATTTAGTGGAACTGTGTTATTTGCTCTTCTGTGTTTATTACTGTTTTTCATCGAGTAAAAAAAAGTGTTAATATTATACACTTGATATTCGTTTCAATTTTTTTGTAGGAGAGCCGGATATATGCAATAGCCCTTGTATCAATGTGCAATATATCGATATTTATGAAGGGGAACTATTCGGGTTACACTTGGATTGTTCAACTATTTATCACCACACTGTTTCATAGTCAGACAATTCCGATTTATATGCAGTGGGCATTGAATCCACGACCCTCCCCTCCTCACAGATCAAGCTGTAAAACCTAAATGGTTTTGGACTCCTTAACACATTTATTTGATGTCATGTTTTAATGTGCGGAATGCTTAATCCACGTGTATATGTATTTTATCACCTTCATCGTAAGTGTTATTTGTGGCCGCTGCAACACAGCGATTTTTGTTTTACGTCTCTCAGCACTGGGGGCAAATAGTTGACGTTGATTTGTGTTGTGTCAAGTTCATGTTTGCGGAAGTCAAAGCATGGCAGATCGTTCCAATGGCGACCATGCAGAACAGCGAAATGGTCGCAGTTTAATCTTCTCCACCCTAGGGCCTGGTCGATCGGTAATAGAAATATATTTACCTTAGTGGGCAATATTGTCATCAAGACCATACAGCAAGTCATAAAATTTGCAAAAGCAACAGTGATTATGCACTGTATGCGGATGAGGCATCTAATATTCACTTAGAGGAAAGGTTTTATACCATGTGCAACCCTGAACTGCTCTCTCCTGATCTCAGCAGGCCTGTTAGGGATTGTTTAGATGGCTACCGAAATGACCCAAATTAGGTTGTTAGAAGAATAGCTTCTCTGTGCCAAAGTGCCCCCAGTGGGAGACGCATGAACGAATGCATGCACACATTTCAATCTGGCATGAGAAAGTTTTCCAATATATCATCTGGTCTGCTAGACGTGCCAACGGCTCAACGGGGGCTTCGATTCACTGCGCCGCGACAATGAAATCCGAGCAGACAGACAAGACTGCAGTCTAACTAATTAATGTGTGTTGCATTTTTTATGTCAAGTATATTAAGTTTAGTTTTGTAATCAAACCATGGGGTACAACAGGCAACATCTATTTTTCATATTGTCACTGTTGGAGGAAAACCTTGTACCTTCATGATGATTTTGACTTTTTAATTCAATGGGTTTCTTTGCGTTGGCCTCTTGTGAAAATACTTATTGCATGTAAACTTCATCCTAGTAAAGCTGTGTTTTTAAACAATTAATAGCTTTAAAAACATATGTTCTACTTGCTGTTGAGAGAAAATGATATGCATATGCGCTAACATCTCAGGTAACGATCACGGCCAGTCACAACTCAGCGTGTGACATCATTTGGCCGAACCCAGAAAAGAGGTGAGCTCTTAAAACTAAATTATAAAATTGATAACTGAATTAACATTCATGTACAACTAATACATTTTGAAGCACTTCATTTCCACCTGCCGTTAAAGACCAATCGCGGTACTGCTTGAAAATGTCACATGGTCATACCCACAATGGGTGAGCTGTGATTTGTCATCACATGAACCTTGAGCATGTGTTGTCATTTTCAGTTGAGAGCAAGTGGATAAATATGGTATTAAAAGTGTTTAATTGTACTCGAAAATTAATGTGATTTTTAATTTGTGTTCAATACTACTATTTTTTTAGTCACCAATAGCACTAATAGTTTGGATACACAATGTTTCTCCCAAAAATCATTCTTTAAAGATTTATATATTCTAAATGCATAATTGTTTTTTGTTTTTTATAATTTAATGAAATACTTGGTATTTTTTTTACTCTTCTATGCTCCTAATTTTACTGTCCATTCCCGAAGTCAATTATCTGCGTACAAAAAAGGTTTTGTTTGTCTGTTTATTTTTCAGTTTTTCCCACCAACTGTTTCTCATTTTTGGTTTTCAGTTTCAAAGCATCTGTAATAAGTTCTGTAGAATCAGATGAGTTTTCGAGGAAGGTAAAGGTCTGAAAAATTCTTGTTTCTCAGAATAACACAAGAACATTTCCTCGAAGTGATTTCAAGAGGTCCTTTGCAATGCAAGCTAAAAATCAGTGCAACGCTAGGCAGACAGTTTTGAGATCTAGTCATGACAGAGTGGAGAACATGAACAGGAAATACGAGGAAATAGCCATAATCTTTATTAAAAATAGACCTCTTATTAGTGCATTTAAATATTTCATTCATTGTTTATGCTTCAAAATGGAGATGTATAAGTGAAAAGTCATTGAAGTGCCACAATAAAAAGAAAAAAAAAAACAGTTATGTTGAGGGCAGGACAACTAAAAAAAAACATGTTGGGTTTCTTTGAAGGCTTTGAATTTTCCATAAGTTCGAAAACTGTGAATGTTTGTTTATCTTGCCGAAACACCCACTAGGATGGTCCACACATGACCATAATGAGGGCAAGTCCTACAGGAAATGCATAATAATTTGGATAAATAAAAGTGCGGGCCTGACTGCCACTGAGAACAAGCCTACATCTGTTGCAACAACAAAGTGCATGCAAAATAAAATAGACATCCTTTTCGTGTATATTTATGGTCTCATTTCACCACTCTAATTAATCATTATAATGAACAGCTCACCGTGTAGTTTAACTGAAAGGCCCTGCCAATTAACATTAAAACCTAAATGCATAAATGCCAAAAATAGTATTTTACTCTCATTAGAGAAGCTTGATATATTGAGATGAAAATCACCCTCTGCCTCCAATATGCGAAGTAAAGATCTATAGATTGATTTATAGCCGTGTAAAATTGACTGTCTGCTACTGGCGGGGTGACAGTGAACACTCTCTATTATGCGTTACTTGATTTTGTATGCACGAGCATGCCCGAGCAATTACAAAGTAAGCCCATAAATTAGCCGCTGAATCTGTCTTCAATCATGTGGGAACGCGTCAAACGCTATCTCTCCCTATCTGCAGTGTTGTCTATATTATAATAGCAGGCAGCTCTCGAGACCCTCGAGGGCCAAGGCAGTGCGGGGGGAAACTGAATTTTACCCTTTTCCTCAGTGATTTGTCTCGCTACCGTTCTAGAGCCTCAATCCTGTAATTAATAGAACCCGGTCCTTAATCAGTATACCTGATTAGGCTGAGAATGTGAAGTGCGCGGGAAAAAGAGCGCGGGCTTGCCGACGCGTCGTCGAGGCGCGCAGATGCGACGCGCGGCGTGACAAAAGCCAAGCAGGATGGATTTCAAAGGGCCTCGTAAAGAGCCTGTCAGATAAAGCGATACGATTTCAGCCTGTTCGACTTGTTCGCGTCGGCCGCACAGCGCACATGCTTTATCTCGTAACGTCTTACATAAAAAAAGGCATGCCCTCGTTTAACGGCATGTGCGTTAAGTTTTAAATGGGATTATAAAAGATATCCGGAGGTAGAGCAAAATGGCTCTGGATGTTAATGCGACAGCGTTCGTTTTGACCACGGCCCAATGGAGCAGTTTTTTATTTTTAACCTCAGAGAGCCTGATCTCTGAAAAGAGATGGCAAAAAATGGCTTCTTTTCCACCCCGATGTCACCCGGGAGCATTTTCGTTTTGTTCCAACCCCCCCACCACACACACAGGTGCGTGTACATATATACGGGTGTTTTATAGGTCTGTGGCATGGCAAGGACAGAGGAATTAGCCTGATCCACATTCATTAACCTCGTTCTCATTCTCCACAGTAACAGTGCCGTAGAACTATCTGTCACCGCAGCACAAAAATGATGAATTGGTAATCAGTTGAGAGCTGTCAAGAGAGCCCCAGGAATGCAAAATTTACACACTTGTTTGCCCTTGCATTAACCATTTGTAATCAAATCATTATTTATCGTGGGGTCGCTCAGACATGTTTTATGGCCCCGTGTTGTCATATAGAGGTAGTGCTACAGTGGCAGGCAGCATTGGATTCTGGTGCCTGATGGGACAGGGGCAGTGTCATTTTTTTTTCTTATCAGTGGACCACCACTGAGGTTCAAAGAGGCTTTGTGATGGATGTTTTTCATCATTTTTTGATTGAAATCCTTTTTTAATTCCATTCACTCTATTAGTCTTTCAAATAATTTATTTGACTGACCTTTATTACATTTCACTTATGGGGCAAATTTGATCAATTGATTAATAAAATATGTAAATATAAAGATATACAGAATATAAATTAGAGACGAGTAACTGATGCTGAGCCAAATTTGCTCTTGATGAATGACACAAATTAATGACATCATTTGTACAGGAAATGTAGTTTTGATGCTGGTTTTTAATGGCTTTTACATATGCACAAAGGACTGCAGATAAAAATGAACTTAATTTGGCGAACTCAAACACATGTACATCCTATATTGTTTATTCGTGTGCATTTTTGGCTTTTAAAAAAATAGATACATAAATGAAGGAAAAAGATATATTCAAAAGGGGATAGAACATATGTGTTCAAAAAATGTTGTTATGGCAGTTGATGAACTGAATTATCTTAACTTGTCCCATAGAGCAGTGGCTCTCTACTGTTTTTTCAAAGATGGACTCCATGCGTTTGTATATAAGCAGAACCAAATAGTGTTGGTTGGAAAATAATAACAAAATCAAGATTTGATCCTTGCAGAAACCCTTTTGAAATCGTACATACTGCCCAGAAGTGCCCATACGTACTCCCATTTTAAAACCGCTGCCATTGAGTATGATGATGATGCAATCAACTGCATCTCTGCTGTTTACAGACTCCATTTACACCACACGGATAATTCAACAATTCTACAGAAATTCAAATACGAACCACCAATTTTATGTCCATATCCATACGGTATGTGACCTACCTGGCCATTCATAGGCTGGTTTATATGGTTTAAGTGCTACACTTCTATTTTTCTTCTTCCACAAAGCATAGATCAGATATGCATGGGAGTTTACTCCGGAAAAAAAAAGCATTAAATTGTCTAGTCTCAGATGAATGCATCTTTGCAACAATGTTTTGGCATTTTAAGCAGACAATGTTAAACTGAACTCGAAATAGATACGCAACCATCATCACAAACAAAATGACGACATATGCGCAGAACATCCGAAATATTTTGAATATGGTACGTTCAAGGCGCATCAAGCAAGTGAAAACATTTGCTGCTGGCAGCCAGTGGAGTGATGCCTGGTTTGACTGCCTTTAGGGCTGCATCTACTACAGGTATTTTGGTATTCGGATACTGAAAATGAAATAGCTAGGTATTAGTTTAATAATATTTACTTGCTTGGATAAAGAACAGCTATAACTATGGAAGACAATAACATTTTCAGTGACAGTGTAATTAAGTCCTTTGTTAGCATCCTGAATTGGCAAATGAATGTGTTTTCAGAACAGCGTTGTGTAGTTTGTATTTGGAGTTGGGACCAAAAGTGGAGTACGCTAGTCAATCTATTACGCTGCGACACTCTGCCGGAAAAGTGTCAAAATAAAAGTGCACCATGACTTTCGTGTCCATATATCATTTGGTAAACAAAAGTTTATTCTTTTCCTGTTCCCATTGTGTCATTCAGAGGATTAACAATTATTGCTGCAATCGACTTGCCAGATTTTTCTGATGTATAGTACGCCAAATTTGACCACTATCAACTGCACGGTGACGTCAGATCTAGGTCACGTGCGTGTATATATACCATAGGTGTAATTAGGAAGAAAGCCCTTAAATTGGAGCACATAAAAACACCTGGTGAGAAAATCCAGACAATGGAATGTCTACTTGAAAAGTTCCGGCTCGAGTAATGTCCGCGGGGACTCAACGACTACCGAAAATGTATTTCATCCTCACTTTAGCGCTTTAACATTCCACCTCAGCGAGAGGTTACGGAGGCAAGCCGATGGGTAGTCTACCAACCTGTTGTTAATGGCTCGCTTTTTAAAAGTTAATGAGAGCCGGAGTTAAAAGCAGCATTAGCTAAGGGCTACGAGGAGTTGAGCTACGTGGATTAACTTTTCATTACCTCCTCATTAGGTGGGCCTGGGGATTAGAGCGAGGCCCCCCATATGAAATGAAGCATGAAAATATCCAAATCGGTCCACGTGAATCCGGTGCAGAGGTTGGGGCAACATAGAGGAGTTAGTTTAAATGATTGAGCTTTTTAGCCTCTCGCTTTCCTCACTATTACCGAGAATCCCTCTACGGTTAAAATGAGACGGCTTACTCTTTTCTCACCAATGAGAAGACTCGCCAGGCAAAGAGAAAGTCTACCTGTTCCCGACGAGGTGACTTTGAAAAGTGAACCGGTCATTAAAAGTGGAATAAGAAGGCCATTATAATTCTAACACCGAAGTTGCCATTTGTTTCCATTGCAGGGTCCCCGGCGTAGCAGTTAAATGTCACTCGCCAACTTTTAACGGCGGTAAAGTTAGAGGAGGCGGCCAGAGCTGATTAGCAGCTTTGACAGGGAAACTATGCTTTCGATTGAATTCGAAGGAAAGGAGTACGCTCCATCTCATTTTCTCAGTTGGCCAGTTAAACAGTAGTTCATCCATCCATCTTCTAGAGTCCTCACTAGGGTTGCTGTTTTGCTGGTGCTTATCCCAGCAGTCTATATGCAGTAGGAGGGGGGTACGCTGAACTGGTTGCCAGCCAATCGTAGGGCACTCAGTGAGAAACAACCATTCATGCACTCAATCACGCAAAAGGAGAATTTCCAATACTCATGCATGTTTTTGAAATGTGGGAGGAAACTGGAGTGCCCGAAGAGAACCCGCACGGGCTCGGGGAGAACATGCAAACACAGGAAGGCTGGAGCGAGGTGGTTCTGAACTCGGGACTCTGAACTGTTAGGCGGACGTGCTAACCACTATTCCATCGCACTGCCCACAGTCGCTCATGTGTGTAGCAAAATTAGCTTAGCAACCGATTTCAAGAGTAAACTTGATCACATTATAATTCAGTCCAGTTTGATTTCAAATGTTTCAAAGTACAGTTCACTCTACTTACTACTTTTGTCATATACGCAAAACTTTATCTGCTTCCGATGCCAATCTTTTTCTTAAATAGAACTTACAGTGTACATTGTTTAAGATTAATTAGCAGAATATGCATTTTGTGTGTGTGTACGTCTTTTCAAAACTTCCTGTATACCATAAATACAATCCAGCCTCATGCTGCCAGCTAGCATGCAATGAATTTTGCTATGAAAACATGTTTTCCTGGAAGCTCTAGCTGGACCCCAGCTACTTTTTAACGGAGGTTTTGTGTAAGTACATTCTTCTCTGACTAAACTTCAAATTCAGCTTTCCCATTGTATCAGACTTTACTGATGACATTCACCTAAGAGAAAATGTTAAATGTTAAAACTGGTGGGGGTTTTTTTCTTCAAAAGCAATTATTTGTCTGTTAATTGGTATTCTAGACAGAATATTATAATAATAACAGGTGCTGACATTTAAATTCGTTGAGGAAATGAAACATTTGCGTCATTAGTATTCGGAGCCCTTACCTACTAAAGAATTCACTGTCAAATAAATGAAACAACAATGCTGATAGATGATTTTTGTGTTTTTAAACACATGAAAATTCCAACAAGGAACTGTTCCTGTGGTTATGCGTGACCAAATGACCAACCAAGAGCAATCAACACTTGTAGCGTTACTTGAAAAAAATAACACATTCAACACCTGCAGACTTCCAATCGCAATCCGGTATATTTGCGGTTGTTGCTGCTATGACCTGACACACACAAATAAAAAAAGAAGCGTGAAAACAACTGAGAGGTGTGAATGTAATCTGAATTAATGAGGCCATACTATATGAGGGGAAACGTGTGGACTGACTGTGGGTGAATTCAAATCACTCGGGTAATTATGACGACTCTCGCGTTGACATTTACCACACCTATGAGTGGAACGCTAATCATAACTGACACAGATGTGGGCCTGTGAGATTGTGTTTATGACTAAAAGATGGTCTCGTAGTCTGCCTGAAAATGTGATTACAGCAGCAAATGGAAAGGAGCTCCTTGACAGGAGGAATTTATTTCTCAACCACTTCTTTTCTACATTGATAAAATGGTGACCTTTTGCCTTAGATTGTCATAATAAGATATTAGCCAAAGTCTTGCATGATTCCTTCACATTATTTGCTGTGAAGCTCAGTTAAAAGCTCAGTCCATCAGAAAACAAGAGCAGCTTTTTGAAGATATTGCTCAAGCTGGCCGTGATAACTTCCCCTTGCCGATCGCTTACTGCGGTAGAACGCTTGAGTGTGACACCATTTCAGTGGCTGATTTCCCTTGCTGGCCAATTAAGGCGATGTGAGAAAAGATGGCCGTTGCACTCCTGTTTTCTTTCCAGTACTGAAAGGACATTAGCGCTCAGGAGCTCACGCTAGCAAGCGACCGCATTCTACACAACTGTCCGTGCCTGTGACGTTGGGATTCCAATCTGCTGCCGGTGTATACATTTAGGAATGGCAAACTGGACACAGTGATTGGCAAGGTCACTTATGATCAGATCAGGGTTGGGAGTGCAGACTGAGCGGCATCACAAGCAATAATTGTGGTTTTATAATGATTGACATGTTTGACCACGAATAGTGTCACCTATCAACAGAACAATGCAGGGATGCAGGACATTGCACTGGAAAGATGTAGTTCTTGCCAAATGTCATTTTCTCGTCATAAAGTAAGTTATAGATTGGGCTGTGCCAATCATGTTTGCCAAATTTTCAGACTGTATAGTGCACTTAATCCCTTGATTCCCTCCCAAAAAATTGACAGTGCCTCTTATCATCCAGCGCGCCTTATAACCAAGTCTGCCATGTATGGATATTTATGCAAAAACTGGCCTGCTGATTGATACTATACCATATTGCCACAGCGTCAGAGTCCAAAAAATTGGTATTATGCAAACACACTGAGAGACCTACAAGAAAGCAGTAGTACTGCTTCATTTTTTGGGGACGGTATAAAATAAATCCTTGTACTGAAGTCCTTAATATCGTGGCATAAACTAAAATAAAAAGTATAGCAGAGGTGTTTTTTGATGGCTTATTATGTATACTAAGTTTATTTTGTTTCTTGTGAATGCAGGAACCTGTTCAGAAAGCATAACTGGCATTAATCATTTATTAGATGATAGGTATATATATATATATATATATATATATATATATATATATATATATATATATATATATATATATATATATATTCAGCAGTTTAATCACTTCATAATGTTCAGAATCTGTCCTCTGCAGTTTGACTCACAGACTCTTGCATGGTCAGGTTTTTCCAGAGATGTGACATCACCAAATCATGTGAAAAGGGATTTCACGGCTGTTTTCCAAGGTGGTAGCACCACCTGTCAGTGAAGGCTTGAGACTTCCGTCGGCTCCTGTGTGTTAAAATCTCTTTCTGTTCAAAATCCAAAAATGTTGCTCGCCACATATAGCGTATAGGAAATTGTGAAGTATCTCTGAGGTATAACCTGTTTTTGAGCTATGAAGTCACTTCCGCCAGCCCCAGCAGTAGAAAAAGAAGCTGCATTTGGAAAGATTTGTAGCTTTGGAAACACTCGGAATGAGTAATTAAAAATCAAACTATGATTGACAACTACCTAGAAATTACTTGTCTGACCTTTAAAACCTATTGACGATGAAGTATATACATGTATATAATGACCTACTTTTTAGATTTTTTTTTTTTTGTATGTGTGTGTGCCGCCAACTCAAAAAGAAAACTCACCATTATAGCACAAAATAGTGCACACATCACAAAAAAACATTGCTATTATTATCTATTATTAATGTTATTAATGTTTTCTGTAATTCAAATACAGTACTGTGGTATTGGCAAAAATATTTAAATTCACTGAGGTTTTTTTTTTTTTTTTTAACTTTCTGCTGGAGCTGACTGTACAGTTTGGGCATTTCTGTCTCATTAAAGTATTTGCAGCTTGTGGATCAAGGCGTTTAATCGTGCCTTGAAACCCTCAGGGTTCTGCTGCTTGGAAAAGGACTAAATCTTTGCTTAAGTGTAGCCTAATGGCTTTTTAGTAGTGTCAGTGCAACGTTTCCTCTTTTTTTATCCAAGAAACTGCTCTTCAAAGAAGCTTTGGCAATACAAGTTTCCGATTGGATAGCAGAGAAAACCTTTTTTTTCTTGTCTTGTATTTTTGAGTCGAGCGCATTTTAGATGGTAGAGCTATATGCTTTTTTTCTGCTTAAAATCTGCATTTTTCTGTTTTAGTCCACATTGGTTATGTTCTTTTAAGCCATTCCTCAGTTCAAAACAGTTTTTGTTACAACCTTATTGATAAGCCACCACATTCATGGTATAGTATTGTCAGTACATCCAGGAAAGCAAAACCTATCAAGCTCTTTTGAAGTGACAAAAATCAATAAATAATCTGATAACTAAATTAATGTATAATGAATACCCTTGGAAACACATTTTTCCACTTGCTGTTAAAGACCAATAATAGTACAGACTGCAAATGTCACATGATCAAACCCAGAATGAGTGAGTCATGATTACCTGGTATTTACGCATATGATATCATTTTCAGTTGACAGCAAGTGGATTTTTTCTTCTAAAGGTACTTAATAATGCAGTCATTTTTGACCCACAACACTTTAAATGAATTACTGGGATTGATTTGATTGTCTAGGCTCTTGAAAGATACATAAAAATATGTATTTGGGATTAAATGCATTATGAAAAACAAATTATTCATGAAATAAACTGTGGAGAAAATATACATCTTTTATTTTTTAAAAACGGTTAAATAACTTTAGTATCCCTTTATATAGGAGCCTGAACAATATGTGCCATCTCTTGTTCCAATTAGTTGCAGTACTGAAATGATAGAATGCACAACGAATTAAAAGCCAGCCAATTATGGCGCGGAGTGTACAAGAAGACAGGTTGGCCTTGTTTTTTTCTTAACAAGTTTTCCTTTGGCTCAACAATCCATCCATTATCTATTGACGTTTAAAATGTAGATTTCTCGATGCGCACTGGATTTCTGCTCACTGACACTATTCAGTGACATGGCAGATCTAAATACATCAGGTACAAAATGTACTAAGTAAAATATGTATTTTGTCAATTTAAAAAAAAGGTTTGACATAAGGAGAGTCTAATAATGGCTGCTGAATTAAGTAATTAATGAATCAAGTGCAAAAATAATGTATGAATACTTCCTGTCGTGCTAATGTAATCACTTAGGTACATTACTGCACATATATTGAATGCTGGACTGCAAGGACAAATAAACACGTCTTTGGGATTGAATGAGTTTTAAGTCACTTCTAACAAGGCAAATGCACACAATAAAGACGTCACTTTTCTGGCGGTGGGGAAAATGTACTGTAAAATTGTGACGTACAAGATGCCAATTATCGATCCCCCCTGCATGTGCTATGCGTCACACATTTGGGGACAAATGAAGACAAGTGTTATATGCTTATGAAAGCTGTCTTCACCATCAACGTCACAGCGGTCAATCATTCCATTTGAGGCTTCGCACCAGGAAGCCTGCATGCAGCACGGCCAGTGGCAATGTATCGCCTGCAGCTAGCCCAGCTAATTAGAAGATTAACCGGTGGAATTCTAACAACACCGCATCCAATCCTTCCTTACCATTTTGCTACCAATTCCCTCTCAAGTTCCAACGTGCCGTACGTCTGTTTTCTCTTCGCTCTTTCACTCTCCAGGGCCATCGATCATTTAGTTGATATGGAGAGTGAAAAATGTCAAAATGTCATTCCATCTTTTGATTTGATGAGGCATATGAGACGTGAAGTTTGTGAATTTATGCTAGCCTCCTATGACAGGCCAATGTGATTACATGTACCACTGATGAATTCCTCTTCCCCCTTAAAATATACAAATTGCTTTAAAGAAATATATATATATATATATATATATATATATATATATATATATATATATATATATATATATATCGCGTTTTTGTAAAATTGACCCAAATTGCAGTACAAAAGGGGGAGTTGACTTATAAACAAGGTCGACCTGTGGTCTGAGAAATATGGTCATTATTTCTCATGCAGAACATTCAAGTAGCAGCTTGATTACCGAGGACATAAGCAAATGTTGTCTAGAGTTGTGCTATGCTTTTTTACTGTTCATTAGAGGACAAAAGTTCATTAGAGGACAAAAAAAGACTAAAAGGCAAGAAATAGGGGTACATACAGTATTACAGAAGGCGGAGCTTCTCATTCTTTCATTAATAACCAAAATAGGGCAACAGGTGGCTTAGTAAACATGAAAACAGATTTTATTGGAGGCCCCCATAAATTGCCCACGAGTTAAACGGATCTTTTTACATGAGCAGAATTTAAGCAGATTTAACTTTATTATTATTAATTACCCTTCTGCGGTTTCATCAAGCTGCCTCATAAACGTCACATTTAGTATTGCAGGCGGTAAATAAGGCACTGAAAACTTAAGCAAAGAAACCTCACCGTCCTCCAGCGCACAGTGCAAAAATATAGCGAGTTAAAACAGTTCCGCACTGCTACTTGGATGTATGGTGTCAACATAAAAGCGCTTCAGAGTTTGTCAGTGAATGACAAGCAGTTGTGGAAGGGGATCAATGAGACAACGCTGACAGTAATTAATTAAATGTTTCCACATTTTGCTTAAACAATTGGATTCCAATATAGATTGTGTCACACGAGACAGATCCCTTAAACAGAAGCGCTGGATATGTAAGTGACACGCACAACTACAATATTCAAATTTTAAGATTATCGATACATACATACATATATACCAGCAAAAACATAATCGTAAAACAGAAGGGCAGTTCTTTCAGTAGTCTTTTTTTTTTTTTTTTTTTGCTATGGGGGACAATATACGTGAAAGGAAACAGTAGAGTCAACATATGAATCGGACGCCAAACCAATACACCCCGTTCCGTTTCCTCAATGCCACAATTAATGCTTGTTAACAGTGTCTACTTGAATAATAAAAGAGCCCGACTCAAGTTGACACCTCCTGTTTTTACCCCTGCGTAAAAAATAGTAGGTGATGGCACTAGGTGTCACAGCTGCTGACTGATTTGTTACGGCAGGCATCATAATCAACGACACAAGGGGCTCGCCGAACGGGCATGGCATCTGTGAAGCTCAAATATATGGTGGGAAGAAGGAGTTTTTTTCAGTATGATTATTATTATGGATGGGCGAGTACCGAGAGTATCTGTAATGGACCTGGCCTTTATTTAAGAAATCAGTACTCACAATGACAGACGATATTAGCTATTAGCGGCCAGTGTCTTGGAGCAGTTTTTTTTCAAAGAATAGAAATTACAAATTACAAATTCGATGAATATCATACAGTCTTTAAAGTGGTTTGTTTAAAATGAGAATTTAGTCGTTAGTTGCCCTAGTCAATAATGACAATGCACATAAGTCTTGCACTTAAACAAATGCATTTTTACAATGTCTTGTAAAGAGTCACACTAACATAATATAGCAAAGTTGCTTCATGTTACAGTTAATTTGCTCTTAGTTTGAAAATAAGATTGCACTGTTCCTGCTATTGTGTTTAAGGCGTTAAATTAGATTTGGTGAAACATCTCACACACCCACTGAACTTACTTGACTTTAATTTGACAGCCACCAGACATAAACACAAACTGACAATTGCAGACTCAGACGGACATTAAGACACATAGTGAGAACCACTAAAAACAAAAAAAACACTGAAAGGAAATAGAATAAAAAGAAGAAATAGTTATATTTAGACCATGTGACATGAGTTGTTTCTGTCAGTGTCAAGATTGTAGGCATCCTTTGGGGTTTGAGGATGGTTCTGTATACTTGCCGAAGATGGATAATTGGTTATTTTAAGTAATTTTATGAACAAAGCTCAGCTGCCGCAGCTCAACCTCAATAAAGAACACACCTTGGGAATTGCCTCTGTTCGTCTGGCTTGTGTCTGCGCATTCCTGTTGGCGTGCATGTTTTTGTCTGCCAGATGTAAGGAACAGGTCTAACCCTTTTAGCCCCGACAGAGCTATTTTGATTCCCTCTGATCTCCATATCCAAATCAATAGAAATGCAGATTAGTACTAAAACAATTACACGGGGAAGGATCTTTTTTGCATTTAGGTTAAGGCAGGACAGCGTTTATTAATTTACATTGACGGCTTCGTGTATAAAAATACTAGGAAGGAATGTGGTTATTCTTAGTAAGCAAAGCAATTAGTGGTGCTGGATATTCATCAGATTTGGCATTTGACTTGATATTTTTAAATCTACTATCTATTTTGGAAAATGGAGGTGTTGAGGTTTTGTATAAACCCAGCCCCGGAGTGCTCAAACATTACATAAAAAGATTAACCTACCCTGTTGCTCCAATTGACTAGCGATTCCAAATTAAACATCATTAATAATGAATGAATAATTAGTCTAATTGATTGGCAATGTGACTAATATCATAGGTTGCCGCAATTAGCTCACATCCAGGTCCCCACTGGTAACATTCCACCTTTCCTCAGAAACACTTTTCGGATAAACATCTGTGAGCACAGCTGCTATCATGACCAAGATCTTTGAGAGATATTATCCACGAGACAAGCATATCTGAGTTGTATAGTTCCCACACGATTAACATGATTAACACACCTTTAAGTACAAGTGAGATCTCTAGGACTTTGGGCCAATAAAGTTCAACCTATTGTGGTCCCAAAACTTTGAGTTTCTCTCAGTGCATTATAAGCCTGGTGGCCCGCCAGGGTGTTGCTGCCCCCCTCCCAGGCTAAGCGCCACCTTTGTGAAGAAAGTCACTGAGAGGCATTCACCATTCCAGGTTTCTGAGTTTTATTTATTTGAACTCACCATAATTCCATTATTAAATGCAAGGCCTGTTGTTTCCCCCAAATCCAAATCCATGTTTTTTCTAAAGTTCTCATTCATACAAGGTTCGCAATGGAAAGGCTGCTTGCAGAGCTGCTTTATTGAGGGGAGCTTCAAATGAACTGAGCCTGGAGCACCTCCAAAGAGAGAGGATGCAGGGGGATGCCATGAGTGTTCGAGCCACTTCTCTTTCTGGCTCCCGATTCTGTGGCTCCTCAACAGTTCAGCGGTAACAAGGCCCTCCTGCATTGTTGAAGTCCTCTTATTATGCGGACTGAAGCCGGCTGCCCTGTGGAGGAGCATCATGCCATTTATTTGGAGTGAATTTATCTTGGGGAGGGGGTCGCTCAAAAACGTCTAGACGGGAGATACAGGTTCAGAGTTCAATAATGATAATGCTCACCTTGATCAATAAAACCGGTGTGTGGGGCAAACATAACAGCGTTATGTTGGGCAGAGGTGCGTACTCCAATCCTGATGGGGGGTAATTTATTCTCCGTGGCAAGCCTGAGTTGTTTTTGTTCGTTAAACTGTGTTGTTTGCAAGAGCTCTGAAGCAATAACACAAAGAGGAATGCGCTTTTATTGGGTTAGCTGTGTTATTATACTTGTTGAGGACCACACAGTTATCCTTGAGTCAAAAGTCCTTAAAGTCATATAATTGTGAAAATTACGCAACTCGGGATGTATCTATTTTTGGTATTCAAATATCCCACAGGAAATTTTATTCAGATATTGAGTATCCATTTTTCTAGAGCCGCTTATCCTCACAAGGTTCGCCGGCTTGCTAATGCCTATCTCCAGCTGGCTTCGGGGATTAGGCGAGGGTCATCCCGAACTGGTTGCCAGCCGATTGCAGGGCAGACAGAGACGAAAACTATTCATGCACCCAGTCACACCTAAAGACAATTTAGCATGTCCAATAAAACTGGCATGCATGTTTTTTAAAGCCATGCGGGCTCGGGGAGAACATGCAAACTCCACATAGGAAGGCTGCAGAAAGGTGGATTTGAACTGAGCTCCCTGAACTGTGAGGCGAATGTGCGATCCACAGAGCCGCCCGGAATATTGAGTGTTTGGATATAATTAAACATATGTAAGACAATTTAAAGACCAAATTACACATTGGTACAATTATGAATGACCAACTTAAATATTGGTAAAAAACATACATTTTGTTTTTTGGGACAAGTATGTCAAATGAAACAGCACATTTGAGTCACCCTTGAAGTGCAATCCTAAAGTTGAACTGAAGATGCATTTTGCTACGACCAAATTGGCTGTTATAAAAAGATGCAGTGGAACGACGTGTAAATAAACAAGAGAAGCAGACAGAGAGTAGTTTGTTACTTCTATGGGTAAGCATTTCATTTAACTCGTTAATAATATTTATTGTGATATTTAAACATAATGGGTACTATTGACGAGACATCATTGAATTCAAAAGCAGACTTTTTTTTTTTAATTGGTCTTAATAGCAAGAAATGGTCATCAGTTGTATATCTGTAAATCCAATATAAACGTTGGCATCCTTAAAATGCCTAAAGAAATGAATTTTAATTTGGATTTACAATCTTCATTGAAACTTTAATCCGCTATTTATGTTTTCACATTTCTGAGAAAACTCTGAAACATCACACAGATCTAAAACTAAACAAACAGCCTCCAAAAGTAGGAAAACACATTCATCTTTGTCCATTTAGAGTGTTTATCCCACTCCTAATTATCTCACTAATTTACTGGGAGAGAATTAGACGCTGCCCTCTGCTTCCACCCAACCTCCAATCAGGCTGTAAATGAGGCAGCGAGAAAAAAGTAGCTGTGAGTTCTAAAGTGTGTAAACATTCACAAACATTTCACAATGCCATGCACATATTCATAATGAGCCCACTCAGTCTTGCGCTAAATTAATTGACCTTCTATATGACGATGATGTAACCTTTTCCCAGGCCTTTCAAGGTAGATTTCTTTTTCTATGCGATAAAAGTATCTGTGGATTCAAAAAAACGATTCCATCTGGTAAGTGTCAAAACAATATGCAACAAAGACATAATTGTTAAATAATAAAGCTTGGCATCGCTAAGTGTTTGTCTGTAAATATGACAGTGTTATGACATGTGTGCCGTTCTCCCGTGTTTTCAAGTGACCCACAACTAAAAACTAAGCTTACTGAACATAAGAACTGTCAACATGAGTAGTTACAGTCAAATAAACAATATTTCATACAAATATTATTTTAAGAATAACTAAGCACTTCATTGGCTATAATCGCTAACCTTTCTTTGGCTGAAAGAAAGATAGGCTGACCAGACATTCCATTTTTATCTGGTCACTCACAATTTTCAGCCTTGTGTCTCGAGTCCTGATGGATTTCACCATCCCCGTTTTGTCCCGGTTTACATAGGTCACATCCTTTTTTTAAGTATACAAATTATTTTAGAATTGTATATGTCAATCAAACAATTGTTTACACAATAAACCAATTAAAAAGAAATTCAAACTGTTTAATTTCACATTCATGTGACACCGCAACTACTTCCTGGTCCTGAATTTTACCTAGTATTGAGAACAATATTCATAAATGTGGTTGGATCTTGCTTAGAAAAAGAATGTCTGACCTGTTTTTGCTCTCAAATTGTTTTATAACATTTAAAAGAAATAGTATTGAATTTGGTTTTCTTGGCAATATTTTTTTGTTTGTTTGTTCAATTGTTTGTTTTTTTTAATTGCGCAAGACAGTATGTCTCAACATTTTTTCATTGATGCACCCCTGTAAAATATATTTTCAGTCAAGTAACCCTTAACCTCTGCAAAGCATTTTGGAGTAAAATACAAACAAATAACCAAACAAAAAACACTTAACAAATGCCATCATTGTTCATTTTATTAAGCTTTAGACACTTTCAAACTTCATTTATATTGTTCACAATAACATAAAAACAATAATCAACCTGAAGTGTCCTCCTTTGGATCATAGAAGAAATCTGTTATCAAAAAGTAATAATTTAATTCTAAATAAATATTTTTCCACAAAAAATAATCAATACAAAGTGTCAGACCTGTTCTAAAAATTATTTTCATTATAAATTAATAATATATAAAACATAAAGCGTCCTGTTTTGAAGTTACATTTGAGCTCTATACACAAAAATAAATCATGGACTTAATTATTAATAAATATAAGTCCATATTTGACCTGTTCTCAAAAAGAAATAGTAATAAATTAATATTTGTCCACAAAAAAATATTCTGATCTCTCTTTTAGGATCATATTTGAGAAAAATAAATCATTAACTCGTTACCTATTACGAGAGGTAGCACATTGGCTCCGAATTTCTTTTATGCTTTTCTTTTTCATTTTGGTCCGGCACTTTTTGTAATGTACTAATTAAACGTGTTAAAAATGCAACTTCCTTGTGGGAGAGCTCGACTTTTGTCCGCCTGTGTGATTTGGCAATCACAAAAGACTATTGGCAGCAAGATGAGAGCAGTCATCTGTCATACGTGATGTATTGTGTGTCTGCTCAAGTCTTGCCTCTTCACCTCCTTCCATTTCCACTTAAGCTCAATACGGTTCCTCCCAGGGGAACTGTGGCCTTAAAACGTATTACAGAAGGAAAACACCGGTGAAATATCCTAGAAACCTCGCCACCGCCGTTATCTCCCATTGTCCCGCGCCAAGGGAAGCATCTTTTCTGGAACTCCTATCGGCCATATTTTGACAGCTAATTAACAGGATGATGAGTGCTATTTTGCTCTGATGTGACGCTGAGAAATTGAAGATGAAGGGGGAAAATTACGTTGCTATTAATATAGTTGTGGTTTGCTCTTTCCACACCTCTCTGTCTTATGACTGTCAATCAGAGAGAACGATCGTGTAGTTGTGGAGTACCTTCTACATTGAATTCTCAACTACCCACAATTTGTTGAAGTGTAAACAATAGCATGGGTGATTTAGAGAAATGTTCATGGAATTTCACTGCCCTGATACCTGATTCCCTGCAAATACAAGGTCTTCTGTAAATATACTGTCTAAAAATCAAACAATCAATGCGTTTGTACTTCCCCTTTATACATAGTCATTCTATTATCAGCTATTATGATGCTGAATCAAACCTATGGGTATTTGGCATGTGATTAATGGTTGTTTTTTTTCATTCCAATCACATGAAGCCCGGTGGTAGAGACTGGGAAAACAAAAAGTTACGAAACGATTTCTCTCACTACACTGAAAGAAATGCAGAATTATTGTGTGTGATTATGATGAGAAAAGACCGTGTGAAGAACATAACATAAAAATCATCAGGGGAAATTAACATACCATAGAAATGTGCACCACAATAAATCTTTTAGTAGCTCTTTGATTCATTTTGTTGAGTTCGTGGAAGTCGCGTTACTCTAGGGATGCTACTTTAAGCTAGTCATGAACTTGTCTGTGGTCTTGTACATGTAAAATCTTGAATTTCTTCATTTATTGTCTGAAGGTTAAATATGTTCACACCAGCACATAACAGCTGACTTTGAGCTGATCATCACCAGTCTAATTGTAACAGTCTGCAAATACTTCATTACAATACCGGAGTATATGTATATATATATATTTTTTATATGTACATTTCTCCTGTCTATTTCTGTCAATTCTCACTTTTACTTTAGTTTTACAAATGTTTGACGTGTTGATTGGTCAACAGAGAATTGTAGCTGTCATGCTACAAAGGGATTGACAAAGCAATTGTCACAGTCACAGCTGTATCTAATTATTTCACCGTGTGAAGCTGCAAGTGAACCACTTATCACCTTGATTTTCTGTGTGTTTCATGTGAGATGATTAATCAAGTCAAATGTTTCTTGTCAAGCCAGGTCTCCACTAGTCATAATCAGAGATAGGCAACTTACAGTGTTTTGCTGGTCCAACAAATATCAGAGCCCCGCCTCCCTTTCCGCCATCGTCGGTCCGTCATGTTTTCGAGCCAGGCAAAACTGTTATCATCGGTCCATCAGTCCGACAGTGTATTTTTTGCCCACCCTTCCGTCACCACTAGAGAGTAAAATTTGCCACATTTTTCAAGCCCATCCTTGTTAGGCATTGAACTACTTCTGACTGCATTCAATTTATTTTTATTATTGAGTTAGTATCTACAGTGCACTTTTGAACAATAATAACAAAGTCACAACTGTGATATTAATATTTAAACACTGTTCAAAGCCAGGTGGAGTGTCCCTAATTTGGAGATCGGAGAAAATGTAAGGGCCCGAATGTTGATCGTCTACACTGGATGGCATTAGTATGCCTTAAATGCTACGATATTATGTAAGTCTGCTATCTCTTTATACTTGTCGATCTTACATTTTTATTTGTCTAAATGTGTCTAAATTTCATCTGCCACATACACTACAAGTATTGCTGAGGTTAAATGTACAAAAAAAGTCTTTAATTAGGGAATTTAAAAAACGTGATTCTTGCATTTCCTGTCCCATAGCAAAATGCAAATTGGTGCAGGCCACTGGTTGCTTGAAAGGCATGGTGGACTGACGGATCAAAAAATAATGACGAAAAGTCGCCATTGTTTGGGGGATTTTGGCCATTCCCTTCAGTCCGTCGGGCAGTCGTCAGTGCTGACGAAGTGCCCAACCCTGGTGATAATGACCTGAGCTTTTAAACCAAATGTTAAAAAAAAAAGAAAAACGAAAAAACTTTCCACAACCAACCAACATGAGCTGTTGCAATCAGTTGATCTACATCCTTAAGAAAACAACTTTAAAAGTCACTTTGAGTCGTGGCTACCTCTAAATGTTATTTGCGGCTTGGCAGCAGAGTTCCCTGACAGGTTGTGCCCCCGCTGCTTCGGTTACCCTGGTTGCCGCGCGGCCCCCCTTTGCTCTGTATGGCCAAAACATACCGAAGCACAGTGCACATGCCTGCAGAGCGGCAGAGGATCGGGTGTGTGTGTGTGTGTGTAGGGGGGTGTTTTGATGATTGTGTTGTGTGTGGGTTGGGAGAACTTGGCCCAAAACTAATGAGAACATGTTTGCTTCTTGCACTTGCTCAAATTATTCCCTTAAAATAAACCATCAAAACCGCTCTGATTAGGACTTATGGCAAGCAGAAAAATAAATTCTGTTTTGTCTGTATTTCTAATAGCAAATAAAAACGTTTATTTGCTTCCTAGTAAGACACTGACATCAGAATTCGCATTAGTCTTTCCGAAAAATATCTGTGGTGCAAAATGTATCAAATTTGGCTCTCAAAATAAGGAATAACACAACCCCATGTTATGCTTGTTTTAAGGAAAATACTTCCCTGATTCACATGAAAATAAGATTTCCCACTGAAGTTCACGTAGTGTTTGTGTGAATTACAAATTATTGTAACAATTTCAAACAGAAAATTGTTTTTTGGAATAAAAGATCATTCATTGAATTCCTCCACTTAGTAACATGTCGAAATATGTATCAAGGAAATGGCAGATACAATATTTCTTTTAAATGTGCAGTATATGTGAAACGACTACAAAAAAATATCATTGCATTCCCTCTCAGCCGTAGCATACCATGTTTTTCCGCTTATAAATTGAACCATTTTGAATTCTTTGCTGTTGAAACACACACCACACCATCATATATATATATATATATATATATATATATATATATATATATATATATATATATATATATATTTATATATATATATATATTTATATATATATATATATATATATATATATTTATATATATATATATATATATATATATATATATATATATATATATATATATATATATATATATATATATATATATATATATATATATATTGCCTAGAGATACAGTGGGAATTTAATAGATATTTTTTTTTTCAATTCAAGCTCATCCACAGACATAAAAGAAAAGAATTGAGCCCTGGCCTAAAAAGCTTATCACTGCCCTTAAGATGATTACTGTACAAATAAGTGTCCTTTCCCTGCACCTATTACCGCCATCTATGCTGGTGTTCATACTTTTACTCACATACAATATAAATACAGTGCTGCAACGTAAAAATATCCCCAAAGCATTCTTCTGGCAACACTGTTTTCAAACCTTTCTTCCCAGCTAGCTCACAGAGTTCAGTTTTCAAACAAACATACACAGAATAACTGCGGGGAGGGTTGTTTAGCGGGTGGTTCCGGGACTAGTTTGATATTTTTCTTTTTGACACTCTCCAGTGCGCCCACACAAAACAATGTTCTTGTCATGTGTGGGCGCCCACCGACATGTCATCATGGAACGGCGCATGGCAGCAGCAGACACAATATCCAAGCCACCCGCTGAATGAGCGCCTGATATCTGCAAAGTGTCCGACCTTCATGCAGAGGACGGCCTCTGTAAATGTTTGCCTTAGACTGATTGGGATTTTGGCCCGGCGCCTACGCATGATCGCGGTGTAATATTACGGTGTAATTAGTGTTTAAATTGTAGGGGAAAGAAAACACACTGGTTTGTTTAAAATCACAGTCATCACACCAGTCAATCACTGACATGCTGCTTCCATTAGGAAAAGCTCCAATTTCTCTTCAAGGCAAAACCGCAGAGTTTAGTCAAATGGCCGGCTGGAAGCCTAACTGCGGTTAACACAGTTAAACTTATTTAAAGACACCTTCTGGGAATGTCAGTGGCTCTGGACATGGCTCAGATTAATTTACCAGACCTGTTTTCTTAGATAAATCCTAAACCGGAATTAGAAACGAAACCCGGAGGGAGAAAATCTGAGAATCATACATTATTTAAAATCGGATTGACGAAATCATTCGCCAGTACTGTGATTCGTCCTCTGTCTCAAGCTAAGACGATCCGACTATGTCAGACCGGACTCACGTGGGGTCAACGGTAATCAGGAAAGGGGGAAAAAAATTGCCTTCAGGTGCAATACATCCTCCAAAGTAATTTCAGCATTTATGCGATTCACCTTCAAAATCTAATGCGGCACTCAGGTGAAAAATACAGAAAATGAGAAAGTCCGCCAGCGAAACGGGATAACTGAAAAGAGAGTCCGACGTGGAAGTCAACCGCTCCGGGCTTCCAATGACCTCAAATACCAGCGCTGCCTTGTATCCTTCGCCTTTCTCACAGTTGGGATCGAAGGATACAAATATGTGCTCCTCTCGGTTGGGCAATATATGAATTACATTTCAACCTATCTTACGGGAGCCTCTGTTCACTGACTATATAGCAAATTGTGCGCTCAAAGAAGCAGCCTCGCAGGGCAGATGAAGCGGCTTTGTCAGAGTTACATTTCAGCAGGTAACAGCAGGACTCGGACTGCCAACAGGTTTTGTTGCTGTGCGAACCTAATGGTGGATGACTTGAAGGGAGGGGAGGATGTCGGCCGTGAGACGAGATGCGATTTTCCACTTGTCCAAACTGTTTTCTGTGAAATCATACGAGTCTGCTTGCATTTGATGTGAGAAATGTATTGCGGTCAACATATTGCATGCAGCATAAGAACTTTTTACTGCTTTATGTAATGCACTTAGTTAGTAATGTGTCGGTACTTTGAGTACGGCGACAAGATGTTTTGTTTTAACCTGGTGTCCCGACACCCAATTAATTTTGACAGCTTTTTGTTTTGTCCTGAATTTATGTCGGTTGCATCCTGATTATTTTTATTTATTTATATTCTTTTTGTACCAAAAGTTGAATGAATTAAAAGGTCATTTAAACCATTTACTTTCACATTCACATCATGCCGAAACAAGAACTACTTCCGGAACTGCTTCCGTGTTGAAGAATCATGGGAAATGAAAAATAAAATGGAAATGAAAGCTGACCACAGCGAGCTGAGCAACAGTTTGACTATGGAACATATTTGCATAATGGTCTCAAATGGGAGTACGTGAAGATACTTTAGTGGGAATGGGACATGCAGGTATCGTCAAATCTACTTAAATGCTTTTTAACTCTGTGACAGGAGTACTACATTTCTTATTTTTGAAATGAGAACTAATTAAGTGGAACATGTATAAATTGTTTTTAAATTGTGTTTCTACAGTGGTTAAACCAATTAAAAGGTCATTTAAACTGTTTACTCTGAAATTCACGTCATGTAGGAACTGGAACTACCTCCCGCTTCTGTGTTGAAGAATCATGGGAAATGAAAGCTGACTACAGCCAGCTGAGCAAGAGTTTAACTATGGAACAGATTTGCAAAATGGTCTCAAATGGGAGTACATGCAGGTTGAATGCTTTTTAACGCTGTGACAGGAGTACTACATGTTTTATTTTTATAATAAGAACAATTTAAGTGTAGCGTTAATAAATTACTTTTAAATTGTGCTTTTGCACTGGTTAGGGGGTAACTTTGGTGAAATAAACATTTCACAGGTTGACCTTATTGAAAAAGGATGAGAACTACTGGTGTAAATGATTCTAATCCTCAAGATTTGAACCTCACTGGCAATATATAGTTCCACTGACTTGATTGTACACTCAAATCAGTTAGTTCCACTGATTTGATTGTAAATTAATGGTACGGTATGAGTTATTAAAATCCATTCATACTTTAAAATGATGAGCTGGAGCTGCCAACATTGTTGGCAGAAACGGCGGCTTATGTGTCGAGTAAATGGATTGTTGGTTAGCACTTCACAACATCCAGAACACTTTTTTTTTCCTTGCAGCTGATCAGAATTCTTGGCTTGTCTCTCTTTTCCTTCAAAACCCGCTATTTAAGGATTACACCCCCTCCGAGCTATTGTAGCAGTGCCACTGTGCTAATCAATCACACATTGCGCTTTGTGCGGTCCCGTGCGCGTTTGCCGTCTGTTTATGAAGCGCTGTTTAACGGATTCTATTTGAATGAATATGAATCCTAAAAACATTAAGACTATTGCCAAATTGCCTTTACAAAAATGAAATATTTTGCTTTCTAAAATATAGCGCTGCCCATCATTTGAGGCTATAGTGCTCATGCCAGGATGCAGGATTATTCGGAGCTTCCAGGGCGGTGGCAGCTGCTCGCTTAGAGATACACGCAGCTCAAACGGGGAGAATCGTCGCCGTTATGTTGCCAGTCATGGAGAAGAAGGGGGTAAAAACGACGTTATACCTACGAGCAAAAACAAATTCCTTGTGGCACCCAAGTAAATAAACTACTTTGAATGGGAACAGTCGAGCTGTTTTAACTTCCGAATGCTGCTGTTTTTGTTTAGATGAGCGAGATGACACACTCTCATGATTTTAAAATTGCCCCATTAGGTGCATGTAATGGCTACAAAGGAAATCGTCCTATTTATTCCGGAGTCACTCATAATGTCAATTCAATCCTTATGATTTTGTCCGTTCCAAAAATACATATTTGCTCAGCGCTTGAGAAAAGCTGAGCTGTGATTGGTTGTTATAGGAACCCTGAGCAATGATGATGTCATTTTCAGTTGACAGCAAAAGGCAAAAAGGCCGCCCCCTGACATGCATAAAAAAAAAGTACATTTTACTCCATAATCCATATTGCAATCCAAAATTCATATTGGGGGTTTATGTTCCTTTTTTTATTTTTTAAAGAGTGCAATCCAAAATTCATATTGGGGGTTTATGTTCCTTTTTTATTTTTTAAAGAGTCCTCAGCCTCACAATTCAGAGACCGTGGGTCCAATTCCAGCTCGCTGTGGCGTTTGCACGTATGGGTTTCCCACTACTCCTACAAAAAGCATCTTATTGCTGTTGTCCTTTCCTATATGATCTCAGTCAGCACTTGGTGTCTGGAAATTCAGGTCTGAGTCATTGACTGCGACATAAATCATTCACGCTACCCACCCCTGTAATATCTCAAAGAAAAGGCATGTTTGTAATAACAATGAAACTGAATTTTGCAATATCTTTTGGGGAAAGTCACAGTCGTAAAAAAAAAAAAAAGGGTAATGGAAATAAAGACAATGAATGAAATCACACTGTGACTCACGCCCCCCTCTACTATTAAACCAATGTGAGAGGATGCAAGTCACAATCCAAAGGACTTTCAGCAAACATTTTCTTTACTGTGTGCATAAATGGCGTCAATGTGGCCAGTAAGGTGATTTAGAACTATACATCGGAATACAATGAGTTTCTGACCACAAGGTGATGCAACTTTGCAAAACACTGGCAATACAAACTCTCCTAAAAAAATGCTGATTTTGCTGAAGGGGACAGCTGTCCGATTTCTATTTTTACCAGTGTGAGGATATTACTTCTGACGGAATTTGAATCAGTAGACCTTTTTCCCCTTTGCTACAGGAAGTTTCATTTTTGCAACAGTGGTCCAGAGTGTTAAAACCACAATGGCTGTTGCTCATGACCCATTTATCCATGTTTCACTTTTATTTCTTGGGGGAGAAATGTGAAATGTGCCTACGGTGACAGTTTTTACTTCATGATGAATTAAATAAATAAATACATAAATGAAAAGAAAAAAAATCTGTAAAAAGACTGTTAAAATTTAAGTGCTAGTGCTGGGCGATATGTATTAAAAAAAAATCGGTCACAATATAGGCTATTTTCTGTCAAAATAACAATACCTCGATAGTGTTTGACACTTTTAAAATTAACGCCATAACAATATACAATACATGATTACTGCTTAGCTTTTGCCACTTTATTTAGAAGTAACATTAAACTAGAGGTGTCCAAACTGCATCCCATGAAGGGGAGAATTGTGGGACGGTATGGACCCAAACGCAAGGAGGCAGGCAGGTGGGGTGTCTTTAAAATAATAATTTAATACAAAAATGACAACAAAATAAACACGATTGAAAGCTGCAGAAAAAGTAACAAACCAAAAAAAAACTTGAAAATAAAATTAGTACAAAAAGACTTTAAACTGAAGAACTCTCAGGAATAATACTCACGAGAACGATGACGAACTGTTTGCAACGATACACTGGCATCGACAATGACACTTCAACAAAAACCGAAAGGAAACAAGAAACTAAATACACTAAAAACTGAAGAGACAAGGGACACCTGGGGATGACACAATAGGATCAGGGAGCTGATTGGTAGACATAAGGCAAGGAGGATAACGAGGACAGGTGGATGCAATCACACTGATGAGACACTCATTCAAAGGGAACAAAAACATGAACCTAAACACATAAACAAAACCCCACAACTGAAAAGACAATTAAAAAATAACAACAAATGCCCTAAACAGCCTAAAACCCCAACGCACAAACAATTAAAAACGGAGCATAACAGTCAGAAGAAAAGCTTGGACATTCCTGCATTAAACATAATTTTATGACATAAAAATGCAGTAGAATAGAATAGAATGCCATTATTGTAATTGCAGCGTCACTTTGGACATAGCTTAGGTCATTTCATGCACTGCTGTTTTTCATTCTTTCTCATCTATTGCCCACTCTGGGTGAAATTTCAGCTCCCAACTGTATTCTTTCAATGCTTTCCCTTTGATGTGAAATGACCTTGATGAAATGATCAAAAGATTGGACAAATATCACGCAAGGGTAAAAGAGTTTGAATGCTGATACAGATACAAAAAGATAAATGGGACAGACATTTTTTTTTTCTATCATCATGGCGATATTTATCACCATATCGCCCGGCACTAAATAAGGCTGGCTGTGGATATTTAAATATCCATCTGCAAAGGGAAAATGATCAGTCTTTTAAAAACCTGAAAAAGCCACTTGATAGCAACTTAAGAATCTCATTCACCTCACATGCTGATTAAAAAAAAAAAAAGTTTGAATTTTGGGTTTCATAGCACAGTTTTTAACAGTCCTTCTGTTTCAAAACCTCTACTCAACATTAATTTCCAGTGAATAAATATTTGATGCATAATACATGGTCAAACGTATGATTTCATCTTAAATACCTGATGTTTTTTTTCTGTTTTGCCAAGGAAACTGAAAAATTACATACAGCAACATAAGAAAGCGATGCTACGCAAGCTAGCGTGAGACAATTTTTTTTTCCCAGTGACACTTAAATTGCTTGAATTCAATAAATGACAATAAGAAAAAATAGCAGCAGCATCTGAGGCCATGCATGCACCTGAGCTCTTCGTCGATACAGCCGTGGCTGAGAGGCTTAGAGGAGGAGTTTTTTCTTTTTTACTATGGCATGGTGATGCATTCTGCACACTAAAGAATAATAATCACTGACCCTTTAGCTCGGAGGAAGAAAGAGGGTGGAACAGTGAGGAGAGAACAGACTGAAATAAATGGTTCAAGATAAATTCTCAATCTGCGAGATGTCATTTGGAGCTTTATTTTTAGAGGTCTGCACGGAGCAAAAGGCCCCAAATATATTACCGGCCATTACTAATCATTTTAATGCATGTCCCTTACTTTTCCCTACATTATCTTGTTAGGAGGGCCTTGATAGTGCTTTGTTCATTTTTCACTAAGACGCATGGAGCAGGTTAGATAGAAGAGGAGACAGTCTTACTCATCATGATCAATTTTAGCATGTGACAAACCTTTTTCATAACAGAGCTGGAAATTTGGGCGACAGTCTATTATAGTGCAGCAGTGGACACAGTCTTCAAAGAAAAACAACTTTGAAACCGCACCGAGAATGTACTGTATAAAATACACATACAACAATATTGTTGTTTAGCTGTCTATTTCACATTACCTACACAAAGCACCAGAGTGAACATATTTTGTACGTTTTGTTCTTGGGATTAGGCAACAAATGATTAGGGTGAAATAGTGGACTAATTACGGTGGTGAAGTGGTTAACACGTCCACCTTATAGTTCCTTACACACCAGCCTTCCTGTGTGGAGTTTGCATGCTCTCCCCGAGCCTGTGTGGGTTCTCTCTGGGCACTCGGCCTTCCTATATACTATATACTATATATGCTAAATATACTATGCTAAATATAGATATACTAAATTGTCCTTAGGTGTGATTGGGGTGCGTGGATGGTTGTTCATTTCAGTGTGCCCTACAACTGGTTGGTAACCGGTTCTGGTTTTCCCCCCGCCTACTGCTCAAAGTAAGCTGGGATAGGCATCAGTGACCCTTGTAAAGATAAGCGGTTCTAGTAAATGGATGGATGGTGGTGTCATTTGGGCAAAATCAATAGTGTTTTGCCTGGAGGAAGACTACATTTCCCACGAGGAATAGTGGACAGCATTGTGACAGCCTGCTCTTACATTTTCCTGAATTCGGATGAATTACATTTCTATTTCCAGTAGCTGTGATGAATAGTGATGATGCCATTAACCTAGTTCTATCTATAAAAGTCTATATCATATTTTTGAATATGTTCTATGGTTGGTCATGGCAGGGTAGAGCTGCTGAACTATAAAGATTATTGCTATTTTTTACTAGCACGCAAGTTTCGAAGTTTTGATTTGAGCATTGAAAATCAATCAGAATCAGAACCAGGCCAGCGGTTTTGAACATAATTCCTCCTCATCTTTGAGCTCAAGTCAGGTCAAAGTTGATTCTTAACTGTCCTTTTAACCAAGTATTTTCCATTTTTTAAGAAAAAATGAATAATGGGGGATTTTTTTTTTTTTTTTTACTTTGCCAATCCCTGTTATAAACGTCTTTTTCTGTCACGATAGAATTAGTTCCCCTATCCCAAATCTTCAAATGGTATGGTCCTATTGTCTTGGATTTGCCAAAGGCTAACCCATGGACTGAATAATGAACTTGGTCTTTTTTCGCAGTTTGTAGAATCGATCAGCTTGTGTTAACTGCAAACACCAACTTGGAAGACAACTTGTCTGCTGCTACTTCAAACAAGGGTTGCCCAAATTTGAAACCTGTTCAGTTTTTACTGGGTCACCGTATCTCAAATGTTATGGTAGTGTTTTATTCATGTATAGTGAAACATATTTTATTTATGTTCTCTACATGTTAATATTGTATGGAAATCAGTTATGGGGAGGTGAAACCAAATCTCTATTTTGGGTCTTGATTGGTCCACTGACTACCTATATATGAGCCATTTAAATACACATATGTCTTAAAATCTCATCAGCAACCTATTTTTTTTCTTGTCAGCAAATGAGGCCAATGCAATCAGCCCTGACAGATTGAGAGCATGTTACGAGCCGTGTTTGTCACAGCCTGTACCTGTCACTCAACCAGGCCCAGCCAGAGAGAAAAATGTGAAAAGGGGAACAAAAAGCACGTTCTGTCATTTGCCTTTTGACTATCTTTAGGTAACCTAAGAAGAAGCAATTTCGCTGACCCCCTGGGACTTCAAGAGTGGCCCAATTAAACACTTTCGAGTTTGAGTGAATTCTTCATAATGGTCTATCTTCACCATGTTTATGTTGGCAGCATTTAATGTACATGACTCCTTTTTTTCACCCACATGCATTTAACCTGTGTCGCTATTATAGAGCTCGGAAGTTGCCAGAGAATAATTTCAGTCATTTTGACCCAAAGTAGGCCAGTTGTTCCTGCTTCCCCAAGCTCTTTTGACTGCCTAATGTGAGAAGACATGGATTGACACAGCGGGTGGCGACTTTTGTGTGTGGATGCTTGGAAAAAAAGAGCACGTTTGAAAACCCTGCGTCAAATCCACTTTCACTGGATATTTGCTTTCACCAAAGGCAAAAAAAAAAAATACAGTATATATAAGCCATTTCAATGAAGCATAGGTGTTACGACATCAATTTCTCAACATATATTTGTCACCATCATTTATATAGGGACCTCTATTTAGTGTTCTAAACCGGTGGTGGTGGTGAGAACTTTGTTCTTTGTCATATCAGTTGCCATGCAGTTGCTATGGCCATTTAGTTTGCAAACGATTGACAACTATATTTAGGCTTTTGGTACTCGGTAACACATTGTCAGAATGTCAAGCTATATTCTTAGTCACCACCATCCATACATTCATCCGTCCTCTACAGCAACCTAGGTCCCATTTTCTACATCTACTTTCTCCGGGGGGGAATTCTTCTATTTTTTATTAAAACCCATCTACTTTACCTCTTACGTGCCCTCCCTGCAATTGGGTCCAAATTCTGTTTGTTCCTTGACAGTTGGAAACACCGTATTTTCCGGACTATAAGCAGCAGCAAAACTTAAAAAAAACAATTTTCCATTTTTTCCATGGATAAGCCACACTGGACTAAAAGATGCAGGTCAAACATTTCTCAAACATGGTGGTCAGTGTGCTCTGTAACCACGCTCATAAGTCATTACACCTATCACTGCTTACATCACTATAATACTGGTCTACTATTGGTCAGCATGGCAAAGTCACCAAGATGCTGGTTTGCTATTGGTCAGTGTCACTGTTTCAAAATGGCGGCAAGTTAAAGATCTGTTCTCGTGTGAGTGCTTACACTATTGCATTTATTGTGCATTTTGGTGCTTAATTCAAACTTGAATTGGGTAGCCATTGGTCCCAAGATTGCTACTGATGTTAAACTGAGAAGTAAAAAGATGATTTATGAAGCTGGAGATAATCAAGAAATATGAAGCTAGTCTAGGCTACCTTTACTAGGGAATATGGGCACAACAAGAGCCACTGAAAGATAATCAAATCCTTTCTATATTTTATATTTTTGATGTTGTTTAGTTGTATACATATATATAATATATAGGTAGCACTTAATATTTTGTTACACATTTGAAATATGTATGTACTGTACGATTGTGATGTTTTTACCTGTGGTTTTAAACGTATTAGATAATGAACATAGGTTTGGATCGCCCGCCATACGGCGAATTAACGTTACGTTTCCAACCGTGGAATGGATTGATATCGTAAACCGGGGGTCCACTGTACCTATTTTGATGTTCCAGATTTTGTCTGGCATCATGAGGGTTTTTGCTTGTTTATTACCTCTACTCATTGGATTCGGAATTGCTACCGAAAGATTTGGAATATGAAGCCCTGGTGCATACAAGGCACTATTGGCTGAGAGTGTGGTTGGCTCCCAAGAGCAGATGGCGCTGTTCCCCGCACACTAGGCACCATTGGCTCAATGCCGGCGGAACTTTGCAGGCACTTGGACTTGCGTTGGCTACGCGTTGGAGATCCTGTGACTATTCAAGATGGTGCCCGCCGAGTTGAAAAAGGCTAAAGCAATCTGTTCTTTTCCCTTGTCCTTTTATTCCGGGGTCCTGACATCATTTAAGCCAGATGTAATCTTGCCAAAGATCAACTAAATTATACTCCATTTGAGCCTTAGAAACGAACTCACCCAAAGTCACCTAATTGGGTAGGAAGAGTGCATGGACAATAGTTGTGTGCTCTTTGCTCCCAACCCCTGCACATGTAGCGCAGTTGGTGCCTGAGTGCCAAAATTATCGCCACCGATGGTGCGGTGCCATCTACGCGCAAGAAAAAATGTGGCGCTCAGCATTTCATAATCATCACCTCATGTGCAGCAAGGTTGCGGGAATCTTAAAATCGTGTGTACCCGGTGCACATTGTTATTAACCTGGTGTGAACTATATTCTCCTGTGACCCAGCCAATTCAATTTTGTCCACTGTTGTGGACATTTCTTTTTGGTCTTTATTTTTTCATTTATACCAGCTATCCTACTAAGACCTACTGTACTCGGAAGAGAAATTCCTGGCATTTCTAATATGTTTGGGTGTGCTGCATTATTGTTGCTCTCTTGCTGAGACAGCTGACTTAAAAGTGGACACAAAAGTGGACACACGCATTATCGACACCTTAAAGAGTTAAGTATAACTGCACCCACCGGAACCCAAGGTGTTATCTGTCAAGTTGTGGCTCTTAGCACAGGCGGCCCAACAAATTATTAGCCCTGCTTTTCTGTCGCATGCAATTTTCTCGGGTAGTGTGAACAGGAATTTAAGCACCTCTAAAAAGGGACTTATTTAAATGTTCATTTTTTAGCATCGTCTCATGTTTTATACCTGAAAGAGCTTCCAAAGCGATGTCGAGGAAGTAATAGAGCAAGGCCACATAATCACCTGCCATCAGATTAGCTTGGGAGCTGCCACGAGGTGCTAAATACATGAGCCAAAAGCCCCAGCTGGTCATTGCCGCCATTTGGACGAGGCACTGATCAGGACCCCTCACCATCCAAGAGCATGTCAGGCAGGCCTCCATCATTGTTGCCTCATCTCTACTTCATCAAGCACACTGTTTACGATGTTTACTCATCCCGTCTAGAGACAAATTTATTGAATTAGTATTGAATTAGTTAGATTCCCATGCTAACATACCACAATCCACATTTAGCTTCTCTCATCTATTTATATCATAACATACTGTATTTTATTAATGTTAGTAGTGACGAATTGAGCTGCTGACAGGTATTAACGGCCAAAATTTGAGCGAGACATCATGAGGCGATCTTGTGTGAAATTTAAGCGAAACCGACATCTTATTTGTATGTCGTTTTTGACTTTGAATAAATTGGAAAAAACAAATAACAGCTTGATCATGCATGTGCAGACATGTCAGCCAGAGTTCAAGCCATTGTCCTGATGACACTGCATTAGTTTGAAACCATCAGAGGGACAAAAACATTATCCTTATTGATCCATGCCTAATTCCAGAAGTGTTTCTCCTACACTGTAGCAAGGAATTTCTAAAGGAAATTGATTGGCCAATGGCCACCATATGAATATGCATGGCAAAAGCTGAAGTACCACAGCGAGAAAGGCATATGTACATCGATCTCAGGTCAAGCATGAAAGATGGTGATTCTAACACCTCGCAATCCCGATAATCTGCATGTTTATTGGTGCAGAAAGACTCCGAGAAGATGATGGTGTCCTGCTGTTGAGCTTCTCAGCATGGCAGACGCACAGATCAGAAGAGGAGGACACAGGTGGAGACCTACAACAGTGTCATCAATGCTCAAATGAAAGGGAAGGATCACAAGTTGGATTGCTCTGAGGTGGCAAATGCCAGCCAAAAGCCTTTTGCTCTTTTTGATTCTGGTTGTCCTTTACAAAATAGTACCAGAGGCCATTGTGCAGATGGGGAAGAGGGCTAATATTGGACAAACAGGCCAGACGAATAGAGGAAGAATGTACTTAGCCACCTGCGGACCTACTGGAGAAGCAATGCTTGAGTCCTTTGAGATTCTGTTGTATGAAGAATACCAGTGAAAATACAACATATGAATATACAATATTCTGTTTTATAATTTTTTCTGGATTGTACACCAAAATAACCGATAAAGCTGACACAACTTGAATGCATTTAAAAGTTCGCTTTAAGCAGGAAAACACCCTGGGTTCTGCTTTTAGTCAGTGTCAACTGACATGGCTACGTTAGCGTGTTGGCTGGTGTTGCTATATTACGTACGTGTTTCCAAAAAGTGAATATGACAGCTTGGTAAAACGCTCCAGACAGCATAATGGTGTAGAAAAAGTGCACCGCATTTACTGTTCTAAACAAATTGGATTTTTCATTTGTTGGACTAAGGTACTTGGATTCATATGAATTTGATGTTTACATGGTAAGTGGATAGTGATTGCTTATTTTGTCAGGCCTCAATGAAAATGCAAACTTATTTTTCTGATATTCTTCTCTCAACTTCATTTTGGTGTTAATCAGTAAATGTTCTCAAAATTTTCGGGTTTCTTCACACTTTATAAAAACATACTTATTAGTACAACTGAAACATCTAAATTGTTCGTGGGTGTAAATATCAGTACGAATGTTTGTTTCTGTGCTCTGGGACCGGCTGGAGAAAACAAACACACTCATACACACTTTCTGGTCATTTTTGTCCTCTGCATCATTCTGTTTTGGTAAACAAGCATTCGGACATATCATTAATATATTTATGTATTTAGATTGTGTTTGTCATGTTGCTCAAGAGAAATACTGTTTATTCTAAAGCAGATACCGCTGTGCTGGCCTGTCATTCTCTCAATGATAAATTCATCTGGAAATTACATATATGCTGTTATTGTATTGTGATTATGACTTGACTGTTCAATTACTTTAACAATCCCATCAAAGCATCAAACCACTGATCATATATTAACATGAACTCACTACCTGCAATTACTAGGTGCACAGTGTTACGGGATCAGCCTATGCCCCATGTTTGCAGTGATCAGTATTAATCTTATTAATTACAGAATAATTTTGCAAGTCAAGGGTTATGCAAATCTTTTACTAACTGATCACTATGTAACATGTCACGTGTCATAATAAGAGAAGGGCAGCCGTGCCACAGGGAGTGGTGACACGCAGCGAAGTAGTTGGCTGCAGAAAAGTAACACGGCGTTACTGTTTATGCCGTTTTCAAACCTTCCCCCGAGAATGTACTTTCTCCAGCTGAGAAATGTCTTCTCACTTCGGTAATACCGGCTGAGCTGTGATTGCATTCTGATATTCTGCAGTTCATTAACCTATAGCTCAAAAGTCTCCCGGGATCTTTCCTAATAAGGAGGACATTGTAGCCTGTCCCCTCTGCCCCAATAACTAAAGAGTAAAGATAATTAGACCCTGGTTAACAAGAGTAGATTCAAATTCTCATCCTTGGTGTACCTCGAAAATAATTTGCTCCCAGTGGGCCTAACATTCTTGGGAATCATCACCATGGATATCCGGGCCCATTCAAATACTCTTCTTCTGCTCATATTGGTTGACATTTCCAAAGGAAGGCAGGTGTAATCCTTTGGTTATTGCATGTCAATATGCGAAACGCCAATGGAGTCCTTCATTTAGCGTACTGTATGAGTGGCACCAGAGAAAGTTGGCCTTTATAACATGCACACTGGGTATCACAATGGTAAAGCATAACGGATTAGCTTGGGTTTTCTGATCGAATTTGAACAAGGCACTCAGTTCCTGAGTATACCTGCGTTTTTATGCAACTTAGGTGTTACGATGGGAATACATTACAGGGTGAATGCCCACCCAGCTGCTCACTCTGACACCCAGCACACACTGGAGATCAGTGGTATCAAACCCAAAGCACGGGGGGCAGATCCGACCAGAGCTTATTTTATGTGGCCTGCGAAATATTGATTTGTTTTCAAGTTTCTGGATAAAGGCACAAACTTGCAAGTTGCCTTCAACTTTTTAACAATTTGGTTTGCTGTAAAGCACATGTGTCAAACTCAAGGCCGGGGGGCCAAATGTGGCCTGCAAAATGCTAATTATTATTTCAAGGTTTTAACTCAAACATTAAATTTGTGAGTTGGCTTCAACTTTAAAAAGGATTTGGGTGAAACAACAACCTTTTTTTTTGTTCCCCTATCTCTCTTTTGAACAGTTTTTTACCTGCCTCTGATTTTAAAACTACGTAAGTGTGTGACCAACTTTATTTATTTCCTTATATTTTCCGTCACATTCATTCCTGTCCTCTGACAGAAACTATAACTACAATGTGGCCCAGGATAAGAATGAGTTTGACACCCCTCCTAGATAAATGGAACATGCTGGTGAGCTTGCTTGAGGTTTTCAAACTACATAAAAAGCTCATTATAGAGCATTTGTATAAAGGTATAGAAATATTTCGAAACGGAAATTCGGAACATAACTGTACACATAAACTGCTGACTTCATGACTGCGAGTAATCGACTTTGCTGCCACCCATATATAATGGCAAGAGAATAGGTTTTTGGAAATTAGTCAACCATGTAAATGCAGTACAAATTTGGTAGTCTGATGCATATTTTCTGACCTTTTTGTGTCTGGCCATGATAGTCATGCTGATAGTCAAATTGTCCTCAGAAGATGGATGTTTTTTGTCCTCAAATAATTGCACACCACTCAGCCATTTTCTGAGTCACATAACCACCCAGGTTAAGATGTAAATTTTCACCTTGCTTACACACCTGCAAGAGTTTTTTAAAAAGCCCATAACAATGCGACATAAATACCAAGCAATTTTCAAGACGGCTTTAACAATGCAGAAATGACCAATAATTTCCCCTCTTTTGACTGCTTTACAATTTGCGCAATCATGTACGTGGCTCAAACCCAATGCATTTGATACTGGGAGAAGTGAGTAGGTGGCACCACGCCACTGATATTCGCAATGACTGCAACCAAGATGTTCACATAAATATGCAGCTGTTGAATGGGTGGAGGACGTCAAAGTGAAAAGTTGCCACAGCTGGTGCCAAGATACACAGCGTTCAGGCAGAAAAAAAAGACACAGGTACACATACATACGAAACTGCCGCAAGGTCCTGGCACATGCTGAAGTGGACTTGGCGACCAGGCTTGTGAACAGATGTTAATCCGGGACAGATAATTACATCAGTGAGTGAGCAGACATTTTTCCACTTAATTTCCGGCTTTTAAAAAGTCTGTCCCCAGGGGCACTCTGAGGGAGGGATGCCAATGGACCTACTCGCTGGAACGTGAGCCCAAAGCACCCTAGTGAGAGTCCCGATCGCTGGGCGTCAGCGTGACCTCATCCACTTTGGGAGGCCTGTCAGTGTGTCAGTGTCAGCTTCACAAATTAGCGCGTGGAGAAGGAGGGAGGCCAGCCTCGAGATGATTTCATTTCCTGAGATAAATGATGAATGCTTTTATTGTTTCCGTTGACTGTCTTTTAAAGGCTTTTATACAAATATAAAACAAACATACTTTTTATAGAGGATTTTAATGGTACAAGTCAAAAGCAGAAGCTTCACTAAACCAGTTTGCTAACATTTAAAAAGCCTGTATCTTGGAAATTCAACTTTTGGGAGATTTTAGCCATGTTACAATGTTAATGTCTCACCCTAAACACCCCCAAATTGGTATTTTCCTTTATTGATGCATTTCTAAGAATTCCTTGCTTATTTTGTGCTCTCAGCACCGACTGCGAACACATATAAAAATGGCTTGCGAGACGCACTATAATAGTCCCTTGCACCGCCTCTACACCACCCGCGTACTGCCCGTACAAGAGTAAATACACACCCACCTTATCTGAGGGCACCATGTTTTTTACTTTCAATTCAAGGGTTGGGTAGTTGACATTTTGCCCCATCGGTCAAGTGAACAGCAACTTTTTATCCTTAGTTACCAAGTTTTATTGTAGAAAATGTTGAAGTGGCGAAAATGCGTGACTGGATACATACGCCCGACAATCAACATTGTACTACATCATTCACTGGAACTGTTAATTATGAGTAGCGGTTTCCCGAGGAGACCGATTTGATAGGAGGAATGGGTGTTACTGTGTGTGGTTTCTTGACACGTCTTTTGCTTTGTTGGCTCTCCAGCTCATTTTAATATCCTTAAAATGCCTGTTTTAGGCTTCTTTATTCACTCCGCCTCTGACTCCCACTACTGATCTCCACAATGTTAGCTTTTTTGTTGTTATTGTTTTGTCTTAAGAGGGGTGGCTTCAGTCAACGACACATTTCACTTCCATAGACACGCTGGTACGAAAAGAACTCATAATTAATAAGAAACGAAATGACCAGTATGCCAAATGTAATTTATATACATATATTGAACAGTTACGCCCCGAAAATAATCACACAGTTTACAATTACATCATACAGAAGGTTTTACTTGAGATTCCACAACCTAGACCTGCGCTGGAATGCAGTCAAGCTAAGAGAAAGCTTCTCTCGCGCCCGGACTGCAATAAATCTCCCAGTAAATTAAGTTAGCATGTACTGCTACATTGCTTAATGAGCTGCGCTAGTAAACAATATCCAGGCACTCTCGCCGATTGATTGGCGACAGTTTTACGGCTTTCGCAAGGGCCCCGAAAGGACACCGGGTCTTCTTCTGGAAGAATATTTCATCGCATAGAGCTTGCAGACAAATGTGTGCGTTTGCTTTTCTGCAATACTAAACAAGGCCGCAGGGACACAGGGTGACTTTCGAGCCGTTATGACTGTTTATGTGGGTGGTTGATTACAGGGCGAGCTTGTGTGCACATATCTGTATAGCTGTAGGTAGGCAGGTGTCGAGGAAGGGCACAGAACTGCATTAACGAAATTTACCGTCCATAAGACATTGGATAATTCATTGTGTGGAACCATGCAATAAATAAAAAGCTGTGATCACAGGTAAACAGTTTATAGCAAGTGAGACACACACTTGAAAAGCCCTTCCAAACATCATCTAGCCATACTAATGTATACTTTAGAAATACTAACTTTATTTGACAGAAGTCTCAAACAAAATGTTGCATTTCTTTTGTCTGCCACAATTTAATTTTTGTTAAAGGAATATCCTTTGCATTTATCCAACGTACTTTTTTGTCGTTTAGATGACAGCTCTTTCATAATAGTGTAAAAATATGAATTAGAACCATAACATGAGTTATGATTAAATGTGTCAGCCTCGTTGGCCTCCATAGGAAATGAAGTGTGCAGTATTGAGAGATGTTGAATTTCAAAAAAGCCTTCTCCAATTGATCCAGGCAGGGGAAAACTTGGTTTAATATTGTCCTTGGTGCCTCTATTGAGTTATTTACTGTATCTGGTGCTAGGTCAAATGGTGATTCCTTTGGGAAGATGTTGAGCCAACAGATAACCGATTATTCCCACTTAAACGCTGCAGCTGCTTTTTAAAATGGCTGAGCAGGCTATCAGGTGCTATTAATAGTTACTGGTAGTTATCTTTGCCCCCTTCTATACACAGTAGAATTCTATATATTTTCTGTCTAATAATTATACAATCAAATCCATATTCTAATGGTGAAGAGGGAGGTAATTCATGAAAGCTCACAGCAAACACTAGATTTTAACCAATTGCTCACTAACTTATTTCATTAAGCCCAGCTGTGGAACCTTTGATGAGTGTCAGTGAAGGTTGTTTGTCAGGTTTCATTCAAGATCTTACTACATTCTCAGATAGTCTTAATTGTTCTGAAATAGTCTTTTTCATCCTAATTTTGAACCGGTTTTTGCAACATAATCGACAAATAAATGTTCCAGAACTTCTTAGAAACAATTACAACCTTGAACAAGTCCCTTAAATAAAATGTTCACATCTCATTAGGATACAGGCTTAAGGTTGTTGCCAGTTTGCTCAAAAGACAAAGTGGGGACAATGTATCATTCACTTTTCATCTGTTTAACCTTATTCTCAACATTGTTTCAGTTATATACACTTTCCAGTCAAGTAGGAATAGGAAGGGAAAAAATTAAGGAATAGGAAGAAAAAAAATCAAAAACAGGGTGCTGATCCACCCTAACTTCATTTGTGATGGCATCTGTGACATCGTATTGTTTCTGCCTCATCTGTTGCAAAAGGTCATCACAAATGACAGTACTCATTCATACAAAAGGTAAGCAAAAAAGGACATGTTTTGGAAAAGAGTCAATAAGTTGAGTCATGTTCCACCTAATTTGTTCTTAGTTCGGAAAGAAAAATGTATGGTTCCTGACATGGCATTCAATGAGATTTGCAGATACATGCAGAAAGCCTGTTACCTCTTACTTGTAACCCTTATTTTAGAACAGCTGTGCTAAAAAAAAAAAGAAAAAAACAGGAACTCTATGTTCTGATTCAAAAGCAGACACACTGGAGATAATTGTGTTTCACTGCTTGTTTTTCTAACCCATTTCAACATTCCAAACTGAAAAAAATATGCTCTCAAAAAAACAGCGGATTATTCAGGATTCCCTTCAGTAATTTCCAGTGCTAATGTTGACTGTACAAACCCAGTCCTGATCTCAGGTACAGTATGCGACAATTACCGATTGAGATCCCAAACGTGTAGGCGGTAGATGAGTCTCTGCAATTCAGTTCATATCCCCATGCTTGGCTGCTAGGGTCTCATTGGGAATGTTGATATGCTCCACATGTTTGATCACTCATGGGGGAGCAGAGATGATAAGAGCCTGGAGCTGGCTCATTTTACTATGCTCTGTACGTATATGTATGAGGAAATAAGGCAGAGAGGAGCAACTAGAAAGTACATGCAGCGAAACACTGATATGGAAGAATGGGCAGTGTAAGCTCCAGGTAACAACAGAAAATTCTGGCTTCTACTTATGTTCTCCACATCGTCTCTCAGCAGCAATATCACTCAATTACAGCCAAGTCAATACACCCGCTAGTCTCCAGCGAAATGTAAGGAAGAATTAAAAATGTGTAATATCAGAGGAATTGCATACCCGAGTGCAATGACCTGGATCTGTTCTGGGTTCTCACATCTGGAAGCTGTGTTCTGGATGAGTAGTCGGGAGAAAAGCCAATTTCACAAAAATTGCTTACACTGTCAGGAGAAGCTGTGCAGCGACTCAGTAAGCGGCTTGCGCCGTTACAAAAAAAATATGCCGTTGCCACATGTATGACACCTGATATATGAATGTTTTTTCTTCATCTAAAAGCCTTGGGAGACCTTGCACACAGGAAAACTATTTCATGAATCATCTCAGAGTCCAGTGATGCTACTGATCGGATAAAAGATCAAAGAAGGAGATGTTTTTTCATGACCCCAGGGAAAAAGCTTTGTTTTTGTTGTTGAAGTGCAATGGCACATCTGAGGCACAAGTTTGCGTAAGATATAAACTTTTTAATTTTTTTAAAGTTTCAGGTTAAAATGTTTGAAATATCAGCGCTCCATTTATTAATTTATTTTAAGCATCAAGCGGTTCAGATGTTAAAAATCTTTTCAACTTAAATAGGGTGTGATATCACAATATTTTTGCATGGTAAATTTGAGATGCTTAGGCTGAAGCCTCTTTCACTTGTTTTTGTTGCTTTTACACAATTTGCTTTACACTTCGGCAGATAAAATGTATGTTTTTGTCTGGCTGCCTTAAATAGTTCCACTCATTGATCCTCATGAACCCCTTTTTTCTATTTGAACACTTCATGAGTTCCTTCTATACTGTATTTGAGAAATGATTGAGATTTGCTCCACAATCAGTTTAGTAGCATTTTTTTGGGGGGGGCAGATTAGACTTGCTTGTCATGGTTACAGCGGTTATGCGCTAAATGTTGAGTTGCTTCCATTTCCTAAATTCATTCTTCAACTCTTGACCAAATAAACAGACATCTTAAGCCGCAAAGCCTCTTAAAAACTATGTGACACGGTGGAAACACTCAAAGCCTCCGTTGTAAAAGTCTCATCCCATCAAGCCCAAGTCATTCCTCCGACACAGTTGAAATAGAAGGAGTCTGCATGTGAAATTACATTTTGGAATCCAAGCTACTGCAGAAACAGACCAACTCATACGTCATACTACATGTTTATCTTGTATTCCTTTGGGAAGGAACAAGGACTGAGGGTACAGTATTTACATGGCAACTAATTACCGATATGAAAAGGTCATTTTATTTTTGAGAGGATAATGAAGCAGCATTATTTTGCATCAGAAGAGTGCCTGTACCTCGATAAGTACTGCAGCTCTCGAGGAAACAATTGCCGCTTCGAAATAGGTACTCCACGTGGGGAAAGTAGTAGTTCCAAGGCATGATGCTCTGATTTTACAGTGCCCCTGATTGTGGCTCCATTTACATGGAGATATATATATATATATATATATATATATATATATATATATATATATATATATATATATATATATATATATATATATATATATATACACAGCAAAAATATTGATCATTGTTTTCCGATGTAAAGCAAACTAACACGGATGATAAATTATTTGGACAAGCTAAACTTAAATTGCTGTTATACCTCAATTGGGATATATTTCAAAACATATACAGTACAGTACCAGTCTTTTTTTTCTTTTAATTGTAATGATTTCATACTCATTGGAAGGTCAAGAATCCAAGCATTTACTTGTTGATAATGCACATCTGTGAAATTCATTCCAGGTCATCCACGTCATAAAAAAAAAACTGAGGAAATTCCAAAGTGTGAAAAGCCGTGCTAGTTTGAAAAGTTATAAAACACTGTGTTAGTCAATATTTTTCTGTTTACCAAATACTTCCAACAATATTTTTTCACCATAAATTAGTGCTCTTCTAAACATTTTTTTAACTGTAATTAAAACAACAAACCTGGAAGTGCTTTAGAACTTGTACTGTATTCATGTCTAGTTATTCATTTCTCTTACAAAGCATCTATAGCACCTGACTAGGACATCATGTAAATCACAGCAGGGACTTGATTCACACAAGAGGCCTATCATATCAATGTAATGCAAATCAAGTGTTATTGCCTGTGTTACACACACTTTCCTGCACAGCCGTGTCTTTGTGCTTTGTGTCCTCACGCGATAGTAAAACCTGCGCTGTCATCACGAAACAACACAACCGAGTGAAAGGTAAGTGAAAGGGACTTGTCAATCGCGTGAACAATACCTATCATTCTCTCTGTAATTATGGGTTTCATTATACTAGCCTGTCGCTTGCTCTCACTATCAGTTCTGTGTACGCACGTGGAGTGAGAGAAACTGTATGTAAATATTTCAACATGGCTGCTCACCTGAATTGAGTAGAGGGATTGCTTGTTGGAAACAATCAGCGAGCATACTGTCAAAAGTGAGAAAGTGTTTGTGTTAGTTTTAGCCGTCCAATGAGCATTATATCAAATTAATCTGACAATGAAGGCCATCGAGGCAACGTATCAACTATCCTGGGTGCGGATAGTATATATATATAGCAGGATAGTATGTAAGATTTAGACCGTTTTTCATTACAGACAGCAGGAGGTGCTAGAGGTGCTGCATTTACCATTGCCCGTAGCTATAACAAACATGGCCGCCACCGGAGAAGTTCCACCTTCCATGCAATATGATAACTAGACCTATGATTATATTTAGAACATACTGTTGGTCATTAAGAACACATTCATTTGCCAGATTTTGAAGTTTACAATTATTTAATTTGTTCCTTTTTAATGAAAAACGGTCTAAATCTTACACACTGTCTCTTTAAAATAAGAGGGTTTGCATCTCTATTAGCGGTGTAAATTTGGGAATTTATACCTCAGGCATTCACTTAAATGAAAATAAGGTGCCCACTAATGATCCCAAATTGTTTTTTGAACAATAGTTCGTTTGAGTTCAAGGGTGCCAGGCTTCGTTATCATCCGTTTTCATCCGTGATTCCTATGGAGCTATTGCCAAGGTGCACGTAATTCATGAATCACGCCATTAACGAGAAATGTTAGCCAGCTTGAAAAAAAATACACCAAATAATACATGGATGTCAATGCAATAGCATTATCAAGCTTTATTTTGAATTTTTTCCTCCGCGCACTGGTTGATACGTCCGGGTCCCCAGCTGCCATGAGGGCATTGTACGCCACGGTCAAATGCAGTAAGACATTTCAAACTAATGCAGAATGGAAGGTAACATATGCATTAATAAGAAAAAATAATGTAATCATAATGATAATCATATAATAATCAATAATAATAATTTAAAAAAAGAACAAAAAAGCTGCCTCCAGTCCCTGGGATTGACCTGCCCAAAAAAGAACACTTCACAAAAATGAGAAAAATTATGATCTACATGATCAAATTAAATTATTCATTTGCTGGACAATGACAAGTTTTTCTGCAAAAGACTGATACGAATAGTTTCATGATTCTATTGTTTATACCAGTTGCGGATTTATTATAGTGTAAATCTGTTGAATAGCACAGAAAAACAATAGTGGAAGAAAGACCAAAGAGACTACTACAAAGATGTCCCTTAAAAAGGGAAAACATAGTAGCTTGTAGTTTGAATTTGAATATATATCCTATGAGATCAGCCCTCTAACTTTTCTCACACGCTCGTGGAGTGCATTCTTTTGTAGCGGGGTCATCATTTAACTTGAGTTGCGTTGAAAGTTGTGTTCAATGATGCTCCCTTTTTTTTTAACTTGGCATTTCATGTTTTTTGTTGAATGCTAGCCATGTAACATTGATTCTTTTTGACAGCTGACAAAGGAGCCTAACCTTTTTTATAACCCTGCCAAACCGCAAAATGTATGAAACACTCAAGTCTTTTTTTTTTCTTTTTTTTTTTTTTAAAACCACAGTGTGTGCACAGCACGGCATTGATGGGAGCCATTCAAAGAGAATCAACGGCTGTGAATGACCGCCTGAGATTATTCACCATTGAGGTCTTTCACACGTTTTATGGATCGGAGACTAATTAATGAAAAATAGAAGCCATTGTCTGCCATCAGATCCATTGCTTAATTCACCAGGGTACCAATCACCCCTTCACTGGAGCTGAACAGTTTAATCATCATACCTCCAGAGCACAAGGCCAGTCCCCTAGTCGATTATTGCAATTCAATTTAGCGTATTAATTATAGCCATTGCCGTAGGCTATGTTCTTCATCTTGACTCGAGGTGAACCATGTTTTCCAGTCCCAATATGTTTGCTCGTCTCTGGCCTCATTGTGTGTTTTACAGTGTGCTCATTTATATCACCCTGCTGCACATGGTCATTGTTAGGCATTGTACATCCCCCTCACAGTTAGTTACTCTGTTCAAGATGCTGAGGATCTATTAGGATCGATACCGCTTCACGTTAGGGTGGGCTCAGAAGTGATTCTTTGGTGTATGTGGCGACAGCATTGGAAAAATGACCTTCTGGCTGAGGGAGTAAAAAATCAACATGTTTTCAAATGCATCACTTGGAATTGATTCAGATATTCAAACAATGAGGAATTTTTTAATATTTTCATAATATCAAGGTATCTGCTCCGTATAAAATGATAAAGCCGCATCCGGTTACATTCGTCTAGCTCTATATCCTGATATTACCGGTCATATATATGTTTTTGCTTGAATAATACGAGTTTATCATGTTTCTTCTAATATTTCATAGGCTACCTGAGACCAAGGTCCAGAGTTGAAAAAGATTGTAGTCACCTCTCCGGTTGGGGATGAGGCTCTACCCCAAGAAGAGGAGTTTAATTATCTTGCGGGCTTGTTCACGAGAGAAGACAGGATGGAGTGGGGATCGGTACAGCGGACTCCACCGGTCTTTTGTGGTGACAAAGGGGCGGAACCCAAAGGCTCTCGATTTACCAGTGACTACATACATTCCTGCCTTCATCTATGGTCACAGAGGTAGAGAATCCTAGTTGAGCTGAGTCAGCCAGGAAGGGCTCAAAGCAAGTCGCGACTCGTCCACGTTTGGAGGAGTCAGTCCAGTTGGCTTGGGCATCAGGTCAGGATGGCTCTTGGAGGCCTCCCTGGTGAAGTTTTCAGGCCTGTCCCGCCAGGAGGAGGCCCCAGGATGACCTGGACACACCGGAGGGACTATGTCTCTCTGCCGGCCTGGTTCCGCACCCAGAGGAGCTGGACCAAGTGGCGAGGAAAAGGGAAGTTTGGGCTTCCCTGCAAGAGCTATTGAGCTCGTAACCCGATCTTGAATGGGCGGTAGAAAATAAATGGATGGATATTAGGCAAGAAAAGGCGCTTTTGACCTTATTTGGCTTATTCCAGCCATTTACAGGGCATTTAAAAGTGTCATTGACTGTATGTGAACAAATTAATTGGGACTCAGAGGTCCAAAGTTTTGAGAGCATCACCGTGTCAGCCATGACCTAGTATATTTGCCGTCACATCCTCTTTTTTTATGATTTAATCCAAAAAGCGCTTTGTGCTGTTCTTGCCCTTTAATACTTGATGGCCTGTTTTGTACACGCAGCACTAAAATCAACACGCCGGAAGGAAAATTCGAGCTTTGCAGTTTGCGCTACAGCAGCGCCCGCCATCCAAGTGAGCGCTCCTGCTGTGACAACCCCCGCCCTTCCACCCACACGATACCCCTGCCCCGCGTGACCGGTCGGCCGTCCCCGGGCTCTTCACATTCCTGCCCGGGCTGCTGTCAAATCCCCGAGAAGAGGCAGATGGGCTTGGATTTTTATGTACTAATCAGGCAGGAATTTGCTCCCTCACAGACACGTCACCTCTGACCCGAGTGTCTGCTCACATTCATTATTCATCTCTACTGAGGTGAGTAGCTGGAGAGGGTTGGGAGGGAAAAGAAAGGGAGGGGTGGACCAAGGTGGGGCAGCGAGTGTCTGTGTCCTTCTTTGGTCCAGCTGCCAGCTCACCATAGTAGCCCAGCAGCCCACAGCTGTCCATGCCGAGTCCAAGGCTCTCCCATTAAGCATTAAGGTCAAACCATTGTTGTGATTTCTCACTCGCTGCTTACCTTGGTTGTTTAATGCAGTGATACCCAATCACTGAGCTGCATCACTTTATCAATAACTTTACCCTCAGCCTTATGCTCACAACATTGTGACCTTTTAATGACTAAAAGCTTTAAAAATACTCTGGGGTGGCCACAAAATGTAAATACAGAAATGTTTAAATAGACTTTAACTTTGCTGACATTTCATTTAGCCACATTTCCTTTAGCCCTGACTTACGTTTAGATTTTGGTCTGTTTTACTGCCGCTTCTCCTCTGTTTTAGTTTAGTCATGTGCCCAACCCAAAGAAGGCAGTTTAAGTTGAATATTTTTCTGTCAACAAACATTTATTTGTAATTGTTTATTTTTGCGAACTCTTCTGACATTTAATATTGATTATTTTTGCAGAAAAATATTTTTTAATAAGTTATTTATTTTTGATAACAGATTTCTTCTGTGATCCAAAAGACAACACTTTAGGTTGATTGTTTTTTTTTTTTGGACCAATACAAATGAAGGTTGAAAGGCTCCAAACTTTAATAAATCAGACACTGATGGCATGTTTTAAGTCGTTTTTTTTTTAAACCCAAAAATGCTTTGCACTGGTTAAGGGGCGCTTTGCTGAAAGGGGTACATCACTGAAATAAGGTTGGGAACCACTGGTTTAGAGATCTAACTGTCCAAAACATCATATTTTCAGCCTCTCAACAGTTAAAATGAACAGATTTTGTTTCATGAAACTGAGTGATTATCATTGCATTTAATCAAAATCAAAACTAGTCTTTTTAGTCTTCTTTCCTAAAAAAAAAAATGTTAGTGCATTTTCTGTGTGAAAGAAAATATCATATTTCTCAAAGAAGTAATTTAAAGTAAATCTATTTTTAAGTACAATTTATCAATTAACTGCCAGATTCATTAAACTTATAATTAGTTGCAGCCCTACAGCAATCAAATCAGCCTTCATGTTAAAGTTGTTATGGTTGTATGGCCTCATTTTACCTCAGCAAAAGGCTTCCACAACTGCCTGATACTAGAATCACACATAAGAATTGTAGTTATTTTGGTGGTTTATTTGCGATCCATGAATCAGATTGCTTTCTCTACAGGAAGCGGATGTAAACATTGAAACACATAAGAGCAAGGACGACCAAAGTATCATGCTAAATCCTTCCAACAAAATTCATTTGTTTCACATTCAAAGCCACCTGTAATTTCCAGCGTATTTTCTCGAAAGTCACGCTCAAGATGGAAACAAAAGACTGCATATAGCTTGCAGTCAGTTGCTAAGATACAATATAATTGGGGGAAAAATGTGATCACACTTAAAGGCTAATCCCTTATTATATTCATGTTAGCGAGCTAATCAACTTAGATTCAGCCATCAAACTTCCTCCGATCATTAGGAAGCAATTTTCATTGTGCTGAAGAGTCCATTAGTTGCTTGAGAAACATTAGACTCCAAATTGATGTGCTGAAATTGCACTGAACTGAATTCCGAACGACTCGCCAAGAAAATGGCATGCAAATGCATCCCGGAGATCTGAAAGCCCATCGTCATTTGCAGTAAGCGCTAACATCTTTGCATTACCATCAACTTTGTGGATGCTTCGCCTGCACCTTCCATTGTCTTTATGGCAGCTTGGGGCCTACTTACTCTAATCTTCATAGATGGAAATAGTGACACCTGCGCTTCGGTTAGCGTCGCGCAATGTGACTTTCAGCCACATTCCGCAAGGTGGGCAAAACAGTGGGAAGCAAGCCATTACAGCCCTGCCGCGCTCCATTTGAGTGCCGCGCGCCACGCAGGAAAACATGATCTTTCCGAGTGGCCGGGGAATTCGGCGCAGCGGGAATCGCAGGGGAGGACTTGCCTCATAAATTACAACTAATTACAGCTTCTATTGAGCTGCTCGGGCCCACAATTCCACTGAAGGCACAAGAGAGACATACTTAAAAATCACTATCCATAGGCTGCATTGAGAGTTTCAACAGCTTTTAAATAAGCATCTCATCGAGGCTGCGGTTGTGTCTGGAATGCGTTTGGATATATATGGGTTGGAGCTAAATTATATGTTGCGAATCCATTAATCAGTATCCAATCAATTTTCCTATTCATAATGCAATGTAACTTCATAAGGCAAGGAATCAAGTCTTCTTTATTGATAAATTCGCACATCAAAACAACATGACAAAAGCACTGAAATCAACAAGCTTGTGTTCAGTTGAACATTTTTGCTATGAAAAACAGCAATGAACTGAAACTTTGGCCACTTTGCCGCTTTGTATACTAAATACACTTCCAAAGCCTATTTTCATCTCATCTTTGTTTGCTTGGATAGTCAACGTTTGTGTAACACGTGAGTATTTTAATTAGAGAAAAAATATGTCATACTCCCCTTATTCGACTGTTGCCAGGTAAATTAGGCAGCGGGTAAGAGCAAATCTTTAGGTGAATTAACTAATCAATAAATGGTTAATAGGTAGTAGATGACAAAAAATAAGGGGAAAAGCTCGAAAAAAACGGCACAAGTTTGGAATGTCCTATTGCACCTCAGGTCTCATCACAAGATGTCAGTACTACCCAGTATAAATATATATTGTAATTTGTGGAAATACTGGCAGAAGGTGCGAGAGAGCAATATAACAAGAAAAGTCCCGGTACGTTATAGACTAAAATTAGCAGGTATGCCTTTCTGTTGCTTGTCGGACTACTTAAAGCACTGCCTAAGTGATTAGAATAAATGTTGCTTTCATCAATAAATGTAAATAATACCATAATATTAATTTGATTTTTTTTTGCCACTAAAGAATTTGATTTCAAATGCAATATTTGTGGACTATTTTTCCAGCTCATTTGCGTAGTATTTAGGAGTCCTTCCATAATAATCGATACTGAATCAATTAAAAAAAAAATCAAAATCGAATTGAACTCTTGATGTGATTTAAAATCAAATCTATTTCCAAAATATTTTTTCTTACCCACTTCAAATTGCAATAGATACAAATGTCATCATAATTTAAGTTGATAGGATGCACTTCACATTTAATTGTCACTACGTACTGAAAATAGTTAAAATTTGAAGCTAACCAGTGAGATGCTAACTATCTAATCAATGTATCAAGTTGTAGACTTAACAAAAACAGGTAATGCTTCAATGCAAAATTTCAACAAAGCCTGTCAAAAAAAAAAAAAAGGTCATATAAACATTTAACACAAAAAACTCAAAGTAAAGATGCATAAAACAGCCATTGGTTAGCGGCCAATGCTAGCAGTTGCCGCTTAGTCTGGACTGTGATTTGTCTGACAGATAGCATATGAAAATTGATGTACAACTTGTATATGGTTCTTTTCAGAGCCATTAAATTTCTGCTCTGGTTAACAAACATGAAATATGTTGAATAAAGAAAATACAGGAATCATTACATTATGTTACGACCTCAATATTGTTAGTTCTCATCTAGCACCAAACAGTAATGTATTGTGTAATGTGGAGAAATACGCATCCCCTCTACCAAGTAACTTTTTCTCCTCGGATACTGATGATGATGTCGCTGCACACCTGAAATGCAAATGGGATACATTTCTCCATCCGCTTTATGGAAGTAAAGCTGTTTTGGGGGGGATTTAGCTGTAAAATCTGACACATTTCATACAAGCTGTATTCAAAGCATGCAATCGTTAACTTTGCCTAAAAATCACTCAAAATAGAGGAGACGAGTCCTGTTTGGTGGATTCTTGCTGTACTGCTCATTTATTTAGAGATATCAACTCACAAGAATTTAATCAAGGACAGCTGAAGGTGATTATTAAATGGGTGCACGGGCTGCGGAAATGTCTGGATAAGGAATTCAGCAAATAAATACTAAGATCATTTTTGTACACAAGGCTGGAAAATGAATACAGCGATGCCATAAAAGTTGAACTTGAACTATGACCATGCGCATTAGCCTAAACTCTTATTTTGCAACTCACCTACCGTTTCCCCATTGAAGTGAATGAAACAGTGAAGATATGATTCAATCCATTCCAGCTCTCCCAAAACAACCAAAATTTCATATTGGGGTGGCAAGCTCGATGATTCGATTTTGGCATCAACCTTCCTGTTTGGGGTTTGCATGTTCTCCCTGTGCCCATGTAGGTTTTCTACAGGTATTCCAGTTTCCTCTCACATTCATATTCACATTTTTCACGCGAATGGTTGCTTGTCTCTGTGTGGCCTGCTATTGGCTGGAAACGAGTTCAGGGCGTCCACCGCCCACTGCCCAAAGCCAGCTGGGATAGGCACCAACATCCCTTGCGAGGATAAGCGGCTCAAGAAAATGGATGGATAATCTCCAAGACATAGACCTGGTTTTGTAGAAATGCATGACATTATGAATGGCTTGGTTTAAACACAAATGTAATTCTCATTTCTGTATGCTTGTTTTGGAAGTGTCAGTAAAGAGCTAGAAGTGAGCAGTGTCCTCTTTCTTGAAGAATTACTCATTATCTGCAGAATTGCTGCTTGCAGTGCACTTTGATGCCATCATGGGCAGCGCTTGAAACTCACAATTTTGCCTTCAACTCAAGAAGCAAAATCCACTAAGCAATTACTTTTATCTTGAAAAATCAAGTTTTTGGATTGTTTCAAACGAGCCAACACCGTAAACTGACCATCAGAGTGTCCGGCTGATTTCTGCTCTTTCAAAGGCGATCTCCAAGGAAACGTTCTTTACACTGTTACCATGGACACAAAGAAATTGCTCCAATTCTCCCAACTGCTGGCACCATTTTTTCAAATGAAGGAAATATAAAACTGCCATAATTGCCACCAGCAATCCCTACGATGGTGGTCATGTGACACCACTGTTTTTCCATGTCTTGAAGGCCATTTAATGTAGCGTGATAGCGTTGACTCGTCGCCAGATGCTGGCTGCTGCAGGGGACCGTGGATCTCAATCTTCTCAGCCGGGGTGGCAGACCGAGCACACATTAACACCTGGGAGACTGGTAAGCCAGAGCTTTGGCAAAGCCTCTTAGAGCAGGCCTGTGTCATCCATTTCCTGTGGCACAAGGGCGGTTCTACACCACGGCTTGGCTCCTGCATTACAGGGGGTTAGCTATAGCCTCAGAAGCACACCCTCTCTGCGGGAATCATCTCTATCTTTTCGTGTTCTTTTGGGAAAAGAAGGAAGTACAAAGCAATACAAGATGTCAGTGGTCAGGTGATGTAACATAATCAAGGTTAAGATGATTTTTTATTATTAAAACGGTATTGAAAGTTCTTAGTCTAATTAGGGCGGGGGAAAATGGCCTGAAAAAAATGCTTGTGCAATTTAGTAGTTAGCAACTATTGTATATACTACTCGTAAACCACCCATTCAGTCACTAGTGCAAAACCTTGATTTTACAATTTAGCTATTTTTTGTCAATTTTTAAAATGGAAAATTATTCAAATTAGTTAAATCTATTGCCCAGCACTGTTTACTGCTAATTGTCTTAACTTGACAAGGCAATTAAATGATTTTTTTGGCAGAACCCATTGGGTCAATTTTTATATAAAGTGAGAAATTCCAAGCGTTATGTCATTTTTTTTTTCCTGTTACGTGTTAATTTGGGGGTTTCTGTTCCTCTCTGTTTCGATTTCTTGGTCTATGTTCTTATTTTGTCTACCTCTTGTCTGTCTTGTCTGTCACCTTCTTCTGCCTTGTGTTCCTGTCCAGTTATTTCGTGTTTCCAAATTAGTATGTAGTGCGCTTAATTCCCAATTTGTTTCTAGTTCCTTGTCAGGTCATTGTCTTTCCTTCCTGGTTGTTTTTCGAGTGTCACTTGTACCTGGTCCTCGTTGTCTTTTGTAGTTCTATTTTATTTTTATTTTTTTACTTTCCAATACTATTAATTCTGCGATTAGCAGTATTAGTTTTTTTTTTTTTTTCATTTTTGATGAAAAGGTCAAATATTGAGCTTTTTACAAAGAAATTAAGTAATACGTCGGGCAATGGTTATTTGTCAGCCAACCGATTAATCATCCTGTCGATTTAATCAAGCCATTATACAACTTCAAACATCAGCCAAAAATAATCAGCCACATGACCACTATTTGCAGGTCCTTTAACTGTTCACTCTTATGTACACTAAAATTTTGCAGAAGTTGTATACAAGTAACAGTGGTGGCTTATTACATCACATATAATTAAATCCAGATCATAACCTTGCATCCTTAATCTAAGTTATGATAATTATTGATGAGGGCATCCTGCAAACAGCTTGTTTAAAAGAAAAAAAAATCATAAATTACAGTATACAAAATCAATTTAGCAAACGTGTTAAATATTAGCATTAGTAACCCAAATGCAAGGATGAATGCCAGGGTAATGTTGGGGTTTGACCATACAATGCATTCTCTGAGCCAAGAAGGAAAGTTCTTTCAACAATATACTGTTGACCTCTTGCGGGGAATAGGTCCCAGGCCGGACCGTGAATTGCGATACCCCGCATATAATAGATGCCTATTGAACTGCATTGGGACGAAACAAAAGCTATATTGTTCACTATATATTTTTAATTTAATCAGCTGATCAGTCAAGCATACCCAAGCTTAAAATGAATGTGGAATTCATAGCTGTTCAGTGTATATAAACATCTTAGCACAAGTGTTCAGTAAATCAAATTCCCCAAATTCGTAACCTCTCCAAAAAGTGTGCTTCCCTCTAAAAACGAAAAATAGCCCCTTGCGCTTTGTAATAAAAATCCAATCCAGTATTTTTCCTTAACAAATAAAAAAAAAGGATGAAAACAAAATTTAAGCCTGGCCTGCAGCATATGGCTTTGGTTAGCACTCAAGTGTCCACTTTCTGAAACATATGGCCTGTTTAAAGGCTATTGCTGGCAGTCTTGGCTGAGCGACACCGGGCCAATAACGTTGCTGAAGTGCTGACATCTCTCAGGATGTATAGGGATGCATTGACAACAGCAGAGTGGTCACACAGGGAAAGTGAGAAAACGTGTAAATTACGGGGGATATGGCAGAAACGTGTGTGTGGACACCCGGGCGAAAAAACAAAGATTTTCCTGTAAAATGGTGCCCAGGGGGGTTGAGGTTTCTGTGGGCTGCAGGTTATGCACATGCATGCTATAATTATAATCACAATCATTAAATGGAACCGCAGGGTCACGCGGCCAGGTAAGCGCTGTACTCCCACATGGATCCATGGGAGTGAATTCCTTGTCGATAATCCTTCAATACGAATAAACGAGCTCTCTGGGCACTATCCGCTTGGAGCCAGTGGGCCGTCTGTACTAATTAGCAAGGGATCTGTGCAGGAGGAATCGCTATTTCTTCTACACACTCAGCCCTATACACTGTACCTCCTCTCTGTACAAGGTAAAGTGTCGCCTCAACAATCTGCAACCAGATGAGTGAGCATTATCTGTATTTCCGTGCTAACTCTGCACTAGATAAACAAGCATGCTGTCGGTTCTAGCCATTTCTAGCAATTAATATTTTATTCAAACTCAATGTCATAACCATTTTTCATGTACATTAAATACCTTTAAAAGCATGTTTTCTTTCCAATTTTGTTGCTTGTGATGGTCACATGACCCAGAAAACAGGTGAGTCCTGATTGGTCATTGCCTTAGCCTAGTGCTTCTCAATTATTTTGGGGAGAAAATCGAATGACTGCGGGTGAAAGCCACAGAGAGTATAAAGTGCTGCAAAATGCGTGACGGCAAGATTCCATGGATATCCTTTCCGCGTGGGGCGTTAACGTGTCAAGCTTAAACCAAGCTTAAGACGTGAACGTCTCCTGGATAAGGTGGTTGAGTAGTTATCCTTCTACCTGTGGCGTATCAAGTAGGCATGAGTCAAGGAATGAAGGAAAATAACACTTTGAGAGCTGGCTTTCCATGATAGAGGCCCTTTAAATTGCATCAGCCACGTTTTAATTCTTCTGATTTGAAATGTTTTAACGCCTTAAGAATTAATGGGATCAATAGTTTATGCTGATATTTTGGACACTTTTCTCAACCTATCAATTGAAATGTCTTTTGGGGATGATGAAATCATTTTTCAGGATGACATTCGAGAAAAACACATATGGTCATGATCATGTCCTGCAAATAGTCTAGAACTCATTCCAATTGGAAATCTCGAAAAAAAATAAAAATAAAATATAGCTTAAAGAAAAACACATATGGTCATGGTCATGTCCTGCAAATATTCCAGATCTCAATAAAATTGGAAATCTATGGTAGGAGTTGAAATAAATGCTCCATGACAAGGCTCAAACCTGCAAAGCTGATCTGGAATAATCAGTCAGAGAACGTTGGAGCCAGATTGATGAAGAGTACTGTTTGCCACTCATTAAGTTCATGCCTCGAAGACATCCAGCTGTTATAAACGCCAGAGGCGTTGCAACAAACTACTCGTAGTGTGTTAAATTGTCTTTATTTGTTTTCATGATTCCATAATTTCTTCCCCAGAATTGAATGATTCCATGATATTTTTCCTTCTGCTAAAAACTGAACTATTGTAGACTATCATATCCTTTTTTCTTGTTTCTTGTTTTAGTGGTTCTTAAAGTCAGAAATTTGCCATTTGAAAAGACTTTAGATTTGTCCGTTGTTGTTTTTTTTTTTTTAAATCAAACAACAACAAATTCGGACAACTGTGTGGACATTCTCATAGACTGGTGATTCTTTCATTTTTGCCAAGGTTTTTAAAATATTCATTATAAAAATAACTAAGATTATTATAGGTTAGAGGACATCAACGTAGTTCCCTTCAGGCAGCAGGTAGCCCCCAAAGATCACATGAGTAGCTCGCAAGCCTGTTCTGCAAATGGCTTACGTGATAGATCATTGGTGATTTTCTATGAATTTTACAAACAGTTATACATGTATTACATTTTCATTACATATTACACATAATTTACATGTTTATTACATATTCAGGTGGTCCTTAAATATTGTGAAAAATCATGAACATGATCGGTGTCTTCCCATAAACTGGAAGACCTTCGTATTACTCAGAACCACAAAAGTAGCTCTCAATTTCAAAAAGGTTGGTGACCCATGTTATAGAAAAAATAAGACAGTTTCTGATTGCCATAATTGTCACAATCTAACGTTGAACTAAACACATGAACCAAAACCAAACAAATCAAAAACACAACAAAAACCCAGAAACAACTGAAGTACCCCAATACAAACCTACAACAAACATCAACAGATCATGGCAATAAGAACATCTTAAAAACAATTGTGACACTTTTAAGTGACACTGTGTGACACAATTTTCAAAGACGTACAAATAAATGTGTTCTTAACGACCAACAGCATGTTTTAAATATAATGGTAGGTATCGTTATCATTAAATTATATTACATTGTGGGTGGCACTCCTCCAGAGGCCGCCATGTCTGTTATAGCTATGGACAGCAGGAAGAGGAGTGTGTTTTGCTGCACATACCGTAATGCCCCACAGGCGCATGCGAAAAACTACACATACTCAATCAATGAGTTTATGATTATGAGAAGCCAAGTTTGAAATCTTGGAATTACAAAACTCGCTCTACCATCAATGCGAAAAATAAAGGCATGGTTAAAGCTTGAACGGTCACATGGCGTGGGCAGCTAAAAGTACGAAGAGTAATGATGGAGGGTTAAGTGCTTGACAAAAGAGGCGGCGGGCATGTGTGTTGACAGCACACGGCCTCCATTCCCGGCTTGTAATTATGATAGAATGGGCTTCGATTGATCGACTGAGCTCGCGAGACCTCTAAAGCGCCTCTTTGTCGTGAATGGGGTTTTGCGGCGGCGCTTAGGGCTTCTCATCGGCGGGCCTCAGCTGTGCTCCCGGCAGCGCGATTCACAAGCAACAGAGCTCTCCCTTGACCTGGACGGGCCCGCAGCTCATAGCATCAGGTACGACGCCAATCGGTTGCCCTCGCCGCAATTAACGAGCTGAGAAAGCAGAGGGCAACCGCCGCGGCCGCCGCTTCGCAGCTGCTCGGCGTGGAATCTTCTCACCGCAGATCAGCGAGGGGCAGGAAAGCCACAGGAGTGCGATCTTCCCGGGATCTCCCTGCACAGACACAAAATGCCACAGGCTTACCAGCGGGGCGCATGTTGAGGCCGATCTGATTTTAGGTTGAACGCCACAAAGTAAAGTGGTGCACTTAGTACGTATTTGACCACCGCCTCTGCCGAGAGCTTCGTGAATATTTGATCGAGGCTCAATTTTACGTACAAGCTTTTAAAAAGGCCGCTATATTTATTTCATGGCGACAGAATGCATGAAAAGCTGTGAGAAGTTTGGACCCATGCAGCCCGCCTCTTCCAAGCACATTCATATTGAGCAGCACTTAGCAACAAGAATGCATTTTTGCTCTTGCCCCCAAGTCACCGTCGACTATCCTCTAACCAAAAATGTCAACGGTAAAAGCAGGAAAAGAAAGCAAAGTGGAAAGGAAGGCATTTGAGACAAAAATGGAAATATTATTTACAAAAGGATGAGGCAGATTGAAACGATAGCAAATGCACTACTATTGTGAAAGATAGAGATAGATTGTATTTGTTGAATAGTTTTGATGGATGAGGGAGTACCGATACACATATCACATATCACCTTGTTCCGTTTTTATTAGAACTCATTTATTTTCATTTTGATCAGAAAAATATCTGTATTATTCTAATTACCGACACATTCATATTGCCAAAAGAAGATATTGCCCCACCCCCATGAAAAAAAAGTGCACTATACACTATGCAATACAAGTGGAAACTCCAAAAGTAAACAGACACAGTGGAGGAGTGTTTAAATCTTTTAGCTTAAGTGGTTTAAGCCTTCACTAGCCATATTAGGTGTTGAATGTGAATAAATAAATAAAAAGAGAAAATAAGTTGCACACTTTTTTTTGTCTTTAATACACTGCAGAAGTTGCTTTTGGCAAATCTTCAAAATTTGGTGATTTTGATCACCCCCCCCCAAAAAAAAAAGACCAGGGCAGCCCTAATCATGAAGTAGCAATTACAAGTTAGACTAATGGAATATTGCTATTAATTTCATAGAATATTAAGTGAAGTTGCTATATTGGAAAACATGTATTTCTTTAATACTACTGGTAAATTGTGTGTATCAAAAATATTCGTCATAAAATAACTTCCCAATTCTTGAATACACATCATGTTATTGGTTTCAAAAGAAATGATACCGAACATCCTCCATATGTTTATTAAATACTCTAACTTAGCACAATTGTCACAACGATTGAAATTATATAACAGTGTTGCCTTGCTTTTATTTGTTTTTTGTTTTTTTGTGACCGTGCATTTAATTCAAAGTAATTGTATCTCAAGTCAACAGGTTGAAGTCTCTGTTAGTAGAAATTATCACAACACTGCTTGCTGTCAAGTAAGAGTTTTCTGCCAACATACAGGGCTCATTGCTCAAGTTTTTGCTCTCAACTTGTAAGCTATCGCACTCGAATTTCAAGGCACCTCTGCGTCTGGATCAAATACTTTTTCCAACAGAGATTCACACTAGTAAGATAGAAAAATTCGACAAAGGCAAAACACAAAACGTGTTTGAGCACAGCTACATAGGAATGTCATGTGAAAAGGCGAATATCGGAAATGTTCCGTTGATGTTGTTTTAAGTCAAATGATTGGGCGGATAGACAAAGGCGAAGACAGACAGAGCTACCCCTCACTGGAAAATAACTGTCTTTCAGCACATATTCATAAAAGGCTCTGTAATGGCTTCCAGAGGGATGAGGGGACCATCTCGTCAAAAAGACCTTTCGGATGCCCCAGGGCTGAGCAGTGAAAAGCCGGGAGAAAAATATCAAGTCGGAAAGATGAGGAAAAACAGAAAACTGAAAGACACACAGGAGGGGACAAAAGGGGTGAAAAGAGGCGTTAAAGAGCAAGAGAATATGTCTTTATTTGGAGTGCAAGAGCAATGATGCCCCACTGGGGTCTATTAGGGAGCCTTTACATGAGAGCTTGCCAACTTTCAAGTGTGGCGACACCACCCAGCGTTGGTGTAGCATGATTTGGGTGGTCCGGGAAACCATATTGTCAAATCTCACAAATGGCTTTTTGGCTTTGGTGATTTTGCCACAATAAAATTGTTCAGAAACATTACTACCAGTGGTACTCATTAATATCATAGCAATTAGAAGCGGGAAAGTAAAAATGTGGTTGATTCTGAAGAGGACAATCAGAGGAAAAGGACAGCGATGGACAAAAGAATGACTGAGGGTGACAGCAACAGCCCCAACACCAAAATTGACGTAATCAACAATGACCCCACAAGAAAGGTAAGGAAACAGGAAACTAAATACACTCAAAACTGACAAGACAACAAGGAACACTGTTGAAGATAACTGGAGCAGTGACCTGATGGCAACCCTGAGGGAATAAGGTAAACAGGGACAGGTGGACAAAATTACACTAATAAGACACAGGAGAAACAAACATGAACATGAACAAAACCCAAATCAAATGATTGTTGTTGTGGTTTGATGTTGTTGCTAGATATCTGACAGGAAATGGTCAGACAAAATAATACTTTTTTTTTTTTTTTAACTTCTTAGTTTTATTTTAATCCGTCCAATTAGTTGATTTTGTATTGTATCCACAACACAAATTAACAAAGCTAGAAATCATTTTTCAATTAGTATACAATTTGACACTAGTTTACACTTTTTGAAAGTATCGTTTGGACCCAAGTCATCAAAAATCAAACTAGCTCACAATAGCTAGCTACTGAGCCATTAAATAAACTATTAATCTGTCAATAAAGCCCATGGAGAGAGTGTTTCAACCTCTTTGTATTCGCATCACTGTTCAGCCTCTTACGCCGTCATAGCAAAATAAACGAAGTTTGCAAATTTGGATGTAGAACTGAAAAGACATAACCCTATGGCGCCAAGATAGCTAAGAAGCTCCCTGGAGTCTTCCTTTGGCCTGGCTATTTTCTTTCAAACTAAAAAGGGAAATTTTCTGCAGCTTTACAAAAGATAATCTTTCAAATAATTGACAAAAAACGGTTTATAAAAATGTTTGGACATTGTCTAATGTGATAAAGCGCTATATAAATGCACTTCATGTACCGTTTACTATTTTAATTTTTAAATAATAATTAATTTGCCAGTCGCGTTTTAAAGGCATTTGTGATTTGATTTGAACGCCATTCAGTTATACTGACAGTTTATATTTCTGTTTTGGTTCCTCCGTCATTAGCTCAGATGGCAGACTGATTAAATATCACAGCGCTGACTGTCACCTCACCACTTGGCCATGACTGACTGAGCCCTTTCCATCGACTTTGCCCAACTTGTAAAAACTTTGAAGACATCCTGACATTATAACACGGCGCTCTGATTAATTACAACTAAATGAATATTAACGCGATCGTTCATCACTGACGAAGCTGCGCGTGAGGTTCTGACACGTCTCCAGATCGCCCGTTATTAGGGGACACGCTGTCTTCACAGCACATCCACACTAGTCGAGATCTTGTTGATGAACCGGCATTTTTACACAATTTAACTGGCAGCTACATTACTATCATTTCCCATCATGCATATTACCGCGGCATGTAGTTGCATCATGTAATTATGACATTCATTCGTTTCATTAAGCCTAATGCAAATTCTGCATCTGTGGCCACTTCGTTGCAGTTGTGACATTTATGTAAATAGTGTATTGTGGACCACATGCGATATCACCGAGTTTTTTTTTGGAACACGTTCTGAGGCAGAGGGGTGGCAATGAATCTTGATTTTATAATCAAAAGTCTAAAATAAAGAATCTCCGTACAATTTGTTGAACTAGGTCTAATGCAAACCATTTATGACAAACCCTTAGCTCAAGGGTGTTTAGGTGTATCTCTGCCATAGTGCTGGAACTCAGAAACATACCATTAAAGGTTGACTGTGAGCTTAATACCCATCTTCACTTAGCAGCCATCAAAACTGCAATACATTGTGCCATTTCAACTCATTAGCTTAATTGTCAGATCCTGCAAATTGGACAAATGACAATGACGGTATCTATGTCACAGGTAGCTAGTTAGCCGCACTCGAGCACAGCTGCCTCCGCCGAGCGGCGTCATCAATTGCAAGAGTTGATTCGTATGTCAAAGAGCTATATAGGCCAAATTAAGCCGCAGACAAATTAAATGAGCTTGCTCGTAAATTATAGGACAGGAGGTTTGTGGGGTGAGCCGTTATATCTTTGCCGTGCATGTCATCAATCACTTTAAGACCGCACCTTTTAATTTGCCATCACACGAAGAAGCGTGAGTTATTCTCATTGACACTCCTTCAGCCGTATCGTCATTGTGACGTTAACATGAGTGCGAGGACCCTCTCAAGTCTCTCAAACCCTCAGCTTTATGTCATTGCGCTGCTTAATTTCTCTAATTGAAAGTTCACTTCTATGTACCTAAGCATTCCATTGCACCATGGGAATTGTTCAATTGAGCTTAAAATGTGAAATGTTTTTGCTTCAGATAATGTACCTATTATTTTTCATCCACTGTATCTATGTCAGCAACGTATAGTGACAGACAAAAATGTTCTTCCCCAAGACGATAGAGGGTACACAGTTTAACTGAGTATATTTTTGAGTGTTCTGTGAGAGTTCTATGGTTTTATTCAATTTCGATTTGTGGGTTCAGAGTTCATTCTATTTGCATATAATAACTGTTGTGGGCTGTGACATAAATGAATTTCGCGCCCCTGATTTAAGGATATTCATTTTACATTTTGTTTGAGAAAAGATAAAGTGTTTATCTTGGCAGAAAAAAGCTTGGTATTAATGGATATGATTTATTAATTTAAGGCACCGTATACAAAACACAAAAAGTCAATTACTCTAAGAACATGTTTCATTGTACAATTGTTGTATTTTTTGGATTATGAGCCAGTTTATTAATGTAATTAATTAGTAAGTTTTTGAGTCTATTATTATATATAGAACTTTCATATATAGAACTTTCACTTTTTCTCGAAAGATTTTTAAAACACGGCAAAAATGCTTTAATTTATTAAATATTAGTATATAAACAAGTTATTTTTATTGACATATTACCCTGTCTTGTCTTTGATCTGTTATCGGTTATTTTTAAACTCATCCGTGAAATTAACATTAATACTGAAAGGTACTTTCATTAGGGCCGAATGATATGTGCCTGCAATCTTAGGCATTCATTAGACTGCAGCTTCCTCAAGTTACAGATTTGAATAACCTTACCTCAAAAATAATCACCCCCCGTGGCCAAAAACGATCCAGCAATAGCTGTCAGTCAGCAGCGCAATCAATAAATGTGCCTCATACATTCCGCCTTGATCCAATCATCAAAAAGATTGGCATCATAGAATCATCGATGCATTATTTACAAGGTGCCGGCAGATGTCCACTTGAACCGACAATCCACCCGCGGCTCAAAACAACAACGATGAAATCAATGACATAAATTGGCTCTGTTGGCAAAAATCAGAAAGCAACACAAACATGACAGGTGAATAAGGGGACAGTTTGCAAATAACATCTCTGCTTTTCTTGCATTCTGTTTTTGTTTTTTTGTTGTTGTTTTTTTATTATTATAGACACTCATTATCATGGCTAGATATTGCCGCAATCTGTTTGTGTGACTCCAAAGCATATTAAAGTGTCATCCAGCCCACTTTAAAGCCCATTAAGCAGTTTAGTCACTCTCTGAAACGTGCATCCGTCTGATGAAGCGTGCGGAGAGATGACCCATTTAAATTGTAAAATAAAGCACATTAGGGTGAAAACAAAAGTCAGTTGTCCTTGGAAAAAAAAAAAAACTTGTTTGCAATTCACAATAGATAAGATCATTCATCATTAAGCTCAATATTCAGTTGATTTGCTGATCAAAATCTTTTGAATACATAAACAAATGTAGCTATATTAAATTATGTTGAAAAAGTGACTCCTCCCTTCCTTGAACTTTCACGAAGTTTTCCTCCCCACATGCAAACTATCGTTTTTTTTCCTACTCATACTCATCTACTTACAAATAGCATATTATGCTATGACTATTACATTTTTTTGAAGGCAAACTAGCCTGAACTAAACATATCCTGATTTATATATATTTGTTTATTTAGATTTCCATTGGTAATTTTATTAGCATTTAGAATGTGTATTATCTCACCAAACAAGATTAATTTGAACCAGATCCTCTCTAGTATAATGCACACATGCCAAATCCAACCCAATCACTCAATTTACTATTAAATATCTCTTCCGCTTGCACTGTTGTGACTGTTCCAAGTTTTATTTGTACTGTTAGCAGCCGTCAACGAAATCCAACCGTTTTCCAAGTAGCAAAACATCTTACCTCTATCCTGACGACTGGCTATTACCATAAAGGCCTTTCATTTTTTTTCTGACATTTTTGTTGTGTTTGGTCGCCAACCTCCAGACTTCTATTTTGTGCCATATTTCAAGTCATCCCCACTTTAGAAAAATACGGCTGTCAGGACCAGCGTCAAACCAAAAGCTTTGGAAAGAACTCTTTTAAAGCAGGGTGAGAATGAAAAATACACAGTATGAACTCTGCCTCTAGTTCCATTGAATTATCGTAAGCTGTTATTTATTATGAGGAAAATATTTGAAAACGACTCCCCAAATGCAGAAATGAAAACTATCATGACTATCAGGTCTACACCAGAATTGAATGTGTATTTCTTTGGCCTTTGTGCCACCTTGACACAAAGTTTCGTGGTCACATCAAGAAAAGTCAACTTTTTGGAGCTTTTGACCGTGCTGGAATATTGAATTCTCACCTTAAACTGCCCCAAAGTGGAAATTTCCTTTACAGATTCCAAATAAGCATTCCATGCTTATTTTGCACTCTCATATCGGCTCCTCCCAGGCAGGTAAGCATGATTAGAAAAAAGTTCATGACGACAGAAGAAATTAGTACCTCGCCTTTGCTGCCCCCGTACCGCCCTTGCAAGACCAAATACATGTAGTTTATTTTTGGTTCCAGAATTGAGGAGGAGAGACTTTGCACTGAGTCGGCCAGGTTTACATTTCATGTATTAGTTGCATCATTTTACTTTAGAAAATGCCGACATTCTCAAGAATCCTGAAAATGTTTGTTTGGGGGCACACAGTCGGATATTCAAGGTCAGTCACCCGTGGGCAGAACATTTCTTATGAATATTGGGTTTCCACAGGGACTGATTTGATGGGAAGGACATGTGTCACTGAGTGCGAGCTATATACGTTGTCTTTTCATTTTAGTGTCAATAAAATGCCTTTTTTTGGCTCCTTCATACACTGCAGGACCCTCGCAACATAAGCGGAAAATTATGATGGCTGGATGGATGTTTCATGGCTGGCGTCATAAAGTGGGCGTGGCACCCAGCAGTGGGAAGGATGGGCTGACAACGAGACGTTTTACTTCCTCAACTGAAACTCACATTTAATAAGAAATTACATCACCAATGTAACAAATGCCATTTATATGCATATATCTAACTCATTCAATCCCAGAGACATATTTTTATGTTCACGTCCAAACATTGAAAACCAAGTACTTATTTCCCTTTTTTCATAATTTAAATATAATGCTGCTACTAAATGAATTCATTATATAAGTAATTGATTACTTGAGGTAATTATGTACAGAAGTAATAGATAACTAAATCTAAAGTAATTGTTTAGTTAAATAATAGAAGTAATAGATAACTTTAGTATGTAATTATCTGATTACCTTTCAATTACATGAAGCAAATTCCAAAGTAATTGACAATTTTGGTACTTTAATACATTAAGTAACATAAATCTAAAGTAATTGTTTAGTTAAGGTACTAAAGTAATCAACTTCTCCAGGGTTAGTAATTAATTGACTCATGTCTTTACAAATGTACTAAAGGTAATCAATTCCCTTAGGTGTTAAATTACTAAAAGATTGATTAGCCCTCAAGTGCATAAAGCAAATCGATTACCTCAATAATCAATTACTTTAGTATTGACTTGCCCAGACTAGGTACATAAAGTGATTGTTAGGACACTTAAGTACTAAAGTAATCAATTACTTCTGTGCTTAACTAACTAGTACTTGCCATCTCTTCGACCTCTATGTATCAACAACCTTTTTGAAACTGAGAGCTACTTCTTCGGTCCTGAGAAATATCAAAAACATGTTCAATATTTCTCACAATAATTGAATGTCTGCACATGAAAAAGAAAAATGTAAAAATATGTTTTTGGGCTTGAATGATTTCGGTCCATAAAGTATTGTATGTGTAGCAAACTGCAACGAACACCTCTGGGGAGATAATAATCAAAACGGGACATTGAGGGAGTCAAACAAAAGTGATCTCACCAACCCATGTGTTGCTCCACGCCATCTTAAAAAAAGCAACAATGGCTCCCAAAAATATGAAAGTGGGAGGAGGAGATGCTTGAGGGGGTTGAAGGGTGGAGTGAGCTCCAAGCTTTTCAGGTGAACAGCTGGACTGTGGAATATTTGACGGGCAGGGACTACTCGGCACAGCTGGCTTTTAAGAGGAAGCCATCCTCGAGAGCCTGTGGGAGGTCACAGCCTGCTAGGCCGTGAAGCCTCGCTCGGCGGGAGCGCCGCGTAAAGGCAGAAGGCCTGCGCCACTGCGCGCAGATGTTCCCGACGCTCTGCTGGCGGCCTCCAAAACACGCCGACATACGCAACGCACTAACGGTGCACGCCGGAACGTGACATGCACATATTTCCCGAATTCGCTCTCTCCTTCATAGCAACGGGCGCCACTTTGGCACTCTTGAGTGGTGCAAACAATAAACTAAGGCCCAAATGAGCTCTCCAAGGTCTTTACGAAATGTACCATCAAAGTGTTGTTCAGCATAATGAAGTTTTTATTCACAGGCTCCAAGTTTTAGAGATAGAAAATTACAGTAAAAATGAAAGCATTGAGCGACAATCAATAAGTAAAGAATCCAACCTTAAAACTGCTCCAAAACAAACACTTTTGTATTGAAAAGGCTGCTTGTTTAGACACGTTCACTTCAGATTGCCACTTTCAAAAGCTCATTGTTAATTTGGAGACATATTCAACCGTTGATTGCTTGTACTGTAGTGTAGAAATGCTTGAGGGAATCAAATATTAATTCCCTCATGCCACTATAGAACGCCGTTGGTTCTCAACTGCCATTACACAAGGACTTATATCCCTATTGTTAGAAAGTCACAAGCCACTTGTACAGAAATAAAGAAAAAAAAGTTACTGGCATAAAGCTGCACTGCAAGAAGTCAATTTTAAGAAAGTAAATAAGGTTTATCATAAGAAATATATTCTTTTTTCTTGTTGAAAAAGGAAACTTAACATTATTTTAAAAAATGCTTATTTCATGATACGTCTAGCATTTTCTTTTTGAGTTTTCTATGCTCAAAGCATTCATATTTTTTTCTGATAACAAGATTAAAGGATGATTTTGAATTATTGTCATTTTAAATCCAATGCCATTTTGCCTCATTTAGGGAATTTTTGCAAAAACAAAATCGTCAGGTTCAGTCAAACTAGAAATTTAATGAAAAAAAAAAACACACATGGAAGGAAGACAAGAGGCTTGGACTCTTTACTCACAAGAGGAGAACAGAAGTGTTCATCTACCGATCGCTTAGTGTTCTGATACACATCCTGTGCAGCCCTCTTTTATTCATTTGTGGCCCTAGTAACAAAGCCATTGCTGCCCTAAAGGATTAGGGGGGACATATGGCAGCAACCAAATAATCCGCTTGTGATAGTGGGGGATGTTGGTGCTGGGCCTGACACTATCGGTCCATGCACCACTGCAAACTTAATTCATAGGAACGTAATGTCAGACCCCATACCGTCCGGCCCTGTGGTCAGGTCACGGTCCCTGCTTTCTTTTAAGGCTACAGGAGATGTGTCATCTCCTCACACTTTTTTCACAAACCACTCAGAAACAGAAAATATCCATGTGTACCAATATACATATTACAAAAAACAAATATGGGATAACATATACAATTATTCAAACTAATTGTTATAAACAGTTACAGCAAAACAAGTCATTACACAAAAGATTTTGGGGGTTGTTTAAAAATTAGAGTTTGGGGTGTCATTTAAAGAACAATGTTATGGGTGTAGTTTTAAGAACAATATTATAATTGATTAAATCAAGAAAATGCATATGGATGAAGTTTGCTTGAATATGACAAAACTGTCCTGAATTTTTAAATTACTGAGAAAATATTGCTTACGTTTTACTGTATATTAGGACCATTTGCTTAAATCTTGGCCAAAATGAGGAAAAAAACAAACATTTTGAAGTATTTATGGAGAAAATAGTTGTTGCCTCGTTATTGCAAATCATTCAAGTGACCACACAAAGCCGTTGGTCTAAATATGCCATTTTTATTCAGTCACCCCTTCTTCCCAGTCGGACAGTCTAAGGTCGCTTCGATACACGGCGAAGATCAGTCCCCGCACCTCTGTTTCCAGCAACCCCTCGAAAAAGCTTTCAATAATGTATAAAAGTGGGTGCACACTTTGCATGTATTGTCAGGGCGAGGACATGATCCCTGACATCCGGAGCCCGCACGGGGCCCGCACCGAATGCTAATGGCCTCTTCCTACTTTTGCTGAATTATTCAATTGAAATAGTTTTGTAAACAAAACACATTTGTAAACACAATTTAATCTGCGGCAAATGTCAGGGCTTTATCAATATTTAATTTTCAACATAGACAAAAATTATAGCCTTTGGCTAATGTCTGCTCAAGTGACTCATGCAAATGAGTTTTCTCCTAAAACGGTAGAATTCTGGAAGAAAACGCATAAATGCTCCATGAAGGCATTGTTCTTTTGTTGAGCTTACGCTAATCCATTTACTTTACCAAGGCTTTCTGATTGATTAGATAACATGAGCTTTTTCACACTCATAAAGCACTTCTGTAAACAATTTAACGGACTCTGTAGAGTGAATTATAATTTTGGAAGATATGCACAATTCAAAATCTGTGGCACTTTAGGGGCGAACTTTTTTCGTGTGTCAGCAAAGGTAGCGGCCTTTGATCCTGTCTTGTTTCCTTCAAGGTCGCAATTGCTCTAAAGATGTTCTTAAGACATTCTGAAATTGTCTCAGTTTTTCTCAAAAGACTATTGTTTTTCATGTCAAGAGGAAACGTTAAACATTTTGAAAAACCTAACCGACTCGAACGTTCATGATTGTTGGCCAAGGTAGTGGCCGTTTTGATTTTTTCATTCACGGTCATGGTTGTTCTTGAGATGATCTTAAGACTTTCTGAAACAATCTTAATTGTTTTGAGGCACTATCAATTGTTTTTCGTGTCACGAGGACTCTCTGAACATTTTGAAAAATAATTAAGCCCCAAAACTACTCAGGGGCGACCTTTGACGAGCGTTAGCCGAGACAGTGCCTGTTTTGATTATCACAGGTTTCATTCAAGGTCACAGTTGGTCAGACTTTCAGAAACAGTCTTGATTGTTCTGAAGCAAAACATGTTTTTTTCTTTATAAGGAAACTGAACATTTTGAAAAGCAACTCCCCTAAACTACCTAACATTGGTGACTGTTGGCCAAGGTAGTGGCTCTCTTGACGATCTCAGCTTTCATTCAAAGTGGCAATTGTTCTTAAAAACTTTTTAAGACATTCTGAACCATTCTTAACTTTTTGTGACGTTGAAAATGCTCAAAGTTGCAGAAACATTTATGTAATTGCATTCATACGATGATCAATAACATGTTCAAAATTGTGACACGCTTCAGATCATCTTGAGAACATTTTTATAACAATTGTGACATTGAACGAACCCTGACGAATAACTGACGTTGGATAGGGACTTTATGGCTATTTCAGAATGTCTTAAAAATATGCGCGACCTTGAACGAACCCCAGAGAGGCATTCACTGTCTTCGTCAAAACTTAAAACTGATTGCATCTCCATGGGCTAGGGGCTTTAAAACCATTTCAGAATGTCTTAAGAACATCTTTAGAACAATTGTGACCTTGAAACCATTCTGACAAATCCCTGATGCGAATGTGCATCAGCTACCTTGATCAAAACCCGCAAATATTTGGTAAGACTGTTACAGAAAGTCCTAATATCTCAAGAACAATTGTGACCTTGAACGAATCTTTGACGCGAACTTGCATTTGCTACCTTCATTAATATTCACAAATGTTTGCATCTCAGTGGGGCTTTAGGACTGAAAAGAAATGAGGCAAAGTGCCATTGAAAATGTAGTCTGTGTGTCACTACTCGTTTTCTCATAGGGTTGTACAAGCTTTTACCACACCGTGCACTTTCTTACTGAATTCTGGAACAGGTGCCAGAATTTTGTACATACAAACAGTATTATACAATGGATACTCATAAGCAACTCATGTAAAAATCATTATGGAAATACGGACTTATTTGCAATAAGGTCGGCGGATCATGTCAACATCACCAGCGTGGAACTGCACTGGTCTTGATTGGGCTGCTCCATATTCCATTTACGGACTCCTCACAGCCTTCTTTGGCCTCGGTGTGCGCGCGCGGCTGGTGAGTTGGCCCTCCGAATATCAAGTGGCAAATTGCTTCTGTCACCCGGTGAACTCGTCCCGCCAGATGTGCTCGTCCGCCAGATTTGTCTCCTGGGCCGAGCGGTGTTTGTAAGGTTGGACAGACGGTCCGGACCGAGGGTGGAGGGACCCGCCACTCGTGTCTTTTTCACTTCTCCTCACTGTCAAGAGAATGCTGATGCGGGCGTCTGATGACCGCTGTGGCTCCTGTATGACGCCGCCTCTCCTGAATAAAAGTCCTGGCCCACTTAATCTCGATCTCTTAATTCAGCTGGGCTAGCGCTAAATCACCCGTGACCCTGATGAGAACTTGCCCTGTAATTTTGCTTGTTGGAAGCAGAAACTACCAAACAGAGACAAAACGTGTGAGAATGGTCATGGTAGTGGAGAGTCTATTACCACACACTCAAATTCCCTTCTGTCCCTCTACAGCGGTTTGTTGTGGTGTTGAAACGTGGTTCTCAACTGCTGTGGTAAAAAGTTATTTCATTTCACTCTTGTTTCAACAATTTGACCATTTTGGGGTCTTTTTCATCCATATCATTCTCACACTATTCATTCTCAGCCGAGGGATGGCACACTCCTGGTTGTGTGATAACTAAGTGTTTGTGCCATGTTGAACTTTGACATGCTATCATCATTTAGGTGAAATTTCACTTCGCTAATGTGGTGTAAATGTC